>NC_051318.1:11032739-11340686 GCF_015220235.1 Choloepus didactylus
TGTTGCCCTCTTATAGGCATTTAGCTTTGGTATATTGCCTTTGTTACAATTAAAGAAAGCATATTGCAGTGTTACTGTTCACTATAGACTCTAGTTTGCATTGATTGTGTTATTCCCCCAATACCACCCCTTTTTTAACACCTTGCACAGTTGACATTCGTTTGTTCTTCCTCATGCAAAAACATATTTGTACATTTTATCACAATCATTGGCCTCTCTAGGTTACACTAAGCCACACGGTCCCAGTCTTTATCTTCTATCTTTCCTTCTGGTGTTCTACATGCCCCTAACCTTTCTCTTTCAACCAT
Source organism: Choloepus didactylus (assembly GCF_015220235.1). Classification (NCBI taxonomy): domain Eukaryota; kingdom Metazoa; phylum Chordata; class Mammalia; order Pilosa; family Megalonychidae; genus Choloepus; species Choloepus didactylus. Next base: position 11,033,048 of record NC_051318.1, read on the forward strand.
ACTCATAGCCATCTTTGTTCAGTGTATTTACATTATTGTGCTACTTTCTCCCAACATTGTGCTCAAAACCTCTCTCTCCTGTCTCTTCCTGCCTGTCTGTAGTGCCCCCTTCAGTATTTACTGTAGAGCAGGTAACTTGTTCACAGACTCTCTCATTGTCTGTTTGTCTGAGAATATTTCAAACTCTCCCTCATATTTGAAGGACACTTTTTTCGGATATAAAATTCTTGGTTGGTTGTTTTTCTTTCGGTATCTTAAATATATACCACTGCCTTCTTACCTCCATGGTTTCTACTAAGAAATCTGCACATAATCTAATTATCTTCCCTTGTATGTGATGGATCACTTTTCTCTTGCTGCTTCCAGAATTCTCTTTGTCTTTGACATTTGATAATCTGTTTATTAAGTGTCTTGGAGTAAGTCTATTCAGATCTATTCTGTCTGGAGTTCACTGCACTGCTTGGATTGGTAATTCTATATCTTTCATAAGGGATGGGAAATTTTCAGTATCTATTTCCTCCATTATTGCTTCTACCCCTTTTCCCTTCTCTTCCCCTTCTAGGACATCCATGACACGTACATTCATGCGCTTCATGTTGTCACTCAGTTTCCTGAGACGTTGCTCATATCTCTCCATTCTTTTCCCCGTCTGTTCTTTTGTGTGTAGGGTTTCAGATGTTCTGTTCTCCAGTTCACGAATCTTTCTTTCTGTCTCTTAAAATCTGCAGCTGTATGTTTCCATTTTGTCCTTCATCTCTTGTGTTGTGCTTTTCATTCCCCTAAGTTCTGCCAATTGTTTTTTCAAACTTTCAGTTTCTTCCTTGTGTTCACCCAATGTCTTCTTTATATCCTTCATCTCTTTTGCCATATCTTCCCTCAACTTGTTGAACTGATTTTTGGATTGATTTAGGAGATTTGTTTGATTAATAATTAGTTGTTTCAATCCCTATATCTCAGTTGAAGTGTAAGTTTGTTCCTTTGACTGGGCCATATCTTCGTTTTTCCTAATGCGATTTTTCATTTTCTGTTGTCTAGGCATCTTATTTCCTTGAATGGCCCAATCAGATTTTCCCAGACCAGAGGGGCTCCGGTCTCAGGAGGCTGTATTCAGTATCAGGTTTCCCTGAGAGTGGGTCCTAGAAGATTAACAGTTTCCCATGAGGCCTCTAGACTGTGCTTTCCTTATCCAGCCCAGCAGGTGGCACTTGTGAGCCCGCAGCTCCCCACCAGTGTAAAGAGGTGCGGTCCCTTCAATTCACAGTGGACCCTGACCTGATGAGGGGCCCAGAGCGTCAGAAGCCAAGTGGGAAAAGAGCAAAAGCCCCTTTTCAGAGCCGGTTCCCAGCCCCTCAGTTTTCTTGGGACACAGCCATCTTCCAGTATTCTGAATAGTCTCTGTTTTTATTTATTCATGTATTTCTTTCCCATCAGCCCTGCCTCCTCCCTGCTGGAAGGAATCTGCTTCCCTTCCTGCTCCCTGTTTGTAGCCTGTATTCAGTAGTCCAAATGTATCAATTAAAACTGCAACTGCAACTTGGTTGAGTTACTTTCCCCGAAACCTGTTTTTTTTTCCCACACGGCAGTGTTTCAGCTCAGCAGCCAAAGTGGGGAGGGGTGCCGGCTCTGGACTTGCGGAGCTGTACTTACGATTCTGTGCTACAGTCTCAGCTGCTCCACCCATTCCAGGCTGGTGCACGATGTGTGTCCATTCACGGATGTCCCCCAACAGTTGTTCCAGATTATTTACTAGTTGTTCCTGACTGTTTACTAGTTCTTCTAGAGGACTAACCAAATTCCACACCTCTCTATGCCCCCATCTTGCTCCGCACCCCCTTAGATTTTGCACCAGAAGGTGAGTGCTGGACTAGCCTCTCTCTAGTCCCCTCCCCTGTGGAAGGGTGACTTCAGACCACATGTCTGGTTTTTCTCCATTCCTCAAACCGAGATATTAGTTCTAACTCATGTTTATATTCCATTACACTATCTTGAACTGTTGTTGAAATGGTGATCCTAAAACCTAGCAGGAAAATCTCAGTATAAAGTCTGTGGGTGCAGGACAATGAAGTTACATTAAATAAGTATACTAAATATTATTTAGTATATATTATATATAATATATAATACACTATTATATATATTATTTAGTATATATTACATATGATATAAATAAATACATTAAATATTTATATTAAATAAATCTACTAATAAAGGAAAATTAGTTCACACAATATAAAATCATTATTACCTGCCAGTTAGACCAAAACAATGTGGATTTTTTTATATTATTTTTTTTTTTAGGAATACTTGCTAGAGTCTTCAGGAAATTAAATGTAATGTTGGACATGTCCACCACACCAGCTTCCTAAGAATACTAATAGAAAACACACCAGGCTTACAAATATCAATTTCAAGCAACATTATTCTGCCTCATGATTTCCATTCTCAAATTGACTGCCCCTGAAAATAAACTGATAGTAACATAAGTATTAGGAATAAAAATGTGTTTGGTATAATATGTGGCAACAATTCAAACCTGTAAAGACAGTCATTTGTGTGTAGAAAAAGACTGCCTGTCTTGAGAAGCTATTTTGAGTAATTTCAAACATTTTGGTACAAAGACAATTAATTCTGGATGATTTGAGATTACTTTTTTTTATACTGTCATTTAAGACAGATAGTGTTCATATTAAGTTTTTAGATTAATACATTGCAGTGGTGACCTGGTGAACTACAGAAATGTAACTTCCTTATTAAGTGTTCATTATTTGCTTCTGCTGTTTTATTGTCTTTCCTTATAATCCGTGGGTCTCTACTCCATGCTTTCTCCACTGTGCTTTTGAAAAGCATTTAAAAGTCACTATATCAATATTAGCCTATTTCTGGACAAATTTATTTGCCTTATTACAGTCTTTTTAGAAGCTAATACATTATGTTGGCTTTTCATTTTTGCAGGTGAATCAAACTTTGCAAGTCAATACCAACCTGTAATCATTACTGGCCCAGCCCTAATCACATACGCTGCTGACTTACCTTTAGTGACTGTGTGTACACATGGTTCTGTTTTTCCAAGGAAACTGAACCTACCGATTCAAAGGGCATGTGGGTGCACAAAGGACAGCAAACCTAAAGAGAAGACAGAAGGGCCACACGCCCACCCTCTTGGGAGCAGGGGAAGTACATCTGCCTGAAAAATAATCATCAATCTTATCAAAAATACCACTCAATGGCTTGAGTTAACAAACTCTCCTCCCTCCATCTAGTCTGAAGTCTTGTAATAAAACATGCGCTAGAAATAAGAGACCAAAATAATCATTATCTACAGAGGATTTCACTATCTACCTAGAAACTCCAAAAAAAAAATAACCAAAAACAACAGGTATGGACAAGAACTCAGAAAAATGTCTGGTTACACGAAATCAAAAAAGCAACAGCTTTCTAGATATTGACTAGAAGAAGGCCCATTCGCAAAAGCTAACGAAGAGTATAAAATACCCAGGAATAGCCCAAATCCACTACTTTCCAAACCTGGAAGGGTGCGTGAGGGGAGATGACACAGTGAGAGACCACAGGAAGAACCGGCAGGCACAGAGAGCGGGCGCAGCCACCATCTCCTGAGCACCCACCTCCCCAAGGCCACGCACACATGCTCCGCGGGAACCCCGCGGTTCTCCCTGCACCACTCCGCACTTTCCTTCCAGAGAATGAATAAAAAGGTTGGAATCTAAAGGCTGGTACAAGTAAGAAGCTCTCCCCTTGTTTTCACACAGCCCTGTCTCCCCAGGCATCAGGAAGGCTGTACCCAGCTGCTACTCCCCTTGGCTTCTGTGGCATCCTGCTGCCAGATCTGTGTGTGCACGTGTGTTTTCCAGTTATTAAATACAGGGTCGCCATCTGGGCATAAAGGAGTTCCCGGCAGGCCAACAAGCAATGTCCCATCCTCAAGCCCTAGACAACCGAGATGCCTCTAGGATGGGGGGTTGTTGGGGCACTCTCTGGCTCAGGTGTACCTCAGAAAGGTGCTTTAGGTTTTTGCCATTCAGACCTTCCCCAAGAGAGCATGGTGTGAGTCACAGTCAAACAACTTTATCCACACCAGTTCTATTAGTTCCTAAGGACGCTAGGAGGAAATAGAACTTTCTTGCTGGCTCCCTTCCTGCAACACACAACCTCACTGCCCTCTCCTGGTTTAGGTAGTGTTCTGGACTGGATTCCAGGTGCCCAAGAGCCTCCGCGTTTGCACCTGGACCCGAGAGCAGCCACACCACTCACGGACACCACCTCAGGTCCCTGGAGGAGAAGGTCCAAGTTCAAGCCCAAGACAACAGGCAGCAGAATGCACGAGTGGGCTGCTGTGCTGAGGAGGTGCTGGCTATTAGGGTGAGCAGCCCTCCCACTGGCACCAGCCTCCCAGCTGCTCCTCCTGCGGGCCAGCCAGGCTCTGGCCTGAGGGAACTGCACTTGCTGGTCCCCAAGGAGTCACATGATCTTCCCCAGATTTCCGTGTGCTTCCTCTTCATCAAGTCTCAGCCCCAACACCCTTCCCTGTCCACCCTACCTGAAAGTCATTTACCTGCCCTCCCCAACTCCCTGTCCACTTTCTCTGATATACTGTTCTCTGTACCTCTTACCCCTACCTGATATATTAATATTTTACTGAAGTGTGTCTGATTCCTATCATTACAATATCAGTACCTCAGGGGCACAGTGTTTGTCTGTTTTGCTCATTTTTCTATACCTAATGCCTAGAATAACAGCTGGCACAAGAGACACTCAAAATTATTTGTTGAGTGGATGGATGGATGGGTGGGTAAGTGGATGGGTGGATGGATGGATGGATGGGTGGATGGATAGGTAAGTGGGAGGATGGATGGATGGATGGGTGGATGGGTGGACGGATGTGTGGGTGGATGAGTACGTGGGTGCATGGGTGAGTGGATGTGGATGGTGGGTGGGTGGATGGATGGGTGAATGGTGGGTGGATGGATGGATGGGTGAGTAAGTGGATGGGTGGATGGATGGGTGGGTGGGTGGGTGGATGCATAGGTGGATGAGTGGGTGGATGGATGGATGGATGGGTGGATGGATAGGTGAGTGGGAGGATGGATGGATGGATGGGTAGATGGGTGGATGGATGTGTGGGTGGATGGATGCGTGGGTGGATGGCTGGGAGGGTGGGTGGGTGGATGTGGATGGTGGGTGGGTGGTGGGTGGGAGGATGGATGGATGGGTGGATGGATGTGTGGGTGGGTGGGTAGGTGGGTTGGTGGATGGGTGGGAGGGTGGGTGGGTGTGGATGGTGGGTGGGTGGTGGGTGGGAGGATGGATGGATGGGTGGATGGATGTGTGGGTGGGTGGGTTGGTGGATGGGTGGGAGGGTGGGAGGGTGGGTGGGTGTGGATGGTGGGTGGATGGATGGATGGTGGGTGGATGGTGGGTGGATGGATGGATGGTGGGTGGATGGATGAAGCATATGGGCTGGTGGGAGAGAGGTCAAGATGGTAAGATCTGAAGATACCTGAATTCAGATGTGAATGTAGAAATCGTGTCAGAGATAAAGGGGAAATCCTCAAGCACTCCTGTGGTAGACATAATAAGGCTCCCTTTCACTCATCAAACCTGCTAACAAACCCACGCTTCATCTAGTCCTTCCCAACCTGCACTTGTTGCCTGCAGGCTCTTTTCCAGGTCTGAGTTTGTTTGCTCACAGTTTAAAATTCCTATCAGAGACAAACCTAAGGAGTTTACAAAAAGATCTTCTGTGGAGCTGACACTATCTGTTCCTATTAACTCTTATTAATGAGGCATCCCTTCCCCTCGGCAGCCCGCCTCTGAGATGTGCAAGAGCTTTAACCCGCTTTCTTCTCTCCCTGCCCCCTTCGCAGTTTTTCTCAGCATCAGCTCACACTCAGATCCAAAAAAGTGCCACTCCTGTGAGATCACGAGGCCAAGAGCGGGTTCTACATGTAACAGCTTGATTCCCTCTCGCCACACAGACTCAGGTCATAGCAATTTGCATTTTCTCACCAGGTCAACTGCAATATCTCTTTTCTGTCTTTTCATAAGGCTACAAAAATTGACATAAGAAAAGGCGATTTTATAGGTTAGCTTAACACTTGCAAGATTGGCAGATTCAAGATTTGTGGCGCCTGAGGTTTATATAATGGGGGGGGGTTGGCATCATCGCTCTTTTAAAAGAATGCAAAACTGCAAATATGAAATGAGGTTTGGCCATGTGGACACATTGCTAGTGCCCCTCCCAGGGGCCTGGAGGAAGCCCTGGTGTGAGGCCCCAAAGCTTAAGATTCATTAGTTTCCCAGTCAATCCGCCTCTGCTGGGAGATATAAAGGATGCCAGCAGCTTTTACTGCAGCATTAAAATCTCTAGAAAACCACTAAGCATAACAGTCTTCTATTACATGAATCCTCTAGGTACTATTCTTATCTCTGGTTCACAAACCACCATCGCCTCTCTTCCTTCTAATTTGGCAGCAGCAATTCATTATAAAACGGCATGTGCTGGGCTGGGGCTGTGCACCTTCCCCTCTTTTGACTAACGATCCAGCTCAGTGTCAGTTATGTAATTGCCAAAACACAGTTGCAGTTCTTACATAAGCCTTCAGAATCAGATATTTCAACCAGAAGTCATCTGTAAGATGTCTCCCAGATACAGATAATTGGAAATACATAAAGTAGACAGAAAATACTGACTCAGCAGCAAGGTTTACTTCTGACCTTAAAAACAAAAACAACAACAAAAAAAGCTTTTTGCACTTAATTTGCTAGTCTATATTAACATAAGGTTTTAATTTGCTAGACAAAATCATCTTTAATAAGCCTTGAATATTTCATCATGTAAACATAAAAGACCATCCTGACACTACTACTCAACTTTCCCTGTTACCCCTGCACAATGAAATGTACCGGTATGTAGTCCTGATGGAATTATGGGTCCCTGATGAACAACAACAATTCTTTGCAGTGTTAAAAAAAAAAAAAAAAATCAAGAAAGATTATTTAGACAAAATATGAAAGTGTGCATGCTATAATTTTTTAGCACATCTCTTTTCCATTACCATTTTTCTCTCCCCATATTTCGGACCACTTTTTAAAACCATGGCAGCCACACCTTGAGCGACAGTGATAGATGAAACAATGTGCAGCCACGGCTTTCATCACAGGCTGCCCGTTAGAATCACAGGCGAGTTTTTAACATTACAGACGCCTGGGCACCACCAAACACAAATCAGAACAGACTATTAGGGAGCTGGTGCCTAGACCCATGCTTTCTACTTTTACCTTCTGATCCCTAAAAGGAGCCAAAAATAAGACAGGTTTTGCTCTTGAAGTAGACCGAGGAAGATCTTTGAACTGGCAACTCCCAATTACGAAGTTTTCATCACAGATCAAAATAAAATCATGCAGAACAGTATGAAACCCATAAAGGATATCCATATGATCCTTTTTATCAGTATCAAAGTAGTCAAAGACTCCTCAGCAAATATAATAGCATTCACAAAACCTATTTTGATTTTTAATGCTTTGCAATTCTACCCATTGATTTCTAAGAAAAGACCCCATAATATCTTGAAAGGGTGTCTTCCAGCTAAGTCCAGATTTATCTTCCAGTAAAGTTTTGGTTTAAAGCAGAAACGATGGTTCTGACTTATCTTCACCCTCCCTTCTTCCATGTTCTGGTAATGACTTTTATAACTTAACCACCGAGCAAATATTTTTTGAAAGCACTTATATAACAGAGCTCAGGCGCCTCTGGTATCCTGCCAAGAGTACTTCTTTTCGTGTTTGTATTTAAAATAGACTGGTAGTAACATCACTTGTGTGCCTGAAATTCCTTCTCTGCACAGGCTCGGAATGAAAAATGGAGGTAGCTTTGCCATTAAAAAGCTCGCAGGAAATAACACATTCATACTAAAATAAGGCGAATCCACATCCCAAATTTTCCGAAGCTGGGGGAAGGCGGCACTCGGTTTCACCAGCCTACCATCTCCTCTACGGCTGGGGCGGCACGCGAAGGGGACAGAGGAGCTGCAACACCCCAGCCCGAGCAGCTGACGTGGGCCGGGGGGAAAAAGTGCTCTCGGGACCGAGAAGCCAAACAGATGCTGCGCTGCCCGGAGAACCCGCTGCGCTCACAGTCCAACGCCGTCCACCTGTCTTCGGGCGGCTTCCAGGAGGCAGGTGGCAGAGCCGAGACTGACCCCGCGGAGAGGGCAGAACCGATTCGCTCACCTGTGTCGGAAAGAGCCCGGGGGGAGGTCCGAGGGGCCGCCACCGCCCTCGGGCACCTGTCACCCCGGGCCAGGTTCCAGCGCGCGTCCTCCTCCTCCCCAGCTCGACTTTTCCACCCACCGCGAGGTCTGGGCTCCGCGGCCCCGCCAAGGATGTCAGCACCAGGGGGGTCGACAAACTTGCCAGACGGACCCGAGAGGCGGCGCCGGGGCGCGCGGGGGGCGCCACCGCACCTGGAGGGCGCTGCCAAGCGCCTGTCACCGCCGCCCACGCCCGCCCGCACCCGCGCGCCCCGCTCCGCGCCCCCGCACTCACCTCCGCGCGGGCCCCGCCCGGGCCGCCGCCCCCGCTCCGCGCGCGGGTCCCGCGGGGCCGGGCTGCGGGGCCGACGGCAGGACGCCCCGGCGCGGCCGCGGCTGCCGGACAAAGACTAGCGGCGGGGCCGGCGGCCGCGGAGCCCGAGCCCCCGCGCTCCCCACCCGGCTCGCGAGGTGCGGGCCACGCTGACAGCCGGCGGCGGGCGGGCGGCGGAGGCGCGCGCTCCCCTCCCGGCCGCCCCCACGCACCGCCGAGACCCCGGCGCCTCCGGCCGCCCAGCGCCGCGCGCGCCTCCCCGCCCGCACCCCGCGCCGCCGCCGAGGGGAGGCCGCGCGCCCTCTGCCGGCCGCTGCTCCGGCTCGCGGGGGCCCGTGGGCGCGGCCGGACCCCGACTTCGGGAGAACCCCCCCTCCGGGAGGAAGTATTAAGACTGAGGGGAGAGGGGGCTCGGACAGAGAACTAACGCCGAGGTTCACAGCAGCACCATCCACCGAAGACAAGAGGTGGAGGCGACCCGTGTGTCCATCGGCGGAGGGAGGGACAGGCAAAAAGGTGGTGCGAACACACCGGGGAGTATCGTTGAGCCGTCGGAATGGAGGCAGCGCTCAGACGAGCGACAACAGGGATGAGCCAGGAACACACGTTGAGTGAAATAAGCCAGACCCAAAAAGACAAATAGTAAGGCAAATATCGTGTGATTCCCTTTATATGAAATATCTATAATAAGCAAACACGTCGAGACAGAAAGTAGATTAGAGTTGGTGGCGAGGGGAGGGAGAAAGTGACTTATTGCCTAATGGGCACAGAGTTTTGTTTGACAGCACGAAAAAGTCTCGGTAATGGATGGTGTTGACGAGGCCACGACACTGTGAATGTAATTAATATCACTGAAGTGTACACTTAAAGTGGTTAAAATGAGATAGATATAACCACAGACAGACAAAAAAGACTGAGAAGGGGGATAAGAGGGCAGGGGGCTTCCAGGACTGATTTCCTTGGAATTATGTACAGCAAGAGACGTTTGGGCTGGGCCTTGGGAAGAGCCTTGGAGGGCAGGTTCCTGGTTCACAAGAAGGAGCCCAAAGTCAGCCTTTGAACCTGTTTGCCTAAAAGGCAAACGTTTCATTATAGAATCAGGTTTATTTCTGTTCAACAAGCACCAAGTGTGCCTAACGCTGATGGAGAGGTCCCAGTGAGCCTTGGCAGCTCTTATGAACCAATCCATCAGTTAATGATCTCTCAAAGACCCTACGGGTGGGATCTGCAACACCCGAGGCTCCCCTAAGCAGCCTGCCTGGGAGGCTTGAAAACCATCTAAGCCTCCGGTTTAAAAATGTTAGTTGAAACGACAATGGACCAAAAATCCATCATTACAAAAATGAAATGATGCTAGCTCTTGCACTATTTAGGTTTTTGTGGTTTTTAATGGGAGTCTTTTTCAAACTAAACAGTAGTTTGTACCAGTTAATTTTTTTAACAAGCAGGACTCAGTGAAGAGAAATCTCGAAATACCTTTTTCCCCTGTACACTGCTATCTTTTAAGTTTGTTTTATCAGATCTCCCTTCTCCTCTGGAAGAATCTAGGGCAGATTTCATAGCTTTATCTGTCACTTTCAGGTTTTAATAAGCAGGCTGGTTCTCTGGTATTAAAAAGTCTAGTCCAATCCAAATCAAAACCCCAATCTCCTTCAACTTCAGCTCTGCCCACTCCCCTCCCACCCCCTGCCAGCACCCAGTGGGACCCCAGCTCAGAAGCCTGTGGTGGAGGCAGCCATCCTTGCTCTACCTCCTCCCCCACCAGCTCTGGGAAGGTCAGCTCCTCCAGGAGGTGGGGTGGGGTGAGGAGACCCATCTTCCCCAGGGCCTGCTGCTGACCACTCCTACTCCCATCTCCTTCTCTGTCTGGGGGTCCGCCTCACAGGACCCTCTGGGGGTCGCGTGTCCTGGCAGGCAGACCTCTCAGATGGGATTATTTTGAAACGGTTCAGACCCAGCCACCTACTGCCATGTCCTCTCTGGCCTGCAGAAAACGCCTGGCATTTTTACCCATTGCACTCAAGATGTGCAGACCACTGCTCCTGCAGGACAGCCTCCTCATTCTGTGGTCACACACAGCTCCAATCAGCCTCTCTTCCTCGAAGCATTTCATGTAGGAGTCAGGCAGCCATCTCCAGGTTAACACATGTCCCCAAACTCCAGGAGATACATGCCAAACTCTCCAACTAGTTCCCCAAAACCACACCTTTCTTTGCACTGACAAATAAACAACAAATCTGGGCTTGGTAAGGAGAGGCTCTATTCGGATGAATGATTTTAAAGGGGGAGAGGGACGATTGCAATAGGGAGAACTCTCTGATCATAAGGTCCGCAAGTGACTCAAGAGTTAGGCAAGAAGGGGATTGCTTTGATAGGAAAGAACTGATTTGGGGAAGTTGGATGAAGGGGTGACGTGATCAGATAGTGGATCTGAGAATATTTTAGGCTGAGGCAGCCTATTTTCTGGGAGGTGCCCAGAAAGTTCAAGGATCTGGAGGAAGGAGAGAAGCTTCAGCAGCTTAGTTAACAGGCATTTTGTTCTGATTGCTCAGTGGAGCAGCAGTTCAGCAGCATTTATGAGGCAAAGAGTGACAGCTTGGAGGATCTGCACCTGGCCTTGTCTAGGGGAGCAAGGGGGCACCCATGAGCCTGACCTGAGTCACATGGGGAAGGAGCGTTCCTTGCAGTAAGCTGTTCTCCAGAACACAAATGGTGAGGAATTTTTTAACCTCCTCCATTTCCCAGGGTCACAGTTTCAGGTAAATTTAACACCGTCTGTGTGAACTGCATGGGCACCCCCTCCTCTCCCTCACAGCACTCTGGAATATTTCCACTGAATTCTCACAACCAACCTCCTTGATCATTCCCTCCTTTTCTTAAACCTGGGCTGAAGGTGGCAGAACCCTTACTTAGCAAATCCCACTAAGAGGTCCAGTACCTCGATTTAAAATGTGGAGGTAGCTGTCTCTGCGGCAGCCATGGAGGTGTGCTCCCCAAATTGCAGGAACATAATGAAATGACAGCCTCCAGGGGTCACACTTTCAGATCCACCAACGTGGATCACAGGGCCCCCCAGCTGTTCCCAGCCAACACCTGAGCCTGGGGGGAGCATTAAAGCTGGGCCACCTCTGCCCAGTGCAGGCCTCCTCTGATGGGCAACCTTTGCTCAGGAGCCCCCACCTGCCCTCCCAATGCCACTCAGGACTGCGAGACTGTCTGATCCTCTTCCTATGCAATCCTCCTTCCTTCCCTCTCTCCTTTCTCAGGCGTCAGACCTAATCACAGTCTGACAGCTCTCCCCACCTACATGCCAAGCTCCTCCTCCCTCCTGCTTTGTCCGTCACAGGTGTTTTCTCCAGTCCATGGTTTGCACGTCTAATCCTTCTTGGCATCTGCTCCTCAGAGGGCCCAACTGGCAAAGCCACCTATTGTTTCCAGCTGCTCCGCGACAAAGCCCACTTTAACATCTGGTTGTGCTTGCATCCAGAAACTGTGAAAAGAAGGGTAGAAAGTTATTTTGATGAAAAAATAAAAGGTGATCTGTCGGCATCTTCATTTAAATCCGCCCTTTCCAGAACAGAACGGGAAGGACTCAGATACAGTTTATTTTGGTAAATGATCCCAGAAGCAGGCTTAATGAAATGCAGAAATTGAGAGAGGGAACCATGAAAAAACAATATAAAGGTGTGGGATCCACGTCACTGCTGCAAACAGCAGGTGCTCGATACCACTGGGATCTCTGAGAAGCTTACAGAAGTCTCCCAGAATTGTCACTTCAAAGATGAGGTTCTGAGCAGGTTGGGAATTGCCCTTGGGGTTTCTACTCCCCAACACTTCCAGGCACCCAGGACATTAGAAAAAGCCCTGAGGCAGAAAAGCAGAATGACCCTGGAAACTTCCTCAAGGTAAGGTATGGTCAACTTGAATCCCAGGTCCCCAGCTATTGCCCATCACCTGGGGGCTGGGGGCAGGGCATCAAAAGAGTCTGCTATGACGTTGAATAGGAAGTGAGATCTGGTAGGTTTGTACAGGTTAGTGTGAAACCTCAATACACCCAAGGTAATTTGGGCAGAGAATAAAAATGTATTTGCAGGGGGACTGGGGAAAACTGTGGAAACATTAAACTTCTCCACCTGGGGAATGACTGATACTCTCACAAGCATTGAGGACTACCAATTTAGTAGGCTGAGCCCTTGATCTTGGGACTTGCCCTTATGAAGCTCCTTATGAAGGAGAGGCTAAGCCTACTTATAATTGTGCCTAAGAGTCTCCCCCAGGAAACCTCTTTTGTTGCTCAGATGTGGCCTCTCTCTCTAAGCCAGCTTTGCAGGTAAACTCACTGCCCTGTTTCCTTTGTGGGACTTGACTCCCAGCAGTGTAAATCTCCCTGATAATGCGGGACGTGACTCCTGGGGATGAGCCTGGACCTGGCATCATGGGATTGAGAAAGCCTTTTTGACCTAAAGGAGGAAGAGAAATGAAACAAAATAAAGTTTCAGTGACTGAGAGATCTCAAATGGAGTTGAGAGGTCATTCTGAAGGGTATTCTTATGCTCTGTGTAGATATCCCTTTTTAGTTTTTAGTGTATTGGAATAGCTAGGAGGAAATACCTGAAACTGTTGAACTGCAACCTAGTAGCCTTGATTCTTGAAGACGATTGTATAACTATGTAGCTTACAGGATGTGACTGTGTGACTGTGAAAACCTTGTGGCTCACACTCCCTTTATCCAGTGTATGGATGGATGAGTAGAAAAATTGGGAAAAAAATCAAATGAAAAATAGGGTGGGATGGGGGTGGGTGGGATATTTTAGGTGTTCTTTTTTCTTTAATTTTTATTCTTATTTTTACTTTTGGGGGAGTAATGAAAATGTTCAAGAATTGATTATGGTGATGAATGCACAAATCTATGATGGTATTGTGAACAACTGATTGTACACTGTGGATGATTATATGGTATGTGAATGTATCTCAATAAAACTGAATTAAAAAAAAAAAAAAAGAGTCTGCTATGGCAGGCTTACCAAACCAAGGAGCAGACAAAGGATGCATCAGGAGGCCAGAGGCATCTACCTTGTGCAATTGCAAATTGCTGCAATGCCAGTGGGAAAAGACTGAGGAAGAACACCGATGGAGTGGTCATTGCAAGTCATGACCGGCACTTGGGTGGGAGACTGGTCCACCCAACAGGGGGCTCTTTATTAGGGGTCAGTGCCTGTGGGAAGGGCAAGGAACCAGGACTGGACAGAGGGAAAAACTAGACTTATGATGCAAGCCCAGCAAAGCTTCCCCCAACTGCACGGGGGGCTCAGGAGTGTACCCAGAGGGGTGTGCTGGAGCTTGCCCTTTCCAACTCATGAGAGTCCTGCAAGTGTCAAAGCTGCAGGAATTTTGTGACCCGGTTGTTAAAAGTAGCCATTATTAAAGATTAAATCATATAAAATTATAGTTAAATATATTATACTGAAGTTAATAAATACTCAGTTGATAAACACTCAAACCTCATCACTTCCTAATGACTTTACTGCAGATATACATGCTCTTGACCACTTGCAGATATGATGAATTAACATATTTGTGGAGTGTAAATACTATATGGTGATGTACTGTGTGCATCACTTTGGTAACTTGAACTTGTCCATAGTGGGAGTATTGACACCACAGAAATTGGCAGCCACTCCAAATCAGGACTTCCCCTGACCCCAGGAGCCAGTTGTTAAACATGTACGAGTGCATCACTATATATATATATATAAAATGTATATATATGTTGTGGACCGAGTCGTCCCTTGGTGGGCCGAATAGCCAGGTCTGTATCTCCCCACCTGACTCAGTCAGTGGATGTTACTGGACCTTCCTTATGGGGAAAAGTCCACACTGAAGGAGGGCAGCCAAAGGCTCTCTGCTCACAGCTCACCCAGCAGCTGAGGCTGAGCCCTTCCTGAAAGGAGAATTTGGTGGACGCATCCCTGTATCCTCCACATACGGCATCAGGTTAGATAGAGTAGTTTCTTACTAATTCATACACCTTCGTATTGAGTGAAATAAGCCAGACACAAAAGGACAAATATTGGATGATCTCATATATGAACTAACTAGAATATGCAAATTCATAGAGACAGAAAGTAGATTAGAGGTTACCAGGGGCCAGGGGGAGGGGAAATGGGAAGTTATTGCATCTCTATGGGGTGCAGTTTCTGTTTGGGGCGATGGGAAAGTTTTGGTAGTGAATGGTGATGATAGTAGCACAAAATTGGGAATGTATTGTATATTTGGAAGTGGTTAAAATGGAAATTTTGATGTTTATATGTTCAAATATAAATTTTTTTAAAATGTGAACACTTCCTATTTCAATAGTTATATCCATTTTTGTTTCTAATATCAATTAGATATGCCTTTCTTCTTAATTTTTATCCTAGTTAATTATGCCTGAGGTTGTCTCTTTTTTTGTCTTTGTAAAGAACAAGGTTTTGCCTTTGATAATGCTCTAGTATTTTATTTACAATTTTACTAATTTCTGTTCTGATTATTTCTTCTCTTCCGTGCCCTTTGGATTTATTCTGATGTGTTTTTTTTTTCCCCCTAACTCCTCAAGTTGAAAGCTTAGCTCATTAATTTTCAGTCTTTCTTGTTTTCATATGAAAAATTTTCATACAAATTTTGGGGATGGTATTTTCAATATTTTTAAGTTCTTAATTTCCATTATGATTACTTCTTTGACCCAGGAGTTATATAGAAGTGTGTTTTCTCTTAATAATTTTTTTTTATTAAAGGGGTTGTTTACAGAAATATCAAGCGGAAAGTACAGAGTTCCCATTTACCACCCTCCCATTATTAATACTTGGCATTGGTGTGGTACCTTTGCAACAACTGATGAAAGAATATTATAATTGTACCAACTATAGTCCATAGTTTACATTGGGGTTCACTCTTTACGTTGTACAGCCCTATGACTTTTTTTTCAGAAGTGTGTTTTTAATTCCTAAATGAATGAGGCTCTCATAAATACCTTTTTGCTATTGATTTCTAATTTAATTGCACTGTGGTCAGAAAACAAGCCTGTGTAATACAGATTCTTTGAAACTGAAATACAGTTTCTTGGTGGCCTATTCATAAATATGCCATGTATCCTCTAATTTTTAGATGCCATTTTCTTGATTCAAAAAATCAATCTTGTTAATTTTTTGCTCCAAATACCTAGAGCCTTGCTAATATTTTGTCTTCACAGCTATTACTTACTGAGAGGAAAGCATTAAAATCCCCTATTATGATCCTATATTTGCCCGTTTCTCTTTTCAGTCCTGTCAGCTTCTGCTTTGTATATGTTGAAGTTCTGATATTACGAGCAAACGAGTTTTAAAATATTACTTCTTCCTAGTAAATTACATATGCTATTATTATGCAGTGACTCTCTTTCTAATACTTTTTACCTTAAAATACATTTTCTTCTGATAATTCTCTTACTATCTTCTAAAATTGATTTGCTACACTCTCTCTTTCCAAGGATTCTGATTAGATGCATGTTACATACTCTTATTATCCTATGCAGCTCTTTGTTTAGTTTTCTTATTTTCCGTTTCTTCTCCTCTCTGGACTGCATCCTGGGAATGTCTTCACATTTCTGTCCCAGTTCACTAATTTCTTATAGGAGTGTCTAATCACCGGTAAACCAAACCCATTAAACATATCTTGAAGTTCCCTTCAGTCCTTTTTCAGTTATTAAAGTTTCTGTTTTTACTTCTTCCATTTCTTGCTATTTGTTTTTCAATTATGCTTGCTCATTTTGTAGTCTCTGATTCTTTTCTCACATTTTCAATTCTCTGTTTAATTTCAGCAAACATGTTGAATGTCTGATTAGTCCAATTCATTAAGCCTTTGAGTATCTAGTAATACTATTTTTTTTTTCTTCTGACTCTCACTAAGTCTGGGCATTTCCTAATATATTTGGGTTTTTGAATTTTTTTTTAAATTTAGAGCTCATATTTGGTTTCCTCCTTGACTCTACTTACTAATGGATGGATCCTTTTATATTCCACTCTTCTACTGATGACGTAACCCTTTGAAGTTTTATGATGAGGTCTTAGCTCCAACATCTCCCCTTGAATAAACCAAAGACCTCATCTTCCATCCCCCAAGCAGCCGTTAAAACCTAGTTCATAGGGAACCTGTTTCTTGGCCCCTTGCTTACCACCCTAATTTCAGTTCTCTCTTTCTTTTAGTCCCTGGTCGAATTTTCTTACATTCTTGTGAACTTAGCTACACATTAAAAGGATATTATATTTCTATCTATTTAAAGTGCTTAGCACAGACTAGCACATGATAGTATTAAATGAACAGTAGCAGTGGTGGAATAAGGGGGGAAAGGAGGAGTCAGAGACTCGTGAGGCCTTATCAATAACTACCTCACTCCCCTGTCCACCCTCCCACCCACCCAGTGTCTGCAGCCATGCAGAAGAGAACATCACACCAGAGAATCAGTTAGAAAAGACTTCATACAAGTGGTTTGGCTGCCAGAGGGTAACAGTTTGTTGGTTTCAGAGATTGAATAATGTACCTCATAAAGACACGTTCAAATCTTAGTCCACTTCCAGCAAGACAGCACCAGAATGCTACACACTCAAGGAAAAGCATGGTCTGTCAAGATATAAGACTCCCAGCCTCCAAAATTGTAAGATAATAAATCCCTGTTACTTAAGTCAAAAAAAGATTAGTCTATTACCGTACAACAGTGAATCTTGTGGTGGACAATGACTGTGATTAACTGTACAAATACAAAAAAAGTTCTTTCATGAACTAGAACAAATGTGTGACAGTTACGAGTAGTTAATAGTAGGGTAGTATATGGGGCAAACGTTATCTATCACAAACTTGGAACTATAGTTAACAGTAGTATCTCAATATTCTTTCATCAACTATAACAAATGTACCACAGCAACACTAGGGGTCAATAATAGGTGGGGATAAAGGGTATGGGAGGGTTTATGTTTTCTTTCTCTTTTTATTTCTTTTCTGGAGTAATGAAAATGTTATGAATTGATCATGGGGAGGTATGCACAACCATGTGATGATACCGTGAGCCTGTGATTGTATACTTCAGATGGTTTGTATGGTATACAACTATACTTCAGTAAAATTGCATTTAAGAAATAAAAGGATATTATCATCATCTGGCGTCTCCTAAATGCAGAGCATGAGACAAAGTCATGTTTATAAGTAGCTTATTTGGGAAGTGATCCCAGGAAACAGCAAAAAGGAGCCAGGGGAGTGGAAGAGAGAAGGGGGAAAACAAACAATAAAATTCATTATAGAGTTAGCCACTGCCATGGATGACTTACACTCAGTCTTGCTGGATTCTGGTAAAATGCGTCTCATTTATGCCTCCTTGCACCACCTCCATCTGTTGTGCATCACGGAGTTTCCTTCATGGTGGTGACCAGCCACTTCGCTAAAAAGACTTCCTACAAAGCTGGTTTGTGGAACGAGCTACTGTCCCTTCTGCTGCAGCTGGTTCTTAGGAAGTAACATAATCAACATCTTCTTCCTCTACTTCCCAGTCCAGATTTTCTCTATCTCTGCAGAACTTTGCATAGTCTAGGCTGCTTGGCTGGTTGGGTGACCCAGATCTTCCTCCCCAGTGGCCTGAACCCTTAGTTCTCTTGCCTTGGTTGGGCCATGATTTCTGCAGTCTTTACCATTCATTGCTACTGCTAGGCATGGACACCTAAAGATGCCCCAACAAATCCCCACCTTGCAGGCCTGCTCCTTCTTATCCCCATTGCTCAGCAACAATTCTATCTCCTTGTGATAGGCAGAGTCAATAACTCCCTCCAGAACAATAACTCCTTTCTGTGTCTTCTGTTCTACTGGCATGGGGAGCTCAGAGTGACCAGATGGCCATTGTTGCTTCCAGTTCAGTGGAACCCTTACAGTGAATCAGGACCTCTAATCCAGCGGAATCTGAGTTTTCCCAGGAAGCACAAATTAGGAGCAGGTCACTGGGAGTGTTGATGAGAGGAACCTAGTCCTATTCCTACCCTATGAGTCCTGGACCAATATATTCTAGCTGTTGATGGCACACCACCACACATCTGCCAATAGTGGAGAGCACATGCCACTGTGAAGGTTCAGCCACAAAAGATGTGTATACACACGTGTGTGCATGTGCATGCCTGTGTGTGTGCATGCGTGTGTGCATAAATGTTGGTTCATGGAAAAGGGTCTATAATTTTCTGTGCAGGCTGAGCTGCGAGCTGACTTTGGATATCAGCCTAGATGCAATAGAGTGATGGGTGGACAGATCTTGAAGAGTACAGCATAATTTTGGAGGTACTTGCCTTAGGAGATAATTTTACAGGGAACCATGCAAGGGAAGTCTTCTCTCCTCTAGCAAGAGTGAGGGTGGGGACCTGTTTCTACTAGTGAAATGTTTCTAGGGAATCCAGGGACCCAAAATACTTAGGCTTCTCCACCCAAACATCCCTAACCAAGATCTCAGGATACCACTTGATTCATATCAAGACACTGATTTTGACATGGGAGACCCAGTGAGCCATACCTTCCGTCTCCTACATCGCTCTGCCATGATCCTTATAATTATTTTTGGCCCCTTACTCTTAAGCACGGTACTGGGTACCTAGAGCTGCCGTAACAAAGTACCACAAACTTGGTTGCTTAAAACAACAGGAATTTATTTTCTCACAGTTCTGAAGGCTACAGTCAAGGTGTCAGTAGGGTCACACACCCTCTGAACTCACTGGAGAAGACTCTGTTCTGGGCCTCTCTCCTGGCTTTGGGTGTCCCCAGATGTTTCTTGACTAGTGGCAGCACCCTTCAATCTCTGTCTCTGTCTTCTCTCTTGCATCTTCTGCTCTCCTTATAAGGACCCCAGGCCTGTTGGTTTAGCAGCCTGCCCTACTCCAGCATGACCTCATCTCAGTTAATTCCATCTGCAAAGACCCTATTTCCAAATAAGGTAACCTACTGCATATCTCAACCCTCTGCTTCCACCTATGTCTCAGCCTAGCCCCATGTGCATGGGGATCTTAGTGATTTGGATGCTGCTGCATGCACTCTACTTCCTGCTTGCAGTGGGATCCTTGTTGCTGTCTGACTGGGACACGATCCAGCCAAAATCCCATCCTGAGGGTCTGCTTTCCAAAGACACTTCTAGAACTGTCTTGGCATGGGTTACCCTGAAAACAGAGCCTGCAGGAGGAAAAAAAGGCTCGTGTTCTTGCATTGTAGTAGTGCATTGGGAAAGTGATCCCAAGAAGCAGGTACCTGGAATGGAGCTGAGAATGGGACAGGAGAGAAGACTCATTTTGGGTGCATGGTGAGCTGGCCACTGCAAGGGTGAAGGCTTCTATATCTTGCCAGGTCCTTCTGAAGAGCCTGATGAAATGTAACACAGAAATGAAAGGGAGAAGCTCTTTATCTACTGGGTTCCACTCCCTGTTGGTCAAAGGTGGACCCAAAGGTTTTAACACACCTACTCTTCTAGGATGTGTGTGTGGGAGACCTGAGCAAGTTCCTACAGGTACCCCATGCAATCATGTCAGAGATTTCCCAGGGAGGAAAATGGGAAACACACAGGGCAAAACCAAGGTGAGGCTGCTGGGAAGCTGGTCTAAGCTCTTGAAATCGGTTACTGCAACAACAGAGCAAAAGGTGGGACCAGGAGGATTTACAGAGGTCTGCATGAGTTGTCCATTACAGGTGATATTTTATATTTTACAGCATTTTTAAGTGTTTGAGGCAGGATTGCTTTTTCCTCAAGATATCCAGTTCCCCCATATATTCAGAAGCAGAATAATCAGACTGGTCCTTGAGCACTTGCCTCAGTAGGGGGCTGGAGAAGTCTCACATGTGATGGGAAAAGCACTGAATTAGTCAGAAATTAGAAGTTTCCAGGCTGATGTTGTCTAAATGTCCTGAAGAGGTTACTTAGCTTCTATGAGCCTCAGTTTCTTCATATATAAAGGAAGAATAATAAGTGCATGACACACACACATAATATCCAACTAAAGAGGTTGCATCAATTTGTATTCCTATCAACAACGTGCAAGAATGGTCACTTCACCTTTCAATCTCCTTTTTTAAAGTTTGGCAAGTTTGGATAAATAAAATTAGTATCCTGTTATTTTCCATCAGATTTGTTTTCTTTATCGTCTTTTAAAATTATAACCTTGAAAATTACAAAATAATGTATGTAGCATATATATAAGTTATAAAAAAAGGAAATTAACACATGCGAACCCATGACCCAAACCAATAACTTGCATCAATCAATGGGTTTCCCCTTCCACCCTTTTTGCTCCCCCCTCCCGCTTTATCCAGAATTTTATGTCCATTATTCTCATCTTTTTTAAAAAATAATTATAGTTTATACGTGTGTGTGCATGTGTGTGTATACCTGGATAATATATTTGTGAGTTTTGTTTGTTTTTTAGCTTTTAAAAAATCTCATCATACTTACCAAAGGTTCTGCAACTTGCTATTTGGACTCAACATTATGTTTTTAAGAGTCATCTATGGTGTAGAACATAATTAAAGTTCATTCATTTTCACTGTATATAATACTATATTATTTATCTATTTTCCTGCTGAGCTCTTTCCAGTTTTTGTTATTATGAATCCATATGACAGCTCATAAAAGTCACCTTGTGCACCAATAATTATTCAAGGTGTTGCCACATGTTATTTTTCCAAAGTGGTTGTACCAATGTACGTTCCCACCAGCAATGTGTGAGGTTTCTTATTTGGCTTCATCTTTCTCAAACACTTAATATAGTCAGATGTTTCATTTATGGCACTTTAATGGGTGTAAAATATATCTAGCTGTGGTCCTACTTAGTATTTCCTTGATTACTTATGAGATTGAGCATCCCCTCAAATGTTTAATGACATACAAACATCCTTTTCTCTGAAATAAGAGTTCACATCTTTTGCCCCTTTTTCAATTGTGTATTTGGTCATTTCTCTTACAGATTTGTGGAAGTTCGCTGTATATCTCAATAGTAATCCTATGTATATATTCTAGATACTAATCATTTGTATATATGGATTACAAATATGTTCTCCCAATGTATTGCTTGATTTTCACTTTCTTTATGATGTTTTTTGCAGAAGTCTTTTTAAGTTTGTCAAGTTTATCAACTCTTTTTCATGAGTTTCTGTGTCTTGTTTAGGAATTTCCAAGGTTAGAAAGAAATCCTTCTGTATTTTTTATTAAGGTGCTGCCTTTCACATTTTAAGAACTGAATCAACTGGAATTGATATTTGTGTTTTGTGTGAGTTAGGACTCCAACTTCAGTTTTAACCAGGTAACTACTCAGTTGTTCTAGAACTATTTCTTAAATAGTTCCCCTTCCCCCAGTGATCTGCAATGTCACTTCTGTTATATATCAAACAGTCACAAGGATGTGGGCCTCTTTCTGAACTCTTTATTTTGTTGTACTGGTCAATTTATCTAGCCCTGCCCCAATACATATGGGTAAACACTACAGATTTATAACAAGTCTTTATATCAGCAAGGGCAAGTTCATCTCATTTTGCTTCTTTACTATTTTTTTAGTTGCAATTTTATTGAGATACATTCACATACCATACAATCCATCCAAAGTTTTCAATCAGTGGCTCACGGTGTCATCACATAGTTGTGCATTCATCACCATGATTGATTTTAGAACATTTTCATTACTTTTGTTAGATTTATTGCTAGTGTGGCAGATTGCCAACTGTCATATGGCCACTCATGGAGAGTCTATTCATCCCAGGAGTGATAACGTAACTGCTAGGTACCTCCTGCTTAAAGGAACATTGCTTTCCCTAGACTTCCGCTTTTCTTCACATTGTGTTGACTACAACACTGATGTTGGAGTGGCCCAGCTTTGATCATTCAGATTGAGGACAATTCTCCAGGGAATGACCTAGAAACAAAGTGAAAGGAGCCTAGATCTCCGAATGAACTGTTAAAGCAGAGCTGCCCCACCAGCCTCGACCAGCCAACCTGTAAACTCTCTTACTTAAGCCAGGGTATTTTGGAGTATCTTCTTATGGTATGCTATGTTTTTTTATACACTGTTAGAGCATGCTTTCTAATATTTTATTTAGGATTTTTATATCCATCCTTAAAAGTAAGACTGAACTGTAAATTTCCTTTATTCTAGTGTTCTTTTCTTATTTTAATGTCCAGGATGCATCAAGAAATATTTTCTCTCTGTCAACTCTACTGTAAAACCATCTGGGTTTGGGGTTTTCTTGTTGAGAAGAATTTTTACTTTTGAGTGATTTCTTTAACACTTTCTTTGGTAAATAATAAGCAGTATCTTGATGCAGTTGTAATTTCCATTTCTTATATTACAAAAAGCACTGATCATCTTTCCGTATGTCTATCGATTGTGGGTTTTCCTATTCTGTGGGCTGCCAGTTATTTCCTTTGCCCATTGTGATCATTTGGGTGAAGTCCTGGTGGAATACCATCCCTACCCCAGTGATGCTGGACATGCTTTGACCAACAGAATGCTGCAGAGGTGACATAAGCAGAGGCTTTGAATGGGCTTGCTCCACTTGGCTTCTGTCTTGCACTTTTGCCATTGCCTGAGAACTAGCCCTGGGCTAATTGCTGGTCCTAGATGAGACACTTAGAGCAGATGTGTGCCCAAACTGTATCCTGGAGCCGAGTCCAGCTAACTTGCAGCCTAAAGTGCAGTCACCCAGCCGAGCCCAACCTAAATCAGCCCAATCACAGTTGACCTGCAGACTCGTGTGAGAATAAGTGATGTTATAAGCCACTGACTTTGGAGAAGGTTTGTTATGCAGCATTATTACAGCAATAGCTGATGAATACATCTGTCTACCTATCAGGATGTTAGACTATCTCCTAAACTTTAGGAATTTTTTATATAATATATATAATTATATTAAAAATTTAGGAATTTTTTATGTGATTATTAGCTTATTGTTGTACCTATTCCTCCCTGTGCTATTGTGTGCCTTGTACTTTGAATGGGTTTTTTTAATTTTACATAAGGAAATTTGTGTTTTTAGTTAAATTTTCCATTTTCCTTTGTTATTCTTCTATTATTTTTGAACCTAGACAACAATTCCCAATTCCAGGATTTGATACATAATCAACTCCATTTTCTGTTTTTCTAGAACATTTTAAGTATGTAATTCTGTAATCTACCTGGAATAAGAGCAGTATAATAATCATTGCTAGGTCCTCTGATTTTTTTTCCTGAGTTCACTGAAACATATGTGGGAGCCCTAAAATTAATCCTATTTCTAATTGGAAAAATGTTTAAATTGAAAACTCATTAAGAATATACAAATAGTCACCCTTTTAGTGAACAAGTTTGTTTTTACTTCAAATTTTTAATTAAATTAACATACCAATTTAACCATTCCAATTACTTTGTGCTTAATCAAGCTGAAATTCAGCTTTCATTTGCTGCCCAGTTCCTCGAGAGAATTCAAATTCATCAGAACCCTCTAGTCATCCACGTCCCTGTTCCTTAGTAACCAAAATATGTCTGTTGCTTCCAAAACTTTTTACTATTTCCAGTTATTTTATGATCCTCTTATCTGTACGATGTGGAATTGAAGGATGCACAGCTAGTTGTTAAAAGGAGTAGCACAATGTTGGGTGAATGGCATTTTCTTATGGAAAGTATGCGTCCCGGGTTAGTGTCAGCCCTTCTGTGACATCGTCCCTGATTCTCCCCAGTGGCAGCTCCCCTAGCAGACTCCTCATAGGGCATGCATTGCCACGTACTTTTGTTTACATTTGTTCATGCCATTTGACTGTGAGCACCTCGTTGGCAGGGCTCACACCTTATTCATTTCCAGTTGTCTAGTGTCCACTTGGTGTTTGACTCAGTCAATGTTGGTTGATTGACCAACTGATTGGAAGGTGGCATGGGTAAGGTTAAAGCGGCAGTGGGCTGCTGCTCTCTGGTCAGCTAGATGATGGCCAACATACAAGTCGTTTCAACTCTTGTGCCAGGTTTTTCTTTTTTATCTCTCAATCCAGGGAGGATGTCCTGGGTGAGAGAGGTGTCCCGGGTGCCAGAGCCTGAATTCAGAGTCCAGGTATCATTCTGTTGGTGTTGATGCCTGGAGTTGGACATTTTCATGGCCTGCAGTTTAAATAAACTTATCACTCAAATTTCCAAGTTCTATATATCTGATGACTTTCATTTTATTGGACATAAGGAGAATTACCTAGGGAACATTTCTTTAATTATTGTAAGATATAAAAATGTAATATTGATCATAAAAAATGTAATATTTAAACACTGCCTCTGCGATAGCCTTTTGTTTCTAAACACCACATAGAAGATAGGAAAAGGGGAATAAAAAAAGAGATTGTCCGTGATTCTAAAACCAGTTACTCTAGCTCTGTGATGTATTAGAAAGAGCACTGGATTAGGAGTAAGGGGCCTGGGGTCTAAGTCCAACTCCTCCCCTTACGACCCTGCTTTGGGCCACCCACTTTACTCCTCCAGGCTGCGCTTTGCCAGCTGTGAAATGACAGGTTCCCTTAGACATTCCGTGAAGTCCTTGCAACTTTAGTTCTTTGCAAAAGTAACTCAGGGTTAGATCCATTCATTAGATGCCCAGGTTGCAAAGGGGAAGGACATGGGGCTCTGGAGTCAGGTGGGATGTGGTGCTAATTGTGAGTTACTAGCTAAACAGCCATGGGCAGGTTATTTAGTTTCACTGACCTTCACTCAGTGTTCTGTGGGAAATATAATACCTCCTCTGCAAAGTTGCTGTGAAATTTAAATGAGATAACGTAGACACAGCAAATGCCACAGGGTTTAGCACATAGTAAAATCTACACAGAGACTTCAAGTTTTTTAATCACACCCTTGTGATCATATTTATCTTTTCACTTATGCTTCAAATACATCACACACACGCACACACATTCACATGCCACACGCATGCATACACTCACACAGTGGAATGGATGAAGACAGAGTCCGCCAGTTCTAATGGAGATTTCCCCATGGTTTTGCTACCACCATTGGCAGAATGAGAGGTGTGGTGGTTTGAAGCTGTTATGTACCCCAGAAAAGGCCATACATATTCTTTTAATCCATTCCTGTGGTGCAGACTTATTGTAGGTGGAATCTTTTGGTTAGGTTATTTCAATTGAGATGTGACTCACCTCATTGAAGGTGGGTCTTAATCCTCTTACTGGAATCCTTTATAAGAGGATAAAACACATACAGCAGCTAAGAGATGCAATTAAGAGAAGCTCATAGAGAAAAACCCAGGAGAAGCTAAGAGAGGACCCACAGAAGCTGAGAGAGGATGGCACCAGAAGCTGAAAGCAACGAAACCCGGGACAGAAGGAGCAGCGGACACTGGCCATGTGCCTTCCCATGTGAGAGAGGTGTCCCGGGTGCCAGAGCCTGACTTCAGAGTCCAGGTATCATCCTGTTGGTGTTGATGCCTGGAGTTGGACATTTGCATGGCCTAAGAATTGTAAACTGTAAGCTAATAAATCTCCATTGTTAAAAGCCAGCCCATTTCTGGTATATTGCATTTCGGCAGGTTTAGCAAAACAAAACAAAAGGCTATTGCAGAGGCAGTGTTTAAATATTACATTTTTTATGATCAAATATTACATTTTTTACATCTCACAACAATTAAAGAAATGTTCCATAGATAATTCTCCTTATGTCCAATAAAATGAAAGTCGTCAGATATATAGAACTTGGAAATTTGAGTGATAAGGTTATTTAAACTGCAGACAAAGGTATCAACACATAGCCCCATGCCAACAGTTTTTAAAGATTATAAAAAATGTTTCATACACAGCACGATTACATGATGGCACAACCAAAGAGGATCAGCAATTGTTCCAAATGTTATGTTACATCTTAGATCTGGAAGCTAAGGCTTTGTGATTGCTTGTTTTGAAACAAAAATTACCTGCCTACATGGCAACTCACTTGGGAATTGGCTATTCAAACCTGCAACAGCCTTGAAAAGCCCAGAGGGAGATCAGTGATCAAACTGCTGTCTCCAAATGGGTTTTGAAATTCTTGATTTGGGAGCAGTTTCTTTGGATTTGGAGGCAGAGCCGATGCGCAGTCTGCCCAGCAGAGGGCGCCAAGACCCGCGGAAAGGCGCCAAGGGCGCTTCTCGGTGTTTAAAAAGCCGGTTCCCCAGGAGCGGAAAGCGCGGCCACGCGGGCGACCGCACCTTATTCCTGGCCCAGAAGAGCCCCGGGGGCTCCAGTGAGAATGAAAAGTGCGGACTCCCGGTTCAAAACCCGGGAGGAGAGCGTGTTCCTTTCTCCCGCGGTCTCTCTGCCCACCTCTCCCCGTGTTTTCCATTTGCTCTGGGGGGTCGTGCTCCTCGGGCACCGGGGTCCCCGCAGGGTGGGGACAGGCCCCCAAGGACCCTCCCAGCAGCCTTAGAGCGTGAACCAGGCACCCACCCAACAGGTGGAGTAAATAAAGCCCAGAGAAGTACAGCATCTTACTCCAAGTCACACAGCTGGTCCTGGCAGAGCCAAAGTCAGGAGCCCAGGACCCTTGAGTTTCCTCCTGGCGCTTTTCTCAGGAGTCCTGCGCATCTGAACACGTGCTCTGTCTCCTGAGCTTCTAGCTTTATTCCAGGGTTGGGAGTCACCGCCCAGACCCACTGCCCCAGCAACCCTACTTCAATGACCCAGCACCTTGGAAATTTATTCTGCTTCTTTGCAGGGGTTTCGATTCAGGGTCAACATATCAATAATTCCTTATTAATAAGCCCAAGTATGGGACGTTTCGAAGCAATTGCATATCTAATGTCAAGAGAAAATGTAGGGGAGTGCATTATGTGTTGTGAAACATTGCTACAGACGGGCATGTTCCAAGTCAGGGGACTCGAAGCGTTTGCTCCTTAATGGCCATTGATCGCTGGCCCGGGAGGAGGTCATTGTGCGGCTCTCAGCAGGGCTTGTTCCAGCCCATCTACTAGAGCTAATTAGCCACAGCTACACTTCATCATACAAGGGTTTCCTTCCGCGGTGAGCTTTGATATGCAGTGGGAGAATGCTCTGTATTACTCTAATTGAGTGTTCCTAATTAAATTGCAAATTGTAATTGCTTCATACTCTTGAAATAAGGATCTTAGATTTTGTCATTCGGTCCCCACTCTCAGGTTTTCATCTTAACTATTTTTAAAATTTTGGCACAGTTAAGTAACCAAGTAAACCTTAAATCATAGAAAATTTCTGGATCAATATCAAATTTCCTACAAACAATAACCCTCACAACATGGTTATCTAATAGTGTCTAATGTATTACAGAAAGGAGTTAGAACAATGCACATCAGTGTGACTAGATACGCCCTTCCATGAACCACCATGTTTCTTGTTTCCTAATCTTCAAAATGGAAGAAATTTCATCTGACCCTTATGTATTTGAAGTGAGATTATAAAGATTAATTTAACATTCTTGGAAAGAAACAAAAATATTGTAGAATAAATGTTGGCAAGCAAAGGTACCATGTTAATGATAATATTATTTACCACATAGCTGTCTTAGATCAGTAAAGATGATGAGATTTGTAGAACATAAAACTAAAATGCAAGGGGACTCCAGAGGTAATCTGGTTCAAATTCATTTTACAGAGGAATAAACAGAAATGCAGAAATAGCAAACGATCAGAGGTTGAGATACTTAGTTATTTCTGTAGTGAAGTATTTGATAGAATAAATCCTAAATAAGGTTCAAAGAGGGAATGAACCTTACTACTTAACTCATTTAGAATATATCACACTAGTAAGACAACTAATATCTCTTTAAGGGGTTTCAGACTAGTTACAATAGTCAATGTCCTTTTCAAAATACCTAAAATTAAATCCTCAACCCTATTCTACCACTATAGAGAACATTGGGAGTGATCACCTCCTTGATACCCAGGTGGATCTAATTCGTACAAACGAAAATCACATCCATTTTAGGAACATTTGCATAAACTAAAATTCCTAGATCTCTTATGTAAACTGCTTTAAAACCAATGGACATCTGTCTCTTTTGTCTGCTCCATTTCTCCTACTTCTTCCTACTTTTGCATTGAGGATTTACCACTCTATCCCTTGGATAGAATCTTGGAGAGAAAATCAATCCAGATGGTCACCCATCCCCGGCCAAGAGATGGGCTTGTGGCTCAAGCTAGAACAACTGGCTGTCCTCTGGAATTTGTTTTGAGGGCATCTTGACCCAAAGAGAGATACCCAGTAATGATGGATTTAGGACGGGTACTTAAAACACATGGCCTGTCACCTCTTGTTTCCTAGATCCTTGATGTTTTTCTGGTTTGGGGACTTGCAACTCTTGGTTCTTCAGCCTTTCCTTCGGTTCTGTGGTCCCTTTAACTTCCCAGGAAAATCCTTCTTTTGCCTTTTATTTAAACAAATTTAGTCTCTGTTGCTTACAACCAAAATCTCTACCTGGTACACCTGGCCTCCAGGCTGATCTTTTCTGGGTTTTTTTCTTATTGGATGTCTGCCCGCACCCCACCCTGACCCTCTTCTATCAGAGAAGGGACATTGCCTGTTCATTGCTGATTTCCAGAACCAAGAATCACGTCTCTAACATATGAGGCCCTAAATAAATATATTTTGAATGTATGGCAGTAGCACAATTCCCTACATAATCTGGCTGCCATATCCAAGTACCTTAGGATGAAAAGCTGAAGAAATGGGATTTTTTAGTTAGGTTATTCCTTTTAAAACATGAAATCAGAAAAGAAAGGGGGGGAAAGCCTCTGAAAGGGTATTAAAAACCTGATTCTTGCTAACTAAATGCAAGTCTTTTTTTCTGCCAAATTAGCCATAGAATTGAGCAGCTGGGCAAAGGGTGGAGTGGCCCTTGTGGCAGAGCCAGAGAGGACTAAACAATTCATTCTGCTTCCGGGAAATGAGCCCCAGGAAAGTGGCTGCAGCTGTGTGGCCCCGCCTTTCCCAGCGCCACGAGCCTGGGAGAAGAGCAACTGAGCAGAAGTGTTTCAACTGGAAGTGATTTTGCATTTCAGTATTTGTTCAGTAATGCATGGTGGACTTAAACTAACCTTGGTTTAAAAAGAAGGGGACTTAGATGAATGGATAAATAAAATGTGATATATACATACACTGGAATATTATTCAGCAGTAAGAAGGAATGAAGTCCCAAAGCATGCGACAACATGAATGAACCCTGATGACATTGTGTTGAATGAAATGTCAGACACAAAAGGCAAATACTATATGATCTCAATGATATGACCTAATTGTATGTAAACTCATAGACATAAAACCTAGAATATAGGTTACCAGGGGATAGAATGAGACTAGAGAATGGGAGCAGATTCTTAATATGTGCAGAATTGTTAACTAGGTCAAAATTAATTGCTTGGCAGTGGATTGAGGTGATACTAGGACATCAGTGTGAGTATAATTAACAGTGCTGAACTGTGTGTGAATGAGTAGAAAGGGGAAATATAGCATCATGTATGTCACCAAAAGGAAAGCTGGAGGTTAAAACATGGGAATGTGTAACACGGTTTATCTTGTGCTGAACGATGACTGTGATTAACTGTACAAATATTAAAAAGTTCTTTCAGGAGCTAGAACAAATGCATGACACTATTATGAGGAATAGAGTGGTATGGGAAAAGTGGACCTGTTGAAAACTATGGACTATAGTTAACAGTCATATCTAAATGGTCTTTCATCAACAGTAACAAGTGTACCAAACCAATGCTAGGGGTCTATATTGGGGGCAGGGACATGGAGTATGGGATATTTTGCATTTTCTTTTTTAATTTAATTTTTTGGGGATTACTGGAAATGTTCTAAAATTGGTTGTGGTAATGAATGTGCAACTATGTGATGATACTGTGAGCCATTGATTGTCTACTTTGGATGGATTCTATGGTGTGTGGATATATCTCAATAAAATCGAATTACAAAATAAAATTAAATAAAAAGAATGGGAAGAAACAATAAGCAAAGGAAGCATTATGTTGAAGGGATTCTCATGGCCAACATTTTGTGGTGACAAAGAGAACTGGATGAATTTTGGAGACATGGGCACAGTAAGAAGATTCTCAATGACCCCCAATACAAGATAAACAAAATTTGAATGTTAAGCACCTATGGATGTCTAAAGACCAAAAAAACAAACAGAAAAAAAACCTGTAGAAAGGATATGGGGTAAAAAGTCCTATCTTGCAAAAGCTCCAGTCGGCACCTGCATCTCACAGAGGCCCCACCCGGGATACTTATTACTCTCAACTAATGTGAAGTAAGGATCTGATGGGGCCAGATTCTGACTGTCTGGATATACACAGGCATTTTCTCCTGCAATTGCACTCTCTTCTGGGATATTATTTATCTGTCATCCCCACTCCCAGATCAGGAAAGTGAGGCTAAGCGAGCTAAGCAACTTGCTTAAGGCCATGCAGCTAGCAAGATTACAACTGGACAGCAAAAGATGCTAATCTGGAGAGAAGGAAGGATGAAGATAAAGGAAAAACGTTAATGAGATACAAGTATTGGCTAAAATTGTAAGTACAGAGGCAAAAAGATCAGACCAGGAGAAAACCAGAGGGAAGTCTCTAATGGGACCCTGGAAGGGTCCTGGGTGCTCCCAAGGGGCTGCTGCCCCACCCACCCTCACCCCTCTCCTTGCTGCCCCACCCACCCTCACCTGACAGCACCTGCCACCCCTTGCAGCAGATGAGCCAGACCGAGCAGTGAGCTGCCGTGATTTCTGCTGCTGACTCACTGAAAAATAAGGAGAGGCATTTTACTCACCTGACCCCAGAGTGCACTCAGGCCTTTGAGTCTTGGATACTCGGGGTTCCCCTGCCCCAGAGAAGAAGTCACAGGTGACTGGGGTGTCCTAAGTTTTGAAGAAGAGGGGCAGTGACCCTCCGACTCCTACAAGGTTGGAAACTCTAAAACAGAGGTTGGCAAAATGCCATGCTGGGACTTCTGGGCTTCCCCAAGACTCTTTCCGGGGATCCATGAGGTCTAAACCTTTTCATAATAATGAGATGCTATTTGCCTTTTTCATTCTCATTCTCTCGTGAGTGTACATTGGAGCCATCCAGAGGCCACACAACACAGGATATCACAGTAGATTGAAGGCAGAAGCAGGTTTGAGAATCCAACAGTCCTCAATTAAGCCGGATATTAATTGATTTATAAAAATGTGAAATAATAACACCCACTAGTGTTTTTTTGTGTTGGGAAATATATTAATGTTACTCATAAATATGGTATTAAGGTTAACATGTGTGACTTTTTAAAAATGAATTAATAAATAAAGATATTAAACATTTCTCAGCTTTACTTTCTAATACAGTAAATATTGATAGATAAGACCCACATAAACAAAAGCTCTTTGAAGTTCTCAATAATTTTAAAACCAAGAGCAGTGAATTGCAAGAGTTAGAAACCTGAGTCTTGCTTCCACAGTAGCCCAGAGACGGCTGGACCCAAGTCGGGGCGGTGGGGGGGGACTTTATTTGGAAATAGGGTCTTTGTCCTTATAGGAAGGCCACGTGTGAAAACACAGCCACACACAGGGAGGAGGGGGGCAGAGGTTAGAGTGATGCAGCTACAAGCCAAGGAACACCAAGGGATGTTGGAGCCCCCATAAGAGGAAGAGGCAAAGAATGGTTTTTCCCTCGAGCCTTCCGACAGAGCATAGCCCTGAGGACACCTTGCTTTCAGACTTCTAGAACTGTGAGAGAATAAATTTCTGTTGTTTTAGGCCACACTGTTTGCGATAATTTGTTACAGAAGCCCTAGGAAAGTAATACAACCCCCTCAGGGTGACCTCCTAAAACCTTGTCTTCTGTTTCTGTGACCGCCTCATCAACAGAGACTGTCTCCTTCATGCCGTTCCCACCCTCAGTCACAAGCCGCATCTTGCCTCACCTGCACCTCCCCCTCCTCTGAAATCCCAGCTCCAATGTCCCCATGTC
Organism: Choloepus didactylus; assembly: GCF_015220235.1. Taxonomy (NCBI): domain Eukaryota; kingdom Metazoa; phylum Chordata; class Mammalia; order Pilosa; family Megalonychidae; genus Choloepus; species Choloepus didactylus. The sequence goes on from NC_051318.1 coordinate 11,065,631, forward strand.
CAGGCCACACATCCGTCCTCCCATCTTGCTCACCAAGTGACTCCTACTATATTGGTTCTTTTGTTTGTCCAGACCTCCAATCCCTTGAATCTTCTACCTCGTTTCTGTCTCCCCATCTCTCTTGTCAACATCCCCTTCTCTCCCTATGTTTTATCATATCCAACTTCCTTGGGCATTATCCTCAACCATCTCACCCATTTTCCTTCTATCACACTGTTCTAGTTTGCTAATGCTGCAGAATGCAAAACACCAGAGATGGATAGGCTTTTATAAAACGGGGGTTTATTTCACTACACAGTTACAGTCTTAAGGCCACAAAGTGTCCAAGGTAACACATCAGCAATCAGGTACCTTCACCGGAGGATGGCCAATGGTGTCCGGAAAACCTCTGTTAGCTAGGAAGGCAGCTGGCGTCTGCTCCAAAGCTCCGGCCTCAAAACGGCTTTCTCCCAGGACGTTCCTCTCTAGCAAGCTTGCTCCTCTTCAAAACGTCACTCACAGCTGCACTCAGTTCCCTCTCTGTGAGTCAGCTCATTTATATGGCTCCACCGATCAAGGCCCACCCTGAATGGGTGGGGCCACACCTCCATGGGAACATCTCATCAGAGTCATCACCCACAGCTGGGTGGGGCACATTCCAAGCAAATCTAACCAGCACCAAAAACGTCTGCCCCACAAGACCACAAAGATAATGGCATTTGGGGGACACAAGACATTCAAACCGGCACACACACCCACCCAGCATTGCTCCAACAATTGGCGTCCTCAATGCTGCTAAGCACTGAAGAAAAGCCTACCTGCTCACAGACGGTATCACTATACAACTCACGGTATCTGACCTAAACTGGGCATCAAACTTTCCAGCCACTTCTTCCAGTTAGATCTCCCTCCCACTCTCCACAATGACTATTTCAAACCATTCCACTTTCCTCAAACCACTAATTTCACCACCCTCCTTCCCACTTTAGATGATGGTCTGGCTTTCTATTTTTCAGAGAAAATAAAAGGTACTAAAAAGGAACTTGGCCCATTCCAACCAATTCTCTAACTGCAGCCAGAATGATTTTCTAAAACAACAGTCTGATCTTATTACTGCCCTCACTTAAACCCTTTCAGAGATCCTCTAGAGCAGGCTGTATTTTCCACAGATGGTTGCAACAATATCTCCCACCCCACGTGCTCTTTTGCAATGGGACCGTGTCTCTCTCCCTTCAAGAGATGGGGTCTAATTCCCCTCCCCTTGGATCTAGACTGGTCCTAGGCTTGGAGCCGACAGAAGGAAGCAGAAATGATGCTGTCTGCCTTCTGAGGCTGGGTCAGAAGGATCCCTGCAGCTTCTGCCTGGGTGTCTTGCTATGCTCACTCTCCAGGCACTGACCCTCAGAACCCAGGCGCCACGTGTGAGAAGCCCCAGCCATCTCCTGGGGAGTCCACATGGAGGCTCTCCAGCCAATGCACCCCCCGAGCCTCACTTCAAGCCCCCCCAGACCAGGCACCAGACAAGCTTTCCATGAACCCAGCCCCCAGACTTGTGAGCCACCTCCCAACATTCGGTCACCTGAGCTGAAGCCCCCGATCCCATGTGACAGAGATAAGCCATTCCTACTGTGCCCGCTCAGAGTTCCTGATGCACAGAATCCGGGAGCATAATAAAATGGACATTCTATGCTACTACACTTGGAATGGTTTGTTACACAGCAGCAGATATCTGCACATCCTCCAGCGTCTTCAAGGTAAAGTCCAAACTCACTCTTTTCTTCTTGATGCCATCCTTTCTCACTCCTCCAGCCTCACCTCTTCTCACTCACACTCCATCCTCCAGCGGTTCCATAAATAAGCCAAAGAAAGCCCCTGCGTATTGGCCCTGTGTGGGGTTTGCTTCTTTATGGCAGGCTAAGATCACTAGCCCAAAAGCCTGCTGGCACCAAACTCAAATTCTTACAATCCAATTGCTTTTAAAACAGTCCAAATAAAAATATTTTTAGACTTTGAGCCTACCTGCTTTGCATACCCTGCAAAACTGCACCCAACATCAGCTAGCTATAGACAAGATAAACCCTAGGGCTGTAAAGACCCCAAGCTGCTTCTGCTCCTTCTAACCCAGAGACAGCCTGCCTGCTGACCGAGTGGCATCACCTGCACTTGTAGGTCTCCTCTCCAATACCCCTCTCCCCAATACTCCTCTTGCCCCGCTTCCCTGTCTGGGTGTCCCCTCATACCCCAGCCTCTGGAAGGTCTCCTGCTGAGGGGGATGGCCCCTCCCAGATGACCCTGTCCGAGCACCACCTAGATAAAGCTTGTCGTGTGCTGCTGCCACATAGCAGTCAAGTCTTTTTTTCTCGATCAGCCCTGAAATCCTCAAACTCATAATGCCAACCACACTAACGGCCATCAGTTCTCCCCACCAGAGCTTTGTGTGCTTACAGCAGACATTGATTAGCTGAGACTTCCTTCCCAAAGTGCTTCTCCCTCCTACTTCCATGACAGAGGCTGGAAGGGAGTATGTTCTCCAGGTCATGTTGACCAACTTCTCAAATAGTGCCTTCTTCAATGTCAACCACAGGTATTTTCACAGTCCTCTCGAGAACTTCAACGGCAGGGAGCTATCCACCCCTCGAGGCAATTCCTTCCATTTCCTCTTTGAAACAAAAAACCCTGACTTTTAGAAGCTCTCCTAATTCCAAGCAACATATTGATAGTAATCAGGTGACATCAAACAGTCAGCGAAAGGGTGATTCCAGGACCCCAGGTGGCTCCAGATAAGCTGCCTTTAGTGGCAAAAAGCACTTCTTGAACTCAAGCTCGGTGAGGAAGGGGGACTCAAATAGGAAAAGGGTCCCTGCAGGGGAAGGCACTTGCCTGTTAGGGGTTGACTGATGCCCTCCAAAATGAAATGTTGAAGTCCCAACGTCTGGAAGCGGAGACTGTGAACTTATTTGGAAATAGGGTCGTTGCAGATGCAGTTAAGACGAGGCCGAGCCTGGAGTGGCACTGCCACACGCCCAGGCACACCTGGGGCCGCCGGGAGCTGGAGGAAGTGAGGATGGGTGCTCCCCAGGAGGCATCGAGGAGAGGCTGATCCTGTGAAACACCCTGATTCCCACTTCCGGCCTCTGCAACTGGAAGGGAAGACATTTCTATCGTAAGCCCCTCACTCCGTGGCCCTGTGTTGCAGCTGCCCGGGGAAGTGAGACCCTGCCTTGGGGAGCTCCCGGCCTCCTGTCCTTTCTGGCTCTTCCTGCCCCCTCTTCTGCTGACAGTGCTGCCTGGCGGTGCGCAGAGAGGAGCTACGCGGGGACGGCTCGCTAAATGGAGTTGTCAGATCAGTTCTGGGAAGAGGGTGGTATTGGTTTTGTCTGGAAGCGATTGTCGTGGTCTAAAGTAGTGGTTCTTAAACTGGGGCGTCAGGACCTCTCTGCACACCTAAAAATTACTAACGATCCCAAAGAGTATGTATGTGGGTGTTCTGGTTTGCTAATGCTGCCATTATGCAAAATACCAGAAATGGACTGGCTTTTATAAAGCGGGTTTATTTGGTTACAAATTTACAGTTCGAAGGCCAGAAAAGTGTCCAAATTAAGGTATCAACACAAGTATACCTTCACTGAAGGAAAGCCGTTGGTGTCCGGAAGGCCTCTGTTAGCTGGGAAGGCACGTGGCTGGCATCTGCTGATCCCGGGTTGTGTTCCAGCTCCTCTCTCAGCTCCTGTGCGTTCTTGGTTCTTTCTCCCAGGACATTTCTCTGTAGGCATGTGGGGTCCTCATCTTAGCACACCCAGGGCAAACTCTGGGCTTCATCTCTTAGCTAAACATCTATCTGCATCTCCAACCATGTCTAAGCATCAGTGTCAGCAAGTCTGGGCCTGGGTGGCTCTTTTTAAAGGACTGCAGTAAACTAAATCAAGACCCACCCCGAAAGGGCAGGGCCACACCTCCATGGAAATAATTTAATCAAAATTATCACCTACAGTTGGGTGAGTCACATCTCCATGGAAACAACCTAATCCAAATATACCACAAGATTGGATTAAAACATGTCTTTTGGAGGGACATAATATATTCAAACTGGCACAGTGGGTAATAGTTATCAGTAGTCACCATATTGGAAATTATAACAGGGAAAATTTTAAAACATTTATTCATTTACTTTAAAAAATAATAATAAACCATTGTATGTTAACATTAACAAGGTAACAGTATTGTGTGAAAACAACTATATTTTTCAGAACAAAAAAAATTAGAGAGAAGTATGGCATTGGTTTACATTTTTGCAAATCTCTTTAATGCCTGGCTTAATAGAAAATGGCTAGATACTCATGTCTGCTTCTGCATTCAATCTGTAGTGATACGCTGTTTCGGTTGAAGGTTATGAAGAAAATCCGGCATCACACAGATATGTAGTTAGAAAAGGAGGGGGTATAATGATAGCCTTTTCAGATAATTGTGGATATTCTTTTTTGATACTATGTCAAAACACAATAAATGGTTAGTTGCAATGCAGAATTTGAAACCATATAAATTAACTTTTCATACCGTTACATTAAAATCATTGGTCTACCTTGAGCTTTGAATGGACCTTTTCAGCCATGTGTGATTTTGTGATATCAGGCCCTGGTCAGCTAGAAAATATTGGTTCACTAGTTAAGGAATTCTTCCAAGTGTTGACACATTTAATTACACAATATCAAAAAAAAAAAAAATCACATTGGTTACTATCATTGATCCCATCAAAAAATTTTTAGGTATTAGGCAACTGTCAATCTCATGGTGGTAGAGATAAAATTCTCATTTTCATTTGGAAGCTCAAATTGTATCATAGCAACAAATACTGCCAGTTGTTTTCTTTCAATGACATGCTCATTTCCTTCCTTTTTGAGAATATGTCTGCTAAATATCCAACTCTGAATAACAATAATTGGACTGTTTGTCATTCTTTGAGTAAAATTGGTGTTCTGTGAAAAAAAAGTGGTGGGTTGAGCTCACAACTTATACAATTGAAGATAACCATCACACCTTCATATGAGAGAGAAGTGCTTTAAATGTACTTCCATTTACCTAGAGAATATTAAAAAGACGTGTACTCAAGAGCTGAGGTTTAATAAACAATTTTTTTTCCTGCTTCGTCAAGGACCTTCTTAAGTGAAACAGCGAACGCATGGCAATGGGGCATTCATTGGCTAATAGTCCAGTCGGGGCCACTGCCTCTTGCTTCTTGCTGGGCACCAGCAGTTTTATCCACCATGGTTTTGCACCATCAGTGTAAATGTCGTCACAGTGGGAAATGTGGATAACATCTTAGTATTGTCATGATAAGAGCTTTGACCTCGTGGACCCCCAGGGAGCCCCATAGACCCACACATGATCCAACAGCAATGCCTCACCCTTGAACTGTTCCACTTGGTGGGCATTTCTTTCTTCTGAGTCTTTGCACCTTGATCGAGCCGCACATGGTGCAAAACTCTGAAAGAAGCCAAGCTTGTATTCTGGGCCTCTCACTTCTCTTCCCCTCTTCTGGAGACATGGGGTGCTCGCACTTGGGATGCTCATTCTGCCCTCTCCCCCCTCTCCTTCTCTACTCCTGCCACCTCCTTTCCGCTCCTTCCATCACGACAGTGACAGTACTTTACATGAGTTCAGTACACTGAAGTTTTATGATGTACTTGCACAATTATCATCAGCATTGGGTTTTGATCTTCAAATAACTTTGGAGATAGTTATCATCCCCACTTTTCAAGAAGAAAAATGAGGTGAGGCTCTGAGAGGTGGTAACTTGTCAGGGTTTCCACAGCTCACTATTCTCTTGTCTCCTTTTCTTAAGATCTTTGCAACCTCTAAGGGACTAATTTATACTAAAGTTGAAATGATGGATAGCTCCTTTACATGTTCCCTCCAAGAAATATTAGCTTTATTAAAAGGGATTTTTAAAAACAGTGTTTGCATCTGAGAAATGACTCCCTAATCTTGAGGCTCTTATGGGCTATTATTATTTGTGTCTCTCAAGGAGAAGAACTACATGTTGCGTTGAAGCTGAGCCATGGAGAAATATAAATTATCATATCTTTACCAAGTGAAGGGGTAATCAGCATGTATTTTTGCACATTTTAATAAATAATTCTAAATATTTAAATTTAGAAGTGACAGCACCTTCCTTGGGTGCCTTCCAATTCACATCTGGAGAAGGCATGCTTCCTCCTCTGGAGCCCCAGATCACAGGAATAACATGAAAAGCATTTTAAGATCAGATACACCCAAGAGTATCCGCAGGGATTAGTTGAATAGAATTTAACAGTTATCCTCCCTGAAAAACCAAAGCCCATTCAGTAAGACAAGTAAACGTCCAATTAGAGTAACTCGTAAAGAGTTAAAAGAAGATGAAATGTGGGAGGCCCAAGCCTTTGAAGTACTTTACAGAGCTTGGGCCAGGGGAGTACTTTAAACTTAGGAAACAGGAAGTACCTAGATAAAAAGTTTGTTTTGTTTCCTAGGGGGATGGCTTTTCTAGAAGCACTCTTCCAGGAAGCCAGGCCGTTCCCACCTAGATGTTGAGGTTTCCTGCGGAAAAATAAATAACCTCTCCCTGTCAGTAAACAGCTGCAGAAAACGGGCTTGCCCTGGGGGATGTTATCAGCACAGAGGAAGGGGAGAGGGGCTTTGAAGACAGGGCTTGGGGAGGGAAGGAGAGGGAGCAGAAGGAGGTTGGAGCTCAAGCTAGTTATCTGAAGACTTAAAGCAGCCCTCAGAGGCAGCTGGCAGAAATGGGAGGCAGATAGCAGGGGGGTATTTACTCGTGCGGATGTGCTGCAAGGTTGAGCTACATAAATCCAAGAATAGCATCACTGGGAGCACATAATTTGCAAAAGTTAGCTACGTCAAGGGGTGGAAGGGGGCGTCCAATGAAGATAGAGTAGTGCAGAACTGAGACCCTAAGTTGAATTATTCTCAAATTGTTCCCTTGTGTTTAGAGCACCATGTGGAGGCCCCTGGAAAAGAACTGGCTGGTTTTGCATGGATGGCAGTGCTCCCTGGTGGAGGTGGACTTGAGCCACGGCCCACTGGGGTAGCACTGGGGTTGGGGGAGGGGGAGTACGCCTCCATGAGTGTTGCAAAGAGTCGGGACTTCTTTTCCGTACAATTTCTCCATCTTCCCAAATATCAGGTTATTTAGTCAAAATCTGCTAGCTGCAGCTCCATCTGCACAATACGTCCTTCTCAAGCTTACTTCCGCCTCCTACTCCAGCCTTTCCCGGGGTCCAGATGACCCAGAGGTCTGTCTACTGGTTTCACATTTCACCCACCACCTCCAGTTAGAGACCCTTTTCCCAGCCTACAGCACGTGTGGATTCTGAAGGAGCGGAGCTTCCCCTGTACTTCTCCTTTGTCTTTGCCAAGGGGCCTCTGATGACTCCTGCCAGGCCCATGACAGACTGCAAGGATCCCACCAAACCAAACTGGCATTGCTAAGGAGCCCAGTCGCGCCACCAAGGCTGAGAACGTCCATCCTGAGCTCTTGCCAGCATGTGGCTTTCATGAACTGCAGGCCTGGGAGCAGGACCCAGCACTGACTCAGCACGTCCCCAAAAGCATGGGGAGAATAACAAAGCCAAGTAGACCCTGATGTCAAAGTGCTGCTTTCTGAATATATCTAAGAATCAGCATTATTCACAAATGTACTTAGTTCTAGTTTTTTGAGAGACGTAAAATGCGAGGACTTGCCATGAACCAGGAAATTTGATTACGTTTGTAATCATGAAGAGATAAAAAGAAATGTTTATTAATAGAGAAAAAATGTATTAATTAACACAGAATAAATATTATCTCTACACCTGTAGATACTTTTAGAGACCTTTCGATACAGGAACTGAAATGAATGTGGATTTTTTGGAAGTGACAGGTAATAACGTCCGCTTAGATCTGAAACATTTGGAGATCTCACAAACAAGCCTTGGAATGCTTCAGTGGGAACCAAAACTGAATAAATTTATAGGACAGAAAAACAAGTCACTGCGGTCTAGAAATAAGACACAGAGCAATTCTTTTACATCTCCAGCACAAAATATACCTCATACCAGAATGAATGTATGGAATTAACGCAAACAATTCTCATTTTAGATGTCAGAGCCATGCAATTTCTGGCCTAGGATCAGCATGGGCAGGAAAACACTGGCCTCCAAGAGATGAGTTATAAGGTGTTTACAAGAGCTAATGGAAGCCTCAAATTTATTTTGCCCCCAAAGAAGTCTGTTTTTGTGGAGAAATTCTGGCAAACTTCATTAGACAGTTTTTAAAAATAATTCCTGGGCGTTGTCCTGTAGACAGCCAACATAAACACTGTATCCCATGAGATCAAAGAAGCGACTTCATCAAAGAAAAAACTAGTCAACACCAGGAGTTAAAGCTTTCAAACTGCTAGAGAAATGCCACCAAAAGAAGAGGAAAGCATGGGGTGTTTGGGAAGGTGGCAGTAGTTCTTTTGAAATGCTGAGAATTAAAATAATAATAACAATTTAAAATTATAGCAGTAATAATTGGTATTGATTGACAGCATATACTGTCCCAGCAGAACTCGCTGAGAGCTTTTTTTTTTGTTTTAGCCTCATAGCACTCCTCTGAGATAGGTCTTATTATTATCCCATTTGGCAGATGAAGAAACTGAAGTCAATGTCATTAACTTGGCTGTCTGAGTTTGTGGCCTGTGTCCTCCAAGGGGCTCCACGTTCTCCTTTCTGAACTACCTTGGGGACAAACTTCGGCACCTACTGTTTCCCAAGCACTGTCCCAAGAATTTGGCATGTGTCACGCATTTTGCTGCTCACAGCAATCATCAATGGAAAGGTGCCCTCTTATGACCTCATATTACAGTTTACTACATAAACTAAGGCACAGAGAGTTTGGTTAAGCTGCCAAGGTCCCCCAGCCAGTAAGTGCCAGGGTGGGATTCAGACACAGGCAACCTGAGCTCAGAGGCCAAATTCTCAATCATGTCACAATGCTACCTTTTCCATAGCCAAAATTTTTTCAGCTTTACATACGTAGTTTCTGAATTGCACTCTAAGCAAAGAAATCAATGATTTCGAACAACGGGAAGCTTGAGGGTTTTCTCAATGCATATTAATTTCTAGTCCAGGAAGGAGTGTCCACACGATGACCAGGCTTTGCTTATCAGCTCTGGCAGTGTCTGCAGAAATGAGTTAAGGTGAGGAGAGAACATTTGGACAGGGGCGATTTCGGTCATCAAGTCAAAGGAGTGGTAAGATACAACAGGAAAAGGAGCAAAACTGCACCCAAGCTTCGGTGCCGGCCAGGGCTCCAAAATTAACTACTGAATTGAACCGAAACAATAAAATTAAAAAGCTGCTATGATACCCAAGTCCTCTCATTAAAAAAAAAAAAAAAAAAAAAAAAAAAAAAATTACTTCAGTGCACTTGCTTTTATCCCTCTTGTAGAAACTCTGTGATTTCTCACACTTGTCTTTCTACTAACAACTTTGACGAAGATTGGGTTATATTTATTTCATATATATAATCTCCAATATAAATGTGCCCTTGAGAGAATGAACAATAATGCATCATGGGCATTTTTAAAATAAACAAATATTTGTGGAGCCCTGACAATGTCCAAGAACGAATTTCAGGTCTTGACTGAAAGGTCCGCCAGCTGCTTGAGAAGATGAGAAGGAGACTCCTCACGGTGGTTATGATAACTGTTTTCTTAAACTTGAAAGAAGTCTCCTCTCCTTCCCACCGCCAGCCTACAATAGAAGATGAAGACTCCTCCAAAAAGTACTTTCCCTTGAGGCCTCCAGATGCCTCCTATGCCAGATAAGCCCTGAAACCCAGAGGTACCGGACTCTCCCAGAACATCAACCGGTTTCATGTCTCTACCCCATGAGGTCAACACCCCCTTTCCAGCCCAAAGAAGTTAAAATGGTCACTGCCCAGATATACCTGAAGATAGAGAGAAAGATCAAATGAGAGAGAGGAGGTGTAACTGAGAAATTTAGACTTAACAAATGACTGTGAATACTGACTCATTATACAGATATTTCTTTTTAGTGTCTAGCATTTTAGAATAGCCAGAAGGAAATATTTGAAGTTGTTGAACTGTAATCCAATAGCCTTGACCTTTGATAATGATTTTATAACTATATTTTTTAAAAAGTCAGTTGCCCGTGTTTGTATGGATCTACTTCTGGATATTTTGTTCTGTTCCACTGATCTGTATATCTGTCTCTGACAGTACTACACTGTCTTAGTTTGCCTACCTCTATTGTAAGTTGTTTAATTAGGTAGAGTGCAATACAGTAGTGGTCAATAAGAGGGAGGGATAAGGGCTATGGGATGTTTGGGGTCTTCTTTTTTCTTTTTATTTCTTTTTCTGGAATAAGGCAAATGTTCCCAAAATGATCACGATGATGAATACACAAACATGTGATGATACCCTGAACCACTGATGTATACTTTGGATGGATTGTATGGTGTGGGAACATATCTCAATAAAATTATGTTTTAAAAAAAAAAGTAATTCCTAGCAGTCCTGTATTTACAGTCGGGTGGTCCCACCGCCGGCGACCGCCTGGGGTCTGCCGGGATGAAACAGGTTACCTGCTGCAGCACACCTCTCGCGCGCACCTGTCCCCGCCGCGCAATACCCTGGAGGTGGGCTCGTGGCTTAGAGCACCTGCGCCGGGGGAGGGCGGCGGGTTGCAGGGAGGGAGGCATGGGGGTGACGGGCTCCTCTTCTCATTGTAACTTCCGGGGGCCCAGGCTGGTGGTCGGACAGAGGATCCCACCAGCGAAATGCCAGGAAGGGAACAGAATTGCGCGCTGGCTCTCAGCGTTGCCTCCTGCAAGTGCCGCAGAACTTCCACCCACGTCTCCTCGGCGCACGCGGGATACGTGTGCCTCGCTTTAAAGGGACAAGTAAATGTGGACTCAGAAAGGAGGAGAATTGGCCTGTTTATTAATGCACCTCCCTGATGATCACGACGTTGAGGGAAGGAAACCATGTCGGAATCAGGAAGCATCTGATCACACACAAAAAAAAAAAAAGAAAAAAAAAGCCATCTTCACCCCCGTGGATCTCTACTAAAGATAAGCATGAAGAGCTACTCAGGAACACGGTGGTGAGAGCTCACGTTTTGGTAGGGGGGCCTGTGCGTGGATGGAGCTGGTAGTTGCCAGTGAAAAATGGAGACAGGGACCAGGAAACATCTGCTGCTCGGTGATCAGTTTAGGAACCTGCCACTGGATCTGAGGTGCACAGGGAGAGCTGCATTTGGGCATTTTAGGAAGAGGAGAAATTTGAAACTATTTCACCCACAACCCTGTGACTCTGAACAAAACATCCAGTCATAAAGAAAGCAGGGATGGAAAACAGGCAGAAACGTGGCATTGGCAGACTCTGGGTTTCGCTGGCAACTCTCCACGGTACCCTTGTCCTCTGTCTGTGCCCCCCCTGAATTTCCCAAGTCCCTGTTGTTCTCTGTGCCAGGACACTGGAGCAAAATGACCTTTCATTCCTGAAGAAATTTAACTAATGGTTTTTGTTTGCTTGCTTTGTTTTGGGCTGAGTGTACTTTATTGATGGTACATGACAGAGTGGGGCCCTCAGCCCCTCTCCTTCCTCAGGGGTCTGGGATGGAAGCTGTGGAGGACGGGGCGACGCTCGGTGTCAGGGGATCGATTTGGGGCCGGGACTCCCCAGCAGCTGACGGCCTCTCTTCCTCTCATGCTGTCGCTGGGGCTGGTGGTCCAGGGGCTCTTACTCCTTGGAGGCCGTGTAGACCATAAGGTCCACTACCCTGTTGCTGTGGCCAAATTCATTGTCATACCAGGAAATGAGCTTGACAAAGTGGTCGTTGAGGGCAATGCCAGCCCCAGCATCAAAAGTGGAAGAGCGAGTGTCACTGTTAAAGTCACAGGAGACAACCTGGTCCTCCGTGTAGCCCAGGATGCCCTTCAGGGGGCCCTCTGATGCCTGCTTCTCCACCTTCTTGATGTCATCGTATTTGGCTACTTTCTCCAGCCCGCAGGTCAGATCCATGATGGACACATTGGGGGTGGGGACGCGGAAGGCCATGCCAGTGAGCTTCCCATTCAGCTCCGGGATGACCTCACCCACCACCTTGGCAGCGCCAGTAGATGCAGGGATGATGTTCTGGGCAGCCCCATGGCCGCCACGCCACAGTTTCCCAGAGGGGCCATCCACAGTCTTCTGGGTGGCAGTGATGGCGTGGACGGTCATCATGAGTCCCTCCACGATGCCACAGTTGTCATGGATGACCTTGGCCAGGGGGGCCAGGCAGTTGGTGGTACAGGAAGCATTGCTGACGATCTTGAGGGAGTTGTCATCCTTCTCATGGTTCACGCCCATCACAAACATGGGGGCATCGGCTGAAGGGGCAGAGATGATGACTCTCTTGGCCCCACCCTTCAAGTGAGCCCCAGCCTTCTCCATGGTTGTGAAGACACCGCTGGACTCCACAACATATTCTGCACCAGCATCACCCCATTTCATGTTGGTGGGATCTCGCTCCTGGAAGATAGGAATTGGATTCCCATTGATGACAAGCTTCCTGTTCTCCACCTTGGCGGTGCCTTTGAATTTGCCATGGGTGGAATCATACTGGAACATGTAGACCATGTAGTTGAGGTCAATGAAGGGGTCATTGATGGTCAGAACCTGCACTTTGCCGGAGGTTACAGCAGCCCTGATGACCAGGCGCCCAATACAGCCAAATCCATTTATTCTGACCTTCACCATCGTGTCTCAGAGATGCGGCTGGCACTGCACAAAAAGATGCGGCTGTCTGGCGAGCGGGCAGGAGCAGAGAGTCTTAACTAACGCTTTTTGTGAAGTAAAACAACAGGCAGGCCAGGAGCGTGCGCATTAAAATGAGAGTTCACCATGAGAGGGGAAGGTGCAGGCCACCGACCCTCGGACGTGTCCCCAGAGGAGGACGGTGTCCTATAGGGACTGGATTTCTGTCTAAAATGAGAACATTATTGTCTCTGGTGAAGCTGTTGGATCTTCAACCATCCACAGCAAGCTTTGTTTGTACCAGAAAGTATAAAGCAAACTTTTACGTCTCAAAGCAAGGACTCTGGTTTTTAATAGAGTCAAAGAGGCTGAGAGCTGGGAGGGTTCCATTATCCCCTTGGGGGTATCTTCCTGTTATTTAGGGCTTTCTGTTCTGCTGCTGTGAGAGAGTGTGAAGCGCCTGCTTGCTTCTGAATGGTGGCCGTTTTAACAGGGTGCAAATGTAATCTGCTACCTTGTCCACAGCACAAAGAGAGAGAGAGAGAAATGCAAAAGCCCTTTCTCCCTGGGCACAACGAAGTGCCCTAATCTCTGGCATCTCCAAGTGTGGTTCTCCCACCAGCAGTAGCAGCATCACATGGGAGCTGGTCAGAAATGAAAAATCTGAGGTTCACCCCAGAACTGCTATACCAGAATCTGCATTTTAACAAGGTCCCCAGGTGATCTGTGGGCACAAGAAGCACTCTTCCCCTGCATTTGAAACCATAGCTATTGTCCTCTATTGAACAGAAGAAATGAGAATCAAAGCAGTTTTCCAAGTCTACCAACTTGGTACCAAATGCCCAGTTAGTACTTGTTCCGGTTTGCTAATGCTGCCTTTTCATAAAACACCAGAAACGGATTGGCTATTATGACGGGGGTTTATTTGGTTACAAAGTTACAGTCGTAAGGCCATAGTGGGTCCAAGGTAACACATCAGCAATCAGGTACCTTCACTGGAGGATGGCCAATGGCGTCCAGAAAACCTCTGTTAGCTGGGAAGGCACGTGGCTGGCGTCTGCTCCAAAGTTCTGGTTTCAAAATGGCTTTCTCCCAGGATGTTCCTCTCTAGGTTGCAGTTCCTCAAAAATGTCACTCTCCGTTACTCTTGGGGCATTTGTCCTCTCTTAGCTTCTCCGGAGCAAAAGTCTGCTTTCAAAGCTGTCTCCAAAATGTCTCTGTAAGCTGCAGCTCCTCTCTCAGCTCCTATGCGTTCTTCAAAGTGTCCCTCTTGGCTGTAGCAAGAGTCTGGGCCTGTGTGGCTCTTTTTAAAGTACTCCAGTGATCCAATTAACACCCACCCTGAATGGACAGGGTAACAACTCTATGGAAATTATCTAATCAAACGTCTCATTCACAGTTGATTGAGTCACATCTCCATGGAAACATTCAATCAAAGGATTCCAATCTAATCAACACTGAATACATCTGTCCCACAAGATTGCATCAAAGAGCAAGGCATTTTGAGGGACATAATACATCCAAACTGGCACAGTACCTGTCTCAGGGCCTTTATAAAACAGCCAGCATTTGGAGGAATGCAGCAGCACTTATGAAGAAAGGGAATGTCCATTTCAGCAGATCTCTGTAGAAACTAATAGTACAATTAAGTTTTTTCTTAAAAAAAATAAGTTTCGAATGCCTGCTTCCATCAGTATATATTTCTTTCAGACTCTGTTGAATAGGCACACACATCTGACCATTTTATTTCTAACTTTCTTCTACCCCTCCATCAACATTTGCCAAGGATAGTTGGGGATAAGTGACAGTTTACACAACTGACTTCTACTTACAGGAATTCAATGGAATATTATCTTTGTGTTTGGTTGGTTTGGTTTCATCAGGACTATGGCTCATTTTACTGTATTTTTCTGGGCTACCATAATATCTGTGCCTGAGGGCTTAAGTAGGATGCTGAGTGATGCTCCTGGAAAAGAAAGCTCAAGTAATCTTTTCTCTAAATTTTTAAAAAGTTATGAACCATCATACTTTACCTTAAATTTGTAATGCTCAATATCAGAGCAGTTTCATTTGAAAATAAGGTTTTATTGTGTGATGGAAAATGTCATCTTGATGTATATATTAAAGTGTCCACCTGCTTTGCAAATTTAAATGAAGCAAGCAAATAGACATTGTACTGAGACTCAAGGAGCCTGTCTTGAAAAAGATTTTTCTTTGCATCAAGCATTTAATTCTTAACTTCCGGACTCTCCATCCTGGCCTCAAAAGATGGAGTTGGTCCAGTGACGCAAGTTTATGCTTCAGCGTTATTGATGGTAACTCATAAACCATGTTCTCGAGGCCTCTATGACCCACTCTTAACAGCTGTTAAATAATCTCTGGAACAGAAGAGAGAATACCTCCAGGTGACAACGAGGCTGGAAGTGATATGACGTTTGTACGTGATGAAATACTCATTTTTCTGAAATAAAGGATCTTGTGAAAAGAGGAATTATGACAAGTATTTACACCAACTTTTCATAAACATCCCCAAATTCCAGGCACAGGACAAAAGGCATGAGTCACTGGCCAGCAGGCGTTGTAGCTGGGGAAGTGGCCGTCGCGGAGATTGCTTCCGAAATGCCTGAGAATGCCTCGTAGGGGATCTGTAGGAAGCTGATAATGGGGTATTTCACTTGAGTATCACCAGTGAAAATCTGGTTTTTGATCAAGCTCATTTCCGTCGCTAAAAATGTCATGTTTCCAGAACTTGGTTGGATTTTTCAATAGCTCATGACTGGAAAGACTGAAAACGTGAGAACACAATATGGACAAGTGCAACTTCTTTCACTTGTGTTGTCGTTTGAATCAGCACCATGCGGTTACCCCGAGGGGTGGCTTCAGTTCTCCTACGTGTTCTGATTTTTAGGGTGCCAGGAAGGCCCTCTCACCCGCATATCTCTTGACCCAAAAGCTTGTTGGCCTGCCTCAAGTTCTACTCGTGGGGGCATTCCTTTGAATTCCTTTGAACTGAAGTGAGAATGTGCAGGAAAGTGCTGAAAACTGCACATCCCGGAACTTTGCTCCTAGAGATCCCAGTTTACTTGGGAATCTGCATTTTTACAAGCACTCCAGATGGTTCTGAGAAGGTCACCTTCAGAATAAGCTCAGAGAAACTAAAAATCTTGCTAATTGCTCGTATTTTTAAAAAATCCAATACCCCGTGGGAGGGAGAGGCCACATACCCACACACCACCTTTCTAATGCTCCCCCTTCCATATCTATACGCACATATACATTTAATTATCGCATCTTTATATACACACTAATCTGGTTTTATATATGTGTCTATGTGTGTGTCTATTTCTGTCAATAAAATCAAACTAATAAGATAATGGCTGGGAGAGCTCTGAGGTCTTTGGAAGAAAATGACGATGTACAGACACAGTATATCTTCATTACACGTAACTGAATGAACTGTTTGCCCTCATCCCTCCTCACAGAACTTACTACAAAATTCAGAAAAGAGTCTGCCCTCCAAAAAATCCAAAGAAACAGCTCCTCGTAACAGAGCATACACAGAGAAGTGTAAGTCATGAAAAAGAACTGAGTGTATTTTCATGTTATTTTAAATTGAGTATAAAATTGTTGAAGGTCCAGGTTAAGTACATTGTAAGCAAAGCTCCAAACTCTGCCATGAGATGCTCACTGCCTGCTTCTCCAGCAGTGTAAATGGATTCTAAAAGATCTATGTCAATTCAGCACATCCAAGGAGGATTCTGAACCTGCAAATACCTAACCAGTCTTGGGTTTGCTGGGCAAATCCAGTTCATACCTCGAATCCCAGGCTAGGTTCGGAGTTACTTTAGGGAGTCACAGAGAGAGGGCAATTTATCATCTCCATGTAATCTTCTTAAGTTTTAAACTGACTTCAGAGCATATAGCCCAAATCTTCCCCTTGCCTCCATAAAGGATCCCTGCAGGACTTCTAGAACTTCCCCTTAACCAAACCCAGAGGAAGAGCTTGTGGTTCATGCCAGCCTGGCCTTGCCCAGCGATGACCTCAAGAGTTTCGGCTTTGGGGCCATCCCGCCATTCATGCCAACGCCCCTGCTGTCTTCCGTAGACTTGGCACCAAGCTCCGTGGGAGGCTTAATTCTCCCTGGACACTTTGCTGCATATGCCACTCCCAGGGAAAAATGGAGACAGTGCACATTGCTCAAGCAGAGCTCACACACATTAGTTAGGTAGCTAATCATGGTGTGCATTTCTCCTTCAGATTCTGAAAAGGTTTTCCTCTAAATCTTTGAGAGCTTCCTATACTCGTTACATAGACTATGAATTTGACTCGATGTGATTTTTTTTTTTTTTTATTTTTAAGTACATGGATGGGACTCCCAAAGTAAACAGGACAGACATAAATATACTAACTTTTTGTTGAGGCTGTAGGTTCTGTGAATAGAGATGACAGTATGCAAAGAAAAACTGAGAAATGTGTTCATCTTTTTAGTATTACTATTATGAACCTATTCTTTATGTTTGCTTCACATCTGATTCCAAAGAGCTCAAGTCTTTTCAGATATTTGCAAGGGGTTGCCAACTGTCCTCTTGCACTGAGTCCAGTACTATCAACAGCCCCTGCAAGGCAACTGGAAATCCACTGTCCCCTGTGTCTTCCCCCAAGAACAATGTTTTGCAGATTCAGGCCCAGTTATCACTGATCCCTAACTGACTCCTGATGGAGGGAATGTGGCATTTAAAGGTGAAATAAAGAGCTTCCCGGGGCTGGGGTTACCCCAGGCATTTTCCTGAAGCGAGGTTTCTGTCATTGGGTCGTCCGTTTAGGGGCCAGTGGCCTCCCTTCTGGACGCATCTCCTCAGTTTGAAAGTGACTCACCTCCTCATCTGCTTTGCAACCACTTCAGAGCACAGGCTTTTCTTCTCTTTTCCTGTTCTCCATGGCGGAGGGCCCTGCATGTAAGAGATGCGCAGTGGAGAGGACTTTCTCAATTAAATTCACTCCTCTCTAATCTTCCTTTCTGCAGTAACGATGACCCCCAGTTTTCCCTTGGCTGGTACAAGATGGGTGGGCAGGGAGGGAGTGAACCTGTTTGGGGCCCCTAGGAACTTGGGAATAGGGCTAAGTTTGACTGAAAAACAGCAAGATCAGAAACATGATACAATTTTTGCTGTTATTTGAGCCTCTAAGCCCTTTGATGATTGAAGGAAGAGCTGGCAGGTGACAATGAGTTAGACACTTTCCCTCTAGTTGAATCCCCTCCAGGGGTGGGTCACTCTTTATTTCGTTAAAATACATAGTCCAGGGAAGCTCTAATTTTAAGGATCGCCTTCTTTATACGCTGCCCACCTGCTCTTCCCTGGAAGTCAAATGACGGAAAGGTGGAGAGCCAGGGTGCAGGTCCCCAGTTGTCCTGTCTCGTGGCAAGGGGTCCTGGGTGCCATACCCCTTGGAAGACCAGCTCCCTTCACCAGGGGCACTGCCGGGGCCGGGACTGGGCCCTGAACCCCACAGCTGGTCCTCAGCCCTGCAGGGTCTGCATCACACACCCCAGCACCCACAACAGCAAGGTGCTGATTGGACTGGGAAAGTGATGAGGAGCATAGCACAGGGATGAGGCCAGTATTACAGGATTGATCTCAAATGATTTGCAGTCAAATCAGGCCTAAAGTATCTTGAACAAATTTGCCTTCTTAAAAGAGCATTTCAGAATCTAAGGGAATCTTCAAGCTCACTTTATCAACTCCATTTAATAGCCAGCAGCAAAAACTCAGATCTGTCCAGACTCTGCCAAGTTCAAGAGGCAACCTGTAAAGCAAGCTGGGCCCAGGACCATGGCTTCTTGGGGCTCTCTCCAAGATAGCATGTCCTGCTAAAACCAATTTTATATTTGCCACAACTCCGGCGGCTCATTTTTTAATCAAAGGTCCCAGCTTGAAAGCATAAAGCCAAGTGTAAATTGCATGGCCCGTAAAATTGACAGTGTTATTTGCAAGCTGTGATTCCACCCCCAGTGAGGAAAATCCACCAGAGACTTCAGGACTTACTGCATCAGAAGTTCTGACTGACCCAAAACAGAAAATATGGAAAACGGAGTAAGCTACCTTTTGTGAATAGATCAATCTCTTTATCTGTCCCTGTCCACCTCTATTTTTATGTTTAATCAGATGTCTTAAGTAATAGAAATTCATTGTTTAATCTGAGGGTTCAGAGTTCCATTGCAGAGATAAAACTAAAGTGTTACATACCTACCAGCCCTCAACAAATGTTAACTTTTTCTTTCTTGCCACAATGACATCTCCTTTACAACTTTTTTTTCTTTTGCCCTGAATAACTACAAAATCCTTACTGAATCGATGAATACCAAATTTGGCCAATTTCCAGGTGTCCCAAGAGAAATTTCTCCAGAATCTGGTAAGATGTCAAGAGCAGACCCAGTTGACTGCCAAGTAGCAGAAAACTCAAATGACTTAAACAGAAATGAATCTATTTTCTCACATCCTAACTCCAGAGAGAGAGTTATCCTTCAATGAAAACGGCATTTTGCTAGATGAAATCTAAAGAGCATCACCTTAAATATCAAAGAACTGACAAGGTGGTAGCAAAGTCTCAGGTCAAAGTCAGAGGGAAAGCCTGAATCCAGGGAGATTTAGGGGACTGGATCCAGAAGGCTGTGGAGACAGAGCTGCTTCTCCTCCCCGGGGCATTTGCCACGACAAGGACACTGGGGCTGCAGCAGAGAGGAAGCTAGTGACAGGTGGAGGCATCTTACAGGCAACCCTCCTGCAGGCTGCTGCTCCAAAGGGTCCCCCTGCAAGGGTCAGTGTGAGCTGGACACCAGCCTTCCCTCTCTTCTCCACCCCAGTTCCTGGGTGCCTGCCGCAGGCAGAGGAAGGAAGCAAAGGGGAAGGTGGTCCCGGAGGGGTCTTGAGCAGCTGCCCCTGTAGCCTCGAGTCCACTCACAGGCCAGGTGCCCTTATGGAAGCTCAAGCCAGAAATCTGGTTTAGGGTGTTCTTGAATGCTTGTGCCCCAAGGCCCCTGGCAGAAGCCAGTGCAAATCCTCTACGGAAGCATGCCTTTATCCCAGGCCCAGGGAGTCCCCACAAGAAGCTTTTCAAAGGCAGTGACCTCTGCACAAACATAAACAAGAAATAAGGAAACAAGGCTGCTGGAGAAAAGGCCAGTGGAAACAAGAAACAGCAGAAACAGACCATGCAATCTTTTTTAAGAATTATCAGATGCAAGTTGTAAAACAACGATGCTTGGTGTGTTTACAGAGAGCAGCAAGACGTCCAGGGGAAGGGACAGGCCACTGTTGTGATTCATTCGAGGATCTGACATCTTCCTATCTCTCCACCTTGCCTGCTATCCTCAGCAGCAAACTTGTCCTTGGCTAGTTCTCCTCACAGGCACAAGAAGGCTGCAGCAGCTCCAGGTTTCACAAGCACCCAACTTCCAGAGGCATAAAAGGGATGGTTTGTGTCTGTGTGTATTTTTAATAGTGAAGCCTCGCAGCAGATTTCTCCACATGCTTCTTGGGTCAGGATTACATTCCACACCCATGACTAAAGTAATCACAGCCAAGGAAACTGTTAGATTAAACCAATAACAACTCAACCTCTGGGGCTGGGGATGGGGTGCCCAAGGCCCCAAAGCCAAGGGCTTGTGGAGGAGAATAAATATCTGAACAAAACCCAAGCTCTAATGGCAAAGTTAAAAAATGTGGAGGGAAAGCAGGGGACACATTTACAATAGCCTCCCTCTCCAGGTTTTGAAAATGTGCAGTTTGCTGATAATATTTTCTAATGGTATGACTTTTAGCCTCTGGCTGTTTGTCAGGTGCTCCCCGTGGAGTATTAACATTTGTTCTCCTCTGTCAATGCAGATATTTAGACACGTGTCAGATAAGCACATGGCTTTTGTCATCCTTGTGACAATTAAATGTGATGCACTTACTCAAGTTTAATGTGATTTAATAGTCATGTTTTTCAGATTCTATGTTATGTCTTAAGAGGAAATGTCACTTTGCATAATCTGCTGCCGGGGTACAGAATTCGGGGATGAGTTTCAATTAATTGTCAAATACTGAATTTTGACAACTTGAGGATTAAAAAGTTATTCTGAAAACTTGGAGAAAACAGTTAGAATCAATTGGTGGAAGTTAAACGGGGAAACAGGTAGTGGTGACCTTTCTGGGGCTGCCAAAATAATATAGGGCTTGATATTGTAAGATATTGTACCTTCTGTTCTTTGCCCAGCGTGGCTGAGGAGGGATGTTGGGGCACACCTTAGGATGCCAGCTCTGGGGGGCCAGGGGGTCCCCACATCCCCAGTGCCTGCCCCTTTGCTTAATCACAGAGCCTCTCCTGTAATAACCCTGGAATATCAGGGTGACCGTCTGTCCCCATTTCTCCACTGGCACCTGTGGTGCCTTCACTCTAAGAAGTGCCCAGATTGGGAAAGTATATGGTCCCCTACTCACAGTCAGCATCCTCTGACTCTGCTCGCACCCCCTTTTCCTTACCCAAATTTCAACTATTTAATAATCCCACACCCTTCCAGGGTGATTGGCATGTCCCCAGGAAAGCCAGGGATGGTACAGAATTGAGGTGGTCCCTGGGACCCCGGCCTCTAACCTGGGCCAGTATGAACTACGTGGTGTCAGTTCCTACCGTTAGTATTGTTGGTGCCTCCTGAAGTCTCCTCCTTATTACTACGGGTAGAGTTTCCTTTGGAATCCCATGTTCTCGCCTCGTGTAAATGACGGATCCATGGACCAGACTTGCCAACCAGAAAAGTTCAAGTCTCCAGGGAATTAACAACATGCCAGTGGTTCTGGCTTCGAGGCAAAATCAAATTCAAACACTTCTAATAACTCGTCCAACTCTG
This sequence comes from Choloepus didactylus, assembly GCF_015220235.1. NCBI lineage: Eukaryota > Metazoa > Chordata > Mammalia > Pilosa > Megalonychidae > Choloepus > Choloepus didactylus. Next base: position 11,087,279 of record NC_051318.1, read on the forward strand.
AAATTTTATGCTATTAAATGTCTAAAAGCGTGCTAGGTAAAACACAAAAGATGTACCTCACACTCTTAAATTACTCTCTAGACTTGCATCTCAGAGGGAGAAGAAAGTAGCCAGGAAATCTTTGTGGCGTTTTGTAGTCCCTTGCCGCATGGTATCCATCTTAAGGCCCGAGCTTTGCCCAATTTATGCAAACCTGTCTCGTGTGTAATGTTATGTCTTTGGCTTTCAGAAGCTGTGAGTCAACTATGTTGGGGATTACATGAAAAGCTCCTAATACGTTAACCTTCTAGGATCACCCTTTTCTTCTTATCCAGATAAATGGGCTCCAGCCCTAAGTCTAGCTCGGTGCTGTCTGCTGGGAGCACCCCTGGCCCCACTCCAGGCCTGGGAGTGCCGGCAGGTGAAGGCAGCCGGTTGAGCTGTCCCCTGGGCCTGCCCTGGGGGAGCTGCCTCACCCCGGGGAAGTCTCCAACTCTCCTTTTCCTGCTGAGTCAGTTCCAGTCATGCTGGCTTCTGGCTTCTGCTCCAGCACACTAGGGACCCTTCGTGCAGGGAGTGAGCTGGAGCTGGCGGCTTGGTTTAGATGTTCTCCCAGCTCTCTGCAAGCCAGACTCCTTGGCTCCCTTCAAGTATTTGCTCGAGTTTCCTTCTCAGGGAGGCCCACCCTGATCACACTGTGTAATGATCCTGCAGCCACACCCACCCCACTCGCCCCTGGCACTCTCATCTTTCCCGACAGCCTCCACTTTTCTTCCCCACAGCACTTCTCCCCTCTCACCTGCTGTACACCTGTGGGCCCCTGAAAGGCCTGCTCACAGGCCAAGGGGCTTTGCTTTGTTGGCATATATTTTCCGAGTACATAGGGGTACGCAAGAAAACTTTATTGACACAAAAGCACAAATATTGTCTGATTCCACTTATATGAAATACCTAGAATAAGAGCCCAGGAGGTGGAGAAAGGGGAGTTAATGCCTGATGGGTGTAGAGTTTCTGCCTGGGGTGTTGAAAAGCTTTTGGCAATGGATGGTAGCACAACATGGTGAATGCCACCAAGTTAATTGTACACTTAAAAATGATTAAAATGGGAAATTTTATGTTACATATGTTTTAATACAAGTTTTTTTTTTAATTAAGTTGATTAAAAGAAATGAAAAAAGCCATTTCTCAAGCAAAAAAAAAAGGAACTTGATTTTAATGAATTTTTCATTAGCTTAGGTAGGGATGTGATTTCACTCTTTATTTATATAATCTAACTCTCTGACATCAAAAGAGCCTTTACATTTTAGAGTTCTTATACTGTCTCATAATTCTGAGTATCAAATTTGAACATTGTGGCATAATACCTGGCATATTTGATAACTGGAGCAAATCATTTTGTTCACACCCTAATAGCTATAAATAATTATTTTCAGTAGTTAGCAAAAATAATTTTTATTTTTGTAATTAATTTTATATTCGTTTGCCTGATTCCTTCTATAGTTTCAAAACAATTAACAGTTTTAAAGGAAGGTTAAATATCCATTGAAAGATAGAATTCAAATTCAGTAAAATTTCTTTTGTAAGAACTAAAATTTGTATTTATCAAACAAAAATATTGAGTCCAGGCCACATTTGGAAGAGGGGAAACAGGCTCCATCTCTTGAAGGGAAGAGGATCAAAGAATATATGGACATATTTTTAAAACCACCACACAACAGCAATTATTTACAGCAACGAACAGATTTTTTTTTCTTTTTTCTTTTTGCTGGGGAGAAGTATTTTATCACTGACATTGTGGATTGCTGGCTGGAGTTGATAATAAAAAGCAGACCATCTTTTAGTCATCTTTATATGTTTTTACATTCTTCACAGACGAGCTACCCCTTGTCTGCACCACGCCGAGATGGGTAACATGGATGGGAACATACGTGGGTCTTTGAGAAAATCCTGCACAGCCCATGTTTGCCACTTTAGCCATTTGGCAGGCAAACACCCATCCCATTTGGGAAGCTGCAAAAAGTAGCTATTCCCATCTCTGACCTCCAGCGACTACATCATGGACACATTACCCCCAGCATGCAAATCAGAGTCTCCCCCAGAGACTGAATTGTGAAAGCGTGACTCGGTTATCAATTTGGGATCTTGGCAGGCTGGAGCAGCCCAGAAGCTCCCCAGCAAACACGCCAAGCAGACTGTTCCAGTGGCAAGCTGTTGGCTGTGTCTCTTCTCTGACTCTCCAGCCTTCCTGTCGGTTCCGTGAGCGACCTCATACCCTTCTAGAAAATTCCTTTCCTGCTTACTTTAACCAGAGTCGGTTTCTGTTATGTGAAACCAAGAATCTTGATTAATACACCCAAATCCCTGGTGTAGTTTGGTTTCTTATTGTTGAATTTCTTTTCTCTCTTTCTTCCTACATCATTCATTCATCCATCACACAGTTCTGGTTGATCTTATATGCCAAAGGACTGGGTGCTTGAAATAAATGGTCTATTAAGACATGGCCCCTGCCTTTAAAGAACTCTCAGCCTGGTCCAAGGCAGAAGAGTCTAGAAAGAAGATGGTCACGATGCACCATGGTAAGTGCCGTGGCAGAGAGTTCTACGAAACGCAAAGGAGAGGCACCTAACTCAGATGCTGGGCAAGAAGACAAAGTCAGGATGGTTCCCCGTGGCCATGGATCCTTGAATCGTGTCTTGAAGGATAAATTGGAGGCAGACAGGAAAGAGATGAGCAAGGACAAGCAATTAAGAGGAGGGAACTTAGCCGATCAGAACTGCATGTTACGAAACCAGAGTTCAGTGTGTGTGTACATTAAGTTCCAGGTAGGGAGTGGCAAAAGTTGAAGCTAAGAAATAGGTAGAGGCCAGTGTTGTATATCTTGCTTAGGAATTTGGACTTTATCCAAATGACAACATGTAACCATTTAAATGGAGAAAACAGCCAGTTTTGTATTTGAGATTGATTTCCCTGGCAGCGGTGCAAAGAATTAATTGGAGTGGGGCAAGATTGAAAGGTAGGAAAATCAGATGTGAAAGTGTTAGAGTTTGGAGAAGGTGAAGACTGGCACTGAGACTGAAGATGAGAAGGATCGGTCAGGCTTGAGGGACTGGCTTCTGGGTGGTCACCGGGGCCTGGTGTGGGGGCTGGCACGTCTTCAGGTCACGCCGGCAGTGCCCAGTCTGCTGAGGAGCCCAGCCAAGGCCCTCGTCACTGATGCTGGTGTCTTTGATTTCTACCATTTCCTTTCATTCTTCCTTAGAATTGCTGCTCTTGCATGTTGCTTCCTTTTTCCCTCAGACCCCATAGCACAGTAATCATAGTTATTGAAAATTCCCTATCCGATGATTCTCAACAGGTGACGTAGCCGAGTCTGGTTCCGGGGCTTGCTTCGTCTCTGCAGGTTGGGTTTTTGCTTCTGCTTTGGTCTGCCTTGTAATTTGTTGGTGAGAGCAGGACATGGTGTCTCAGGTCATAGGAATGGAGGGAAACAAACCTTGGGCGTGAGGTTTTATGTGACTCTGGCTGGGAGCTGGGCTGCCTCTCATCCTTGTTGTAGCTGTAGTTGTCAGGGCTTCAAATTCCTCTACTGTCCTTCTTTCTGCTCCTTCTTAAGGAGAATCCGAGCCTGGCAGCTCTTTCGGCTGTAACCCTCTGTTCCTACACTGGAGTGGAGGATGTGGTGGGAAGTTATGCGGCAGAAGCCCTCTATCATCCTATAATTAAATCTCAGTCTTCGGGTGGACCTGTATCCCTGGGCTGTGGCCCTCACCAGCCCTTCTGAGCTTTTTTGTTTTCTCCTGTAGGACAGACGGGAAAGCTAGAGGGGGCAGCTGCAGGTGGGAGCAGGCTCAGGTGAAATCTCCTGCCCTGGAGAGCAGCCTGTCGTTACACTCTGGGCTGTCACAGGTTACTATTCTCCTCTCCCTGCCAGATTCAGGAAGGTTCTTTCTTAGCTCTTCCCTGTGAGAATCTCCCGGGGTTTGTGGAGGTGAAACCCATGACAGAGAGGGGGCATCTCTGAGACTGCAGCCCCTAGGAGCTGCTCCCTCTCGGGCTAGTCCACACCCCGGCTCCAGCCACTCATTAAAATGGCCATTTAAGTGTGTCTCCCAGTTTGTGGCTCCAGCGGCTTCTGCACCAGGTAAGGAGATGGCCCCCGATGGAGTGCTCTGCTGAGTTTGGGTCTAAAAACTTGAAGGTTGGGTTCTGAAGATGTTCTGCATATTGCAAATCTATCGATTTGTTGCAGGGTTATAGGGTGATAGCAATAAAGTAAACCATAATGTAATTGTTGGGGACTGCTGTGGACGTTGCCAAATCCTATCTCCTTACATTTACAGACACCCCAAGGATAGGGTAACATGACTGCTCTGCTTTCCTGACCTGGGCGTGCCTGCCCCTGGGGGCACCAGTTGTAAAAGCTGAGTAACGATGGAAGCAGGTGGAGGAGGGACAGATAAGAGAGTGCATTTTAACCTTGGAGAGGGGAGCTTCTCCTTAAACTCCACCAGCTGAAAATCTCACTCATTTTCTGTCAGGAAAATGAAGGAAGAAAGCTGGGTGGCTGGGGACGTGGCAAAGACAGGATCCTTTCTGTAGGTGTCTGGGCACAGGGCTGGAGCTTGGCAAACGTGTGCTGTGAGGGATAATGCAGGTGTCTCACTTGGGGTTTCACTTCTCCCAGGTGTGGAGTCAGGAGGTTGGACTAGAGGATTTTACGTTCTGTGACTCTCCCCTATTGGGGGGTCTGGTTTTAAGTAGGTGATGCAAGCAGCCCCCAAGTTCTCTCTGGTCCCTCCCTTGGGTTATTTCTCCATTCCTGAGATAACTTTTTCTAGATAAGGCCTCTCCTTGCCTGTCAGTACTTCATCCTGTCTTATCTGGCAATCCAGGAGTGTCCTTTTGCCATGTGCTTGCTGATTCAACTTTATAGCTTCTGGAACACTTTGAAATTATCACCTTTTGAAGAGGTCTACAGTTTTTTTTCAAAGGTTTTTAACTTTTTTCAAAAGTTTCCTGAATGACTTTGCAGGATACTGTTTTATGGTTTCTGTTTCTCATTTCTTTTGAAATAACATCTTTTTTCTTATGAGTTAATATAAGTTGATTGTTGAAATGTGGAGAATACAGAAAATTATGCTAGCCATGGTATTTAATTTGCACATAAAAATTGGTCATAAACCCATAATTGCCACTAACATTTGATATACTATTTTGCAGGCTTTTTGCCATGCATACATATGTATACTTATTTTTTAACAAAATTGGGATTACATTATATACCTTTGTGGCTTTTTCTTCCCCCTAATGTCAAAGCATGAAAAAGTTTTCATGTCATTAAATATTATGTAAAAATATAATATGATGCCTTTGTAAACACCATTTACATATGCACCAGTCCCCTATTATGTTATAAATAAATTAAAAATATATATATATACACACACATTTAATTATATATTTAGATATTTTCAAATTAAAAACAACCTTGTGACAATAATTCAAGTAACTTAAATGCTGTATAAATTCATTATTATTTCCCTAGTAGGACTAGGTGGGTAAGCAGCGTGTATCCAAAATGTTAATGGGTTTAACATGTTATTTCTAAATTCCTCCTCTGAAAAATGTTTTACAAATTTAGTTTTTTACCAGCAGTGTAAAAGTATGCTCATTTGACTTCAGCCTGGCCAAATCAATTTAATCTTAAAACAAAATTTTTGCCCATTTTGAACATGAAAGATGATAGCTTGTCATCGATTGTCCATTTATTTGATTACTAGTGAGGTTGAACGTCTTTTTCCCTCTTTTTCTAGCAGAGAACTGAATTTCAGTTAGTTTGGGGGTTACACCTTTTAGACTAGTTTTATGAATAAAAACTTTCCTATATCTGTCATTATTACATGTCATATTTGAATGTTGTTTTAGTCATAGTTTGTTGAATATGCTGGCATATCTCTTTTACGTGCTTCAGCGAGACAGATCATGTAGTCATAAATTTGGTGTCTTAGAAAAATAAATATGTAAGATAGTTATTTTGCATGGTTTCCAAGGGCAGATTCAGTATACAGTTCCATAGTTTGGGAAAACTGAACAAAATCTCATTTCATTCATTTGAGAAGGATTTATTGCATACCAATCTCCGTTCTAAATGAGGATGGTCACAAACAAGTCGGCGTTGGTCATTGGTCTGTGCTTGCATGGAGCTTGCTGTCTAGTGCAGGGAGCAGGTAGGCACACAGACAAAGAAAATAATATCAAAATGTGAAGTGTTGAAAGAAATCAAACAAGAAGTTAGAGAATAGCAGAAGCAAACCCACTTTCCTGTTTTGGGTAGGACAATCAAAGAAGACTCCTCTAAGGTGACATTTAGTTAAAACCTAAGAGAAGAGAAGGAGCCGCCCCTGGGAAGAGCCAGGCAGAGGTGGAGGTGGGGAGAGAGCATTCTGGGCAGTTAGTAGAACATTTCCAAAGACCCTGAGAAGGGAAAGAGCTTGGTCAAGAAAGTGAAAGAAGCTTAAGTGTGGCAATCCTGATAGCAGGTGGGCATTTGGCTGGTAGAAATGGGTAGAGGCCAGGCCCTGGAGAGGAAGCTGAGTTTTATTCTGAATTCAGTGGGGGACCCGCTCAAGGGTTTCAGGCAAGGGAAGGAAGCAATTCTACATCCATGAGAGGAAGATCATGCTTTGCTGCTGTGTGGAGAATGGATGAAAGTGGGATGAGAGTAGAGGTGGAATGTCCAGGTAAGAACCTGGGGCAGCAATCCAGGTGAGAGGTGACGGTGGCCTGAGCCAAGAAACTGGCAATGGATGGAGGAAGATGAACCTTCTAAAAACAGTCTACACTGTGGTGTCACCAGAGGAAGTGCTAAGTTCTTCTGTCACTTCTCAGACACAGTGTGTATGTGTGTCGGACCAGGCAAGATTCAGATTCAAATTGGAACATGATTGAATACCCACAAAGAGTCAGGCCCTGTGTTAGGAGCTTTCCCATATATCCTGTTTCATCCGCTGTGGTGGAAAACAAAACCACAGTTAAGTTACTAGACAAACTAAATTCAAGCTTCCATCCTACTGATGGTGAGAAGTCCATTCTTCATTCTGAGCTCTCCCTTCCTTGAAAAGTAAGAACCCCAGAGGTACTCACTTAGTCAAAAGGAGTCAGTCCTGTTTACTAGTGTTGTGCAGAAAAGAAGCAAAGGTTCCAACCAGGGTTCTAACTTCTGCTTTGGTGAGGCTGGAGCAGAAAACATGGAGTCCAGCTCTTAGGTCAAAGGGTCGACACTGCAGACAGTGCTGCAGAGAGCAGAGGGAAGTGGAGGGAGCTGGGGTGGGTGCTAGGCCCATGATGCTTACTCCGCACACAGGGGACGGGTTTCCCAGTTACAACTCTTAGGGACAGATGCTTTCATTTACTGGTAAACAGTCATTTCTCCTGGAGAATCCCAAGGTTCAAGGTGGAGGATGAAGATGGGTTGCAGCCTCTTGACTCTGTTCTAACTGACCCTCCCTTAGGACAAGCTAGGCCCTGGTGTTGAGCCTGGATAACAGCTCAATCTGTTTTACCCCCTTCAACCCCCCCCACCACCACCACCATCATGGCAGAACTCTTCTGGAGGGCCGTTATTGAACATTTCTCACAACTGAGCTTCCTTAGGACCATCCTAGCCCATCGGAAGTGTTGTAACAGCTTGAAACCTCAAAGGCAAAGGATCAGGATTTCTGATTTACCAGGGAACTCCTTGGTTCCTTTGCATATCTGCCCATTTCTTCTCCAGCAACCTTCAAATTCCATTCACCACTGGACCAATGGCAAGACAGAGCACCCAACTTTAGCCAAGCTGAAAAAAGAGCTGTCCGGCGCAACTGCCACACACCAAAAAGGGCTTGTTCTAGTTTGCTAATGCTGCCGGAATGCAAAACACCAGAGACGGATTGGCTTTTATAAAAGGGGGTTTATTTGGTTGCACAGTTAAGAGTGTTAAGGCCCAAAAGTGTCCAAGGTAACAACACATCAGCAGTTGGGTACCTTCACTGGAGGATGCCCAATGGTGTCTGGGAAACCTCTGTTAGCTGGGAAGGCACATGGCTGGTGTCTGCTCCAAAGTTCTGGTTTCAAAATGGCTTTCTCTCAGGACATTCCTCTCTAGGCTGCAGATCCTCAAAAATGTCACTCTTAGTTGCACTTGGGATATTTGTCCTCTCTCAGTTTCTCTAGAGCAAGAGTCTACTTTCAACGGCTGTCGTCAAACTGTCTCTCATCTGCAGCTCCTGTGCTTTCTTCAAAGTGTCCCTCTTGGCTGTAGCTCCTCTTCAAAATGTCACTCACAGCTGCACTGAGTTCCTTCTGTTTGCCAGCTCATTTATATGGCTCCACTGATCAAGGCCCCCCCTGAATGGGTGGGAGCCATGCCTCCATGGAAATATCAGAGTTATCACCTACAGATGGGTGGGGCATATTTCCATGCAAACAACCTAATCCAAACGTTCCAATTTAATCTCCACTAATATGTCTGCCCCACAAGATTGCATCAAAGAATATGGCTTTTTCCGGGGGACATAATACATTCAAACCAGCATAGGGCTTAAGGATATATGGGTTATATCAAGGGTGTGAAAGCTATAGAATTGGGTATTTAGGTGCAAGCCTGTAGGGGTGACTAAGAAGGATCCCACAGGGCAGGAGGAAGACAGAGTGTGTCATGGAACCCAAAGGGAGAGAGGATTTCAAGGAGGAATTTGTTCAACAGTGTCGAAAACAAATAGAGGTGAAGTAAGGCAAGGGTTGAAGTCTGGTTATGTGTTTCTCAGCTAGTTATATAAGACCTATTCAGGTATGTTTTGCCCAAGGTTGTACGATCAGATTACATTTCCTTTCAATAATTTGTGCTTGGTGTTGTATTACATTAGACTCTTATTAGCACAGTATTGACAATCTCCTACTATGCAGTAACTGGTAGAATGAAGGTCTTTTCATCACATGTTACTTTGCTGATTTAATTAGAAGCTAAAAGGAACTTTCTTGAAACCAGCTAACTCTAGTAGCTACTATACTCTATTTTGGCTTTTGCCATTTGAGTATGGCACTGTCCGGCTCAGGAAGGATATTTCGAGTTTGGTATGTCTATTTCTGTGTCAGGAGATGACTCAATTTTCCCACCACTTTTTATTGGAATACTATGAAAACTTCTTTCAAAAACAAGATCTGAAATCACTTGCTCTTCCTTTGGCTTGAGCATATCATTTACGTCTTTAGTCCATTCGTTTTCTCATTAGTCTGAGATTATTAAAGTAGTTCTACTTGGTGCCAATGTGATCGTGAGCAGAAACACGAATGCAGGCAATAAAGTCAAGTATCAGGACCTGGATACAAGACAATTCAGGATACATTATGTCAAAATTTTTAGATTATGGAACTGAAAACAATAACATTTAAAAATCCTCCTGGAGTTCATACAGAAACATGGACACAGATGTTTTTTAGCAGCATTATTCACAATAGCCAAAAGGTAGAAACAACTGAAGGAACTTCAGTGGGCTCATGGATAAATAAAAGGTGGTCTAGCCATGCAATGGAATATTATTTGGCCATAAAAAGGACTGAAGTACTGATCCAGGCTGCAACATGGATAAAACTTGAACACATGCTGAGACAGTCACAAAAGACCACATTCCATATGATTCCATTCATATCTAAGTCCAGAATAGGGAAATCTACAGTGATAGATAGTAAGTTAGTGGTTGCTTAGGGATGGGGAGATTTGGGGAATAGGGTGTGACAGTTCAAGGATATGGGGTTTCCTCTTGAGGTGATGAAAATGTGCTAAATTTGCCTGCGGTGAATTTGTATTTCTGCTCATGAATAGAATAAAATCCACTGAATTCTACACTCTAAATGGGTGAATTACGTGGTACATGGATTATGTCTCAATAAATCTATTTTTTAAAATCCTCCTGGAGCCCCCTGTAAGAATACACTTGTTGACACAAGTTTCCGAAACACTGCTCGGAGATAATGTCAATTGAAAGGCCATGCCCTCCTTTCGTGCCTACACTTTATTTTCAATTTCTTCTCTCAGAGTCTCTGGAGGAAAAAGGCTTGAGCCGGGAGCCTGTGAGGAGGGACAAATGTAGAATGTGCTTGGTGGACGGTGGGGCTCCATGATGATTCCCAGATACTTGGTTTTAGGTTTGTTCTTTATTCCAGTCATCTCTTTCCATCTTTTCTCCCCAAATGCGTGGAAACTTCTTTGATGACTGAGTTATGGTGTGTTCACTTGTTTCATCCACAATGCCTAGCCTAGTGCCAGATTTCAACAGACACTCCATTAAGGATTCTTTAATTTAATACACACACAAGCACTTGGCATTATATGGAAAAAGAGAAAGGGGTCTACACGATGGTTATGGGCACCATGGAAGCCAGCAGATCAGTGAGGGCCACCTTTCTCTTTCCCGTGGGAACAAGCAGGGACAGCAAAACCTGGAAGTGTGTTGGATGCTCATACTTTCTGCCCCATAAGAAAGAACATCTTGTAATTGCACTTTTTTTTTTTTTTTTTCCTATTGGTTTTCCTGAGACAGCATGGTCTGGGGAGGTAGAAGTCATTAGAGCTATTTATGGATATTTCCTCTTCCTTCTGGGAACCTGATGGGATTGTGCCCCTCCACGTGGTCTTGTGGTTGTTTGGGCCAATCAAACGTGCAGAAGTGACATGTGTCATTTTTACAAAGAAGCCTTCAAGAGCTGGTGCCAGGTTCCCCACAGTCCCTTCCTCAGCTGGTGTCCTTGAGTGAAAATGACAGGGACTAAAGCCCCCCCCCCCCAACTCAAGATGGGCCTGTAGCTTGAAAGATAGACAAACCTTTGCCTTTATGAGATACTAAGATTTGGGACATGACCTTGACCTTGAATTTAAAAATGACCAAGCTCCTGCCTTGGTCATTTTACTCCTTGAGCTCCCTGAGGCCAAGTCCAGCAGGCCACAGGAGGGGCGCAGCCAGCCAAAAAATTTAGAAAGTGGATCCAGCCAGCACAAAAATAGATGTTATGTTAGTAAGAACAGCCAAGATAAACAGCATTTTTGCATAGACTATTCACTTATTCTTAGTGTCCTTGCCTCGGGCACTCTCGGCTGGTCTGGCACCGACAGTGGGCTGACAGTGGGCCGACAGAGGGCCGTGGTGTTGCTGAATATAAACAGTTTTCACACATCAACAGCAGACAAGGCCATTCAGTGACCATGACGCATCAAGACAAAAACAAGATAACTCTGTAATCTCCTCTGAGCACAGACAAAACATGAGCCTTGTCTAAACCACAAAAATGACCGAAAATGGCTGAGTGCCTGCTGTTTCTTTTTCCTCACCTAGTCTTCACTCCTTCGAAATAAGAGTATTAAAATAACCCAGTCATAGAATTACCCCCTTTTCGTGACAGCATCCAATCCAGGGCAAGGCCCTGCACAAGCCCATATCCCATGACGAACTCCAACATCCCCGTACTGGGACGCTGGAGGAGTCACAAAGCCACTCGACTCCCCCCCCACCCCCGGGGGTGGCCCTGGCGGGCTTTGCTGGGGGCACCGGTGCTTCTAGGCGCTGAGGGTGAAGACTGTTGTCCAACCCGCACCTGACCCGTGAAGAAACGTTAGCTCATACAGATTAAATAACGAGCCCAAGGTCACGCCGCCGGCAAGAGCCAGCGACCACCTGCACCCCAAGGCCCGCGCTCTCTGCGGTGAGCACCTCCCAGCACCCTCCGGGGCCCCACCCAGCCCGGGCCCTCCCCTGCGTTCATGCTGCGGGGACCCCCCCGGCCGACCCGGATGTTGGACGGAGAACCACACAGACGAGTTCCCTTTCCAGCAAATGTAATGTGTGCGACTAAAAACAATAGTCGAGCCCAGAAATGCTTTGCAACCGCGGAGGCCGGCAGTGAACCTGCGCGCAGCCGATCCCCAGCCGCCTGTCCCCAGCAGCGCGGCGAGTGACGTCGGGGCAAGCCAATCGGCGCGGGGGCGCCGGCCGCGGGGCCCAATGAAAGGCGAGCAGGGGCGGACGCAGGCTGTGGGCGGGCCCGCGTGGGGGCGAGGCTGGGTGCCCGGGAGGGGAGGGCGCTCCGTCACGCGCCCCGGGCCGGTCTCGCCTCCTCCGGGCAGGCGGCCGGGCTGCGTCACCCCGAGCGAGGCCGGCCACCCACCGACCGACCGACGGCAGCGGGCCGCGGGGCGCCCGGGGCTTCCGCGAGCTCGCCGAGGCCGAGTCCACCCGGCCACGGAGAAGCGGAGGCTGCGCCGAAAACGCTAGCAGGTGTCAGTTTGGAAGCGGAACTGCGCGCTCTTTGGTTTGCTTTAAAATAACTCGCGTTTCCCCGCAGAAGTATTTGGCCGAATTTAACGGAAAATTCCCCTGCCCACCCCAGCGCCGGCTGTGTAGACCCGCCCCCAGCGCCGGCTGCGTAGACCTGGCCCCGGGTCCCTGCCTCTCGCCCAGTGCCGGACAGCGGCCAAGGTGCCCCGGCGCATCCCGGGCTGACCCGGGCCCGGGAGGCTGCGCTCGCTGCTCGGGAGTCGCCGCACGAGCGCGGGGGATCCAAAGAGACACCTCCAAAACATTTGGGGGCTCCCAAAATGGTCAGACCTGCACCTAGCCTGGCAGGAAGACTGTAATCGTGGGGTGAGTTAAAAAAAAAAAAATCCCCTTCTGATTGTGAGCTGCTGTTTGAAAGGCCTCCCCCTGGTCCTTTGTTACGAAGCAGCAAAACAACAACAAACAGTTCCGCAACCGCCTCCCCAAAAGGAACCTCGCTATTTACCCGGTGAAAGCCACCTGGCAGTTTACAAGGTGGGAACTGTGGCGTGGTCATTGGAAAGCAGGATGGGGTGACAGTTTATCAAGATTATTTTTAAGAGTCTCTGAAAGGGGATTCCGGTGCTAAAAAGGCCGACTCTTAAAAATGGGAAGTTTGACAGCCTCCATTTGCTCAAGCCAAGGATATTTTCCCAGGGAGAGTTTCCTGCTCTGCATTCTCTGGTTGCTTTGTCATTTTTATTTACTTGTTTATGTGGTTTTGTTTACCCCACATTTCTCTGTCTTCAGGGACCTTGAAAATCGAGCCTCTCAGATAGGCATGCAGCTGATTATCACTCTCCTTCTGCTGTTTTGTAGGTTTCAGCCACTTACCCAGGCAATATGAGGATTTTATTTGTAGAACCTGCCATTTTCCTTAGTGCCTTCGCTATGACTTTGACGCCGCCACTGACGACCCAGTATGTGTATAGGAGAATATGGGAAGAAACGAGCAATTACAGTATTGCTATCAATAGCAATATTTCTCAGTGTGAAGAAAACAAAAGCAGCCCCATTTTTGTATTGCAGGAGGTAAGACATTTTACATTATAAATGAAAGATGGCAGTGTGCACACCATGCATGGGTCTCTCAGGGATCACCATAACACTCAGTCCCCAACGAAGTGGCCTTTGCTCCATCCTGTTTGAAGTCTCCTGATGCCTTTGATCTGCCTCTTCTTAAAACCCCCTTCTCATCCTGGGACCCTGCTCTCCTCCTTTCTCTCAGAAAACTTGAGCGCAGTCCCTCACCCCACAGCTGTCTCCCTGCCCCTTCCAGAATCTCCCCCAGTGAAGGTATTGCCCAAGGTTTCTTAGACCTGGCTTCTCCCTTCTGTACTCTTGCCCTCTGATTTAGCACACATCTCCCTGGCTTCAACTAAATACACCCAGACAAATGACATTGGTTCTTCATATTCTATAAATTTCTTAAGTGGACATTATTGTTGCCCTTCTTTCATAGCTGGGGAAACTGAGGTAAGAGAGGTTAAGAACCGGATGCATAGTCAATACCAAGGAAATAGCACAATTCACAAGAAACACTTCAAATCCAAGAGCTGTCTCACCTTCCATGTTTTTATTCTCACAGCTCCTAGCGCAATGATGTTTGCTTGGCAGGTGCTCTGTATATAATTATTGGATTAGTTCAAATCATCATAAAGTTTTTCTGGCATAGTGCAGAGAGAGTAGCAGGTAGTCCTTTCTTTGAGGAGCTTTCATCCTTTCAGGGCACAATGGGAACTAGATAAGAAAAACAAAGATGACAGACCTCACAGGGGAACTAAATGCTGACTAGCTGGAGCCGACAACAGACAACAAGACCCCAGGTGTTGAGAGGGCAGAGGTCACCGACAGCTGGGATGGACAGCCAGGGAAGACTTGATAGAAATGGAATCTTTGAACGCAGCTTAGAAGAAGGAAATAGAAGACTGAGGCAAGTAGAATGCCAGGGAGAACAGAGAAGAAAAAGTGACTAAGGTTAGAGGATCTTGCCTGTTTTAGAAAGAACATTCTGTGGTTTGCAGTGATGGTGGTGGCAGATGAGAAGGGCCAGATTTGGAGAGCTTAAACGGTGTCCTGAAGAATTTGGCATTACCCTTAGACATTGAACACCTTTGGATGTTCAGGGATGACATATGGGCAAAGCTTTGAGAAGGAATATCTTGAGACAAAGTTGAAAATGGGTTGGGTCAGCCTTTTAGATGAATTGGAACAGGGAATGTCTACATCAGTAAAAAAAATGGATTATTTCTGGTTTGGCTGAAGGTCATTGGCCTTACCTTTGCTTGCCTATGGTTGAAACAAAAGAAAACAAAACAATGATAAAAACAAACAAACCTTGACTAAGAGTTTTGTAGGGTTCTTGCCTGCCAAATGGAATCCCATTTCCAATTCAGGGCCCAAGTTCTTTACTTCAATTGCCCTAAGCCCTTGTTACCAGGGAAAGACTTCAGAGCGAGCTTTCCCAAAACCAGCCCCAAGGAGTTTTTTGTATGGTCTGTGCAAAACAAAAGTGAAAGCTGAACCAAGGCCGGTTGCAACAAGCTGCTTGGCAGGGTGGGGTGGGTGGGATGAGAAGTGGAGCTTCTTGCTCCCCTTGCTCTCTCTGTCTCCTAGCCCTCTCCTACTACTTCTGTATGAACAAGTCTTGTGTTTTGTTTTATTTTCTGTGGGTTTTTTTTTTTTTTTCCAATCTGGCAATGCTTCCTGTTTAAAGTCTCCCTTGTCTGATGTTAATTGAGCTGCATCAGCTTTCTTTGGCTTAGTGTTCTTGTGATCTACCTTTTCCCATCTTTTTTTTTTAATGCAGTTTTATTGAGATATGTCCATACACCATATGGACCATCCAAAGTGTACAATCAGTGGCTCACAGTATCATCACATAGTTGTGCATTCATCACCACAATCGATTTTAGAGCATTTTCATTATTCCAAACTGCCCCTTCCCAAAATAACAAAATATGCTATACCTCTTACCTCCTCCCATCCCCCATTATTCACTCCTAAAATAGGTGTGGTGCATTTGTTACTGTTAATGAAAGAATAGTGATACTCCTGTTAACTATAGTCCGTAGTCCATAGTTTGCAATAGGTGCCTTTCATAATCATCGTCCACCACAAGGTTCATATTCTCATGTTTATAACCTCTAGCTTTCCTTTTGGTGACATACATGACTCTTAATTTCCCCTTTCAGCCACATTGACACACAATTCAAAACTGTTAATTTTACTCACAATAATGTGCTACCATCCCTCTATCCATTTCCACTCATTATATTCAACCTAGTTAAAAATTCTGCACATATTAAGCATTTGCTGCCTCTTCTCTAGCCTCATTCTCTCTCCTGGTAATCTGTATTCTAGATTCTATGTCCATGAGTTTACGTATCATAATTAGTCCATATTACTGAGATCATACAATATTTGTCCTTTTGTGTCTGGCTTATTTCACTCACCCTAATGTCTTCAAGATTCATCCATGTTGTCATGTGCTTCAGGGCTTAATTCATTCTTACTGCTGAATAATATTCCATTGTGTGTATACACCACATTTTGTTGATCCATTCATCAGTTGGTGGATACTTGGATTGTTTCCATCTTTTGGCAGTTGTGTATAATGCCACTGTGAACACTGTGAACCAGTTTTATGACTCCAGAAAAATGGCCTTCACTGAAGTCTGTGACTCCCAGGGCCTGTGTCTGTCGCAGGGTGGGGAGTGGGGCAGCTCCTGAACAGAGAGCACCTGCCATTTGTGTTGTCACATCAGCTTTGACCCCCTGGGTTTTGAGGAACAGCTGTGAGGAGGTATGGAGTGGAGATCACTCCCCTTGGCACTGCGGGCACTGAAGATGCTGAGCCAGATCTGACAGAGCCTTTCCTTCTCTCTCTCCACCTCCTAATTTTTGTTTGTTTAAAGCAGGAGGCAAATCACTGTTCTACCTATGTCCAAATGCAAAGGCTGTAAGAGCGTCTGCCGTCCAAAACCCCCTCCCCACACGCAGTGCTTCCACATGCAAACTATACTTCTGAACTTTGAAGTGGCGGCCACAGAGTGGAGCCACTTCCTCCGTCACCAGAGAAGAGTTTTCTGGGAATTCAAGTGATCTTCCCATTGTGTGCAAGCTCTTCTCAGAGGGAAAGAATTGAGGCTAAACTGGAAGATGAGTCTGAGGTGTGGAGGAAATGGCGAAGCTGGCCATGGAGGGAAGATTCTAGAACTTCCCAAGGTGTCCCTCCAGTGCCAGGCATATCCTTGCTGGAATGAGGCCTGGCTTTTGGCACAGTCCCTGTTCTTACTCATTTCCTTGTTTCTGTGGGAGAAATGACCTTGGAACTGATTATTTCTGGGCAACCCTGCTGACGTCAAGGTTCTGGCCTGGCTTCTGGTCATGTGGGATGTGGGCTGAAAGAAACTGGGGTACTGTGGCTGGAGAACAAGAGAAGAGGGTCTCACCTTGTGGTTTTTTCTCCTTCAGGAATGTTTTCTATCGTATGTCATTCCCGGGGAGTGAGGAGTTTCAATAGGTGTGTCCATGTCTGTATTTGATTCTGTGCTGTCCTTCCCCAGATCCCTTGGAGCAGCCCTGGCCCCCTCAGCCCCGTGCCAGTGGGAGGGCGAGCGGAGGAGAGGGCTCGAATGTGTGGGCAAGTCTGCCGCTCTTGCCCTTCTGGAAGCGCGAGGGAGAAGGGCCTCGGGCCAGCCACCTCGGAGGTCCGTCCTCTGTCACTGCAGGGGGGTGGGAGTGACTCCCAACCCCACCTGGCCCAGCGCCCAGAGCCCCCACTGCACAGAGCAATGGTCTCATTCTGAAGATGTTAGCAATTTTTTAAATTGCTTAACTGTTTTTTTCACTTATTGTTTTTTAATTGGATTAGTACTCAAGAGAACGTGCTGGCCTAGATCCCTTCTATTAAAGTTCTTGCTCTGGATTTGCAAGTGCTGCTTCTCAGACCGGAGAACTAGGAACCCGCCACCCCCACCCACAACTGGGACGGGGCGCGTGGCCATGCACATTTTAGGCCTTTAGGATGGAGGAATATTTTTGCTTCCCAGGAGCCCCACCACCCTCTGCAGTACCTCATTCTGGCCCCTTCTCAGGATACTCAATCTGCTCAGCTTCTTAAAGAACATTCTCTCCCCTTCAAGTCCAAGAGCAAGTGCTTTCCTGCTCCCTGAGCTTCTGTCTCTTGACACTCAGCTCTGCTCAAGTGGCCACTCCCTCACTCAAAGAAGTGTAGGGTTGTGTGGTCTGTCCTTTTAACCCTAAAAAGGGGAGCTGTCATAGCACAGGGTGAGTCCCTAGTAAAATGAATGAGTGAATGAACAAATGATTTTTCCAGTTCAGATTTTTTTCCTTGCCACCATCCAAAAGAACAAGTGTGTGTAAGAAGATAGTGCATATTACAAAAATGGGTTGGACTTCTGTTATGCCATATTTATTTATTCTTCCTACATCACAAACACACACATATGTATTAGAATACAAGGTATCTATTTCAGGATATAGATATAAGAACAAACTGAGCTATTTCACTTATATTTAGCATTGCAAAAGTCTTATTTTTCAAACCCATTTGGGTTTAACTTATATATGTTCATATAAAGAACTTAATATTGATCCTACCCTATTTTTCAAATCTTCAAATTTTCTAAACCCTGCATTATAAAGTACTCCTATACAGTTCTCTTGGGCAATGAAATTAATCTCTAAAGGATTCCTTAACAAAATGCCAGCACTGTAGGAAGGAAACTTTTGGCTAAGGAGTAAAGAAGTAAGGAATTTTGGCATTTTTGTTGGCTTTTGAGGAAAAGGAATTTTTAAACCCTTTATGTTTCCTCTTCCCTTGCTAAATGATTTGTAAGTTTTGAAGTGTGAAATGGACAATTATGCTCTGTCCTCTTCAGGCTGCTTTTAAGGTTGGGACTTCTGCTATTGAAGGGGGACAATTTAGGGGAAATCCAAAAGGTCATGAAGTTGTTCTTGCTCAGGAATTTATGTGTAAACCTTTTAACAACAAAAACAATCCATTGTTACCAGCAGATCTTTACTAAGGAAAAAAGACATGGAATATTTTCTACTCTATTGGAATTGATATATACATTTTAGCCTATGAAATTGTGACTTCTTTAAAATTGATAATTGCTTTCCTAAAATTATTCCTGTGTCAGTACACTATCATTTTTTTCAATTGTGGGTAGGAAATAGCATTTTTTTTAAACTCTGATTTCTCCCATCTACTCTTATATAATATATAATTACAATTCTCTAGAGTTTGAAAGACACATAATTTGTTTGTCTCAACTGTGATTTATGATTGAAACATGCTTTGAGTTTGTCTTAGTTAAGATCCGTGTTTTATAAACTAGATTTCAGATGAGGAGGGTGGTCTAGGGACAGGTTTGGGTGAGGATGGTAAACAGAAGAGGGAAGACGGGATTTGGGTGGAGGAGTGGAAAGGGGACCAGGAAACCACAACTGAACATCTTGTTGAGCAGTTGAATAAAAGCAAACCGTTTTGGGTTTCTGCACGTGATACCAGCACGCCAGGGCGGCCTGGCCCTTCACCTTAAATCACTCCTGGACTTGCTGGGCCCAGCGTGGGGGGTCACCTGTGGACACCCTGATGGACGGACCCAGATTGTTGATGTCATTGGGAAATACGAAAAAGGAAGAACGACCCCAGAATATCTGATCCATTTGAATGGCTGGAAGAGAAGCTGGGATGGGGGGCAGCTGGAGAGCATGCGCTTCCTGACATAGCTGAAAACCGAAGATTATAGCGTAAATTGGCAAGAAAAGCCGTAGCTCATCTGAGAAGAAAAGGAAAAAAGAAGTGCTGCAAGTTGCCTGGTGTCGACCGTGTCTTAAAAAGCCTCCCCATTCTAGAAAAAGGTGAAAGTGCTGAAAACTCAGTGGGCAGTTCCTCTGCTGACTGTAGTGAAGAAACAGATGTGGAATAAGAAGTGTAGAAAGTGCTATTGAAGGAAAGACTGAAGTGAAAGAAAAACTAGAGCTGCACACAAAAAGGAAAGTGGGACAAAGAAGAAAAATTCTAGCGATCCCTGAAGTTCTGAAGAAGTTTGAGGATGCTTGTTACTACAATAACAGGAGGAAACAGTGACACTGCCGGGCCAGACCAACGTCATAACTATTTTGGAATCCCACGCAGAGCATTTTGCAATGAGTGCAGCCTTTTCAGCCAATGAATGGCCTCATCACCATCAAACCACGTCACCCGCCAGCACGAATGTGCCCTCTAACCCAGCAGGGAAACGTGTTGACCTTCACAGGGAGCTGGTTGATGGATTAAGAACCTTTGATTACAGTCCCTGTTGGTTTTGCTCTATCCATATAAACAAGCTCAAGTACAAAAAGGTGACTTCATCCAAATTTTTCCTTCCAAATTAAGGAAGGTGCCACAAACACTACCAGGAACCAGGAGGAGCTGTCTCCAAGCCCAGCTCTGCTGAATCCATCCACTCCCCAGTCCACCGAGAGTCTGCCTCCCACGGGCGAGCCAGCACACCCAGAAGGCGCAAGGCCCCTGACGCGGGCCCCTCGCCACACCTCCGCTGGGACAGGCCATCTGGGAGCAGCACAGCCCGCAGCCCACGTGCCAGCACTCAGACTCGTCGCCACCATGCCCGTGCTGCTCCTGCAGCTGGAGAAGACACCTGTCCACAGCAAATCGCCGTCACCTGTTCCTCTGCCTCCTAACACAGAAGGGAGTGCGGTGTTTGCTGGCTTTGAAGGGAGGAGAAACAATGAATGACAATGACCCCCCGAGTGACCAGCTGCCTGCACCCTCCTTGTTTGGAAACTTCCAGAAATCCTTGGAAAGGTGTCCTTTTCTGAGAAGAACCTGCTGGCTTTCCTGGAGCACTCTGATGTCTTTCTGAGGTTTTTAGCAGAACATGGTGAGGACTTCTGCCCAGTCTGCTTGTGTCGCTGCCTCGGGACACATGACCACACCAAGGACCCCAGGGCCATTTAGTAAAGCTCTCGGCTTCCGAAAGAACAGTTTCTCCATCCAGCTTTGCGCTCTAGATTGCAGGGGAAGCACTAACAGGGCAAGGGTCATGGAAGTCGAAACAATTGAAGCTGGTTCAAGTAAGAGAAGTTGCAGTTATTTGTCAGCAATAAACACATTTTTCTAGTTATTTATTAGCATTATACAAAAAAAATTTTTGCCAACTTTTCATTTTTTTTTCCAAGGCTGAATAACTCTCAGACAAATGTTAGCTTTGCTTGGAAATTGCAAATTTGTCACAAAATATTTTAGAGAGAAATGGTATTTATAGCTCTACATTTCCTTGTTAATGTTCCCTTTCTGGAGAACATTATTTTTGGTTATCTAAGTAAAGAGTTGCCTGTCTTGTTCTAGGGAAAAAAAAAAAAAGGAGAGAGAACAGTTTCATTTATTCTGTTAACATTTACTTGATGGCTACTATGTAGGAGATGCAAAGATGTACTCAAGTCTGGTCTAGTAAAAACGAAATTGCTGAACTTTAGGGAGTGCTGACTGTGCAGAGCTGGTGCCAAGCACCTGAGAGTCATTGTTATATCTCACCCTCCTGACAACCCTTGAGTAGCAGCTGTCCTGATCCCCACTAGTCGGATAAAGAAGCTGTAGAGAGAAACAGTTTGACCAAGCTCACACCGGCTGGTGAGCTACAGGGGCCCTATTTGACTTGATTGTTCATTCATTCAACAAATACCTATTGAGTCCCTGCCATGTGCCAAGCATTATCCTGGGAGCAGGTGAGTGTGGGGAGAAAGGCAGCTCCTGCCTCCTGGAGCTCAGGCTGTAGAGAAGGCGTAGGAGGAACAGATAAACTACAGGATCATGAATTGTCACATAGTGGGACATCTCTAAAGACAGATATAGCAGGATGAGGGGGAGAGTGTTGGGGTGGGGTCAGAGGGTTGATTGGTCATGTTTGGCCTTTCCGGGGAGGTGATATTTGAACTGGGGAAGCGAGCTGAGATCGGGCAGAGGGAGCAGCAAATTCAGAGCCCCTGGGTGGGCCGAGGGACAGCCCAGGTGCCAGTGTGCCAGGAGAGGAACAAATCAGAGGACAGAGGGAGGTGAGGCCAGAGAGGCAGGGAAACCAGACCATCCCTGTGTGCCCCATGGCCAGGAGTTTGGCTTTTTGCTCATTAAAGGAAAGCCATTGCGGAATTTTGAGCAGGGAAGCAATGTGAGCCAATTTGTGTTTTCAAAAGACCATTGTGGTTGCTGTGTAGAGAACGCACCAGATTCATCTGACTCCAGAGCTCAAGCCCTTGAGCACCACTGAAAAAAGTACAGCTGGGGGAACGCCGATTGCCATAATGAAGATTTAAAGCTATATGGGAAGGTTCAGAGGATGGATAGATGACATCTGTTTGGGAATTTCAGAGAAAGCCAAGTTGGGCTTGCCTGTGGCCTGTACCTGGCACACAGAGAAATTGGGGGCATAAGTGGGGTGATGCAGAAGAGTTAGGTTGAGCCACACCTTGGAGACCCTCACAGCTGACTCAGGTGGGTGCCTTCTACCTGGCCGGCAGTGGGGGGATTCTGAAAGCCATTGAGCAGGTCGAAGACATGCCAATAGTGTGCTTTGGCTAGACGCTCACAGCATCGAGGCATATGTTTTGCAAAGTGAGAAGACAGGAACCTATATTCTGAATCCAAGAAAGAGACCAGTTAGATGCCAGAGTAGTCTAGATGAATGCTAACGAGGGTCCCCATCTGAAAGGCAGCTGTGGGGCTGTCAAGAAGGCAAAGCATGTGAGAAGCATGGGTGGTTACGATGGAGGGCACGGGTGGGGAGGGATGAGGGAAAGGCAAGAAGCAACAAGGACAATGATGGAAATTTCGAGTCTGAGTAACGAGAACATTTCCTGACAACATGGAATTGCTTGAGTTGCACGAATACATAAAGACAAAAATAGGCTCACTTAATTCAGTATTTGATATTTTTGTAGGAAACCAGTTGTTTAGGGTGCTTTCTAGATACTACACGAATAAATCTTTCTAAAACATGGATTTTGTATTTCCCATTATAAAATGGCACATGTTCTTTATATTAAATTTGGAAAATGCAAAGAGGTGGCAAGGAGGAAATCACCCAAAATTCTTTGCGTCAAATAACTAGCACAGCCCTCGTTACATTTCTGGGCTGTCATCCTCGTTTTGGTCCCATGGGAGTTGTGTTCACTTTCTCCTCAATTCATGGCCTACTGCCATCTTTAGTTGATGCAGGGCTCCTGTTTGGACTTTCTTTTATTTTTGAATTTCCTTTTATTTAGCAAAACAGGAATAAGTTTCTCACTAGTCTGTGGAGATACATGTGTAAAAAGGGCCACCCAGCTCTTCCTGAATCAAGGTCTACCAAGCATGCCCTCCATTCTCCTTAGAGCAGGTAGGAAGATGTGTCACAGGGAAGGAGAAAAATCACATGGCCGGGACAGAGGCTCGCGGTCCCTGGGGGTGTTTCCCACGGGGCCTCTATAGAGACAGACACTCGGAGAGCAAAGGTAAGGGGAAAGGACAGACACACTTTTTCTTTTTAGGGGGTGAAGCCCCCCTCTTAGTACTTGAATACTTACATTACCTCTTGGTATTTGCTTTGTGAACCAGATGAAGATTTAAGTTCTAGCTGAACCATGCACAGCAGAATCCCCATCTGTTACTTAAGGACCATCCTTTGAGAGGTGTGCACAGTGATATTTTAAAGCACATTGTATAAATCTCTGTAAACCCACTTTCTTCTTATGTATTTGCAGGAAGTTCAGAAAAAAACGTCTCTTTTTAGCCTGCAGATGGACATGAGTGGGCTAATCCCCGGCCTGGTATCTACGTTCATATTTTTGTCCCATAGTGATCATCACGGAAGAAAACTCCCTTTGATTTTGTCTTCTGTTGGAGCTCTTGCCACCAGCATTTGGCTCTGTTTGCTTTCCTATTTTGCCTTACCATTCCAGCTTTTGATTGCATCCACCTTCCTTGGTGCACTCTGCGGCAATTATACTACGTTTTTTGGAGGCTGCTTTGCCTATATAGTTGATCAATGTAAAGAAGAGAAGCAGAAAACTATTCGAATAGCTATAATTGACTTAATTCTTGGCCTCGTTGCTGGGTTAACGGGACTGTCTTCTGGCTATTTTATTCGAGAACTAGGTTTTGTGTGGTCATATTTCATTATTACTCTGGTTATGGCAGTCAACTTGATCTATATTTTATTTTTTCTTGGCAATCCAAAGAAAGAATCTTCATCTCAGAATGTTCCTGTATCATGTAGTGAAAGCTTTAAGAACCTATTTTACAGAACTTACATGCTGTTCAAAAATACTTCCAGGAAGCGGCGGGTTTTGCTCTGTTTGTTACTTTTTACAATGGTCACTTATTTTTTTGTGGTGAGTGGCGTCTCCCCAATTTTTATCCTTTATGAATTGGATTCCCCGCTCTGCTGGAATGAAGTTCTTATAGGTTACGGGTCAGCTTTGGGCAGCATCTCCTTTTTGAGTAGTTTCCTGGGAATCTGGATTTTTTCATGCTGTCTGGATGATATCCACATAGCCTTCATTGGGATTTTGACCACCATGTCTGGGATGGCAGTGACTGCTTTTGCCAGAACAACCCTGATGATGCTTTTAGGTGAGTTAAAACTGCAGTCCTGCAGCTAACCACAAATTCAAGGATTATATAAAATGAATTTAGCCTGTTGCATGAGAAACTTTAAGATAAAGCTTCCTATTTAACCCGTACTAGTTCACTAAAAGGTAATTTGGTAAAAGCTAGTTTGCCAGAAGGCAGTAAGCTGAAAGCCAGTTTGCCTAAAAAGGATACAATTCACTGAATAACCACAATTTTCCAAATCTGTATATTTGCCAAAATCTTGTTGTAAGGAATGGTTATCTTATGGATAGTTCTTTAATTTAGCTTTTGCTGAATTGAACATTTCTGAAAATGCTTCTAAGATTACTTTCAATTAATATATTTGGGACAATTATATGAAGTATGCTCAGAAAGACTTATAAGAAGAATAAATTCATATTCATTGAATATATTTCAGAAGGAAATTCTTCAAAACAGGGTTTTTGAAATTGGTCTTTCAGCAAATTGGTTATTTCATGAATTGGCTTTTGATGAATTGCTTTTTGGCAAATTGGAAGCTGCCTTACCTAGCTACTGGTAAGTGTTTTTGCAGGGCTTGTGTGAGATACTGCATTTGAAGGGCTCTGCGGACTGTCAGGTGGCAACTTGGGCAAAGTCCAGCCTAATCTTTTCTACAATGCAGGTGTCCACCCCTTCCCAGGGGAGGGAAGTGTGATCCAACGGAATTGGGCGTGACTTCCGTCTGTAGCTCTAGGTGATCGTGAACAAATTTTTAACCACTCTGAACCTTGGCTTGGATTCAGGTATCTCTGAATCAGGAGCACCTAATTCAGAGGGTTACAGTGACCATTAGAAGAGAAAACCGCCAAGCACCTGGTGCAATTCCTAGTGTTCAATAAATACTACTCCTCCTTGCCCCCACAGGGTTGTCAAGGCTAAGTAAGTTGATATATGTGCAAACACTTTGAAAACCTCAAAGTGATCTGAAAATGTAGCATATTACTATTTGGTCATATGGTGGAAAATGCTACTGATTATCAGGGGTCAGAATTTAAGGCCAGAAGAAGTTTGTGTTCATGAAGCTATTCAGCTACAAATATTAACAAGCATGATGGTAAAAACAAAACAAAACAAAACAAAAAACCCAGTTTATCAACAAATTCATCAGTATAGTAAGGGAATGCTAATGCTAAGAATACGAAGTCTGGAAAAGCAAAATCTAAAAACTAACAGTCACAACTTGCTAAACAAAAGTTACTACGATAATTAATGGAAATAGGCAGATCAGTCTCAATTGGCAGATTATACAGACCTGGACCTAAAACTTACATGAACTCTTGTTTTTAGCACGGAATGAGAATTCTAGAGTGAATTAACCTTATACTGACTGGTCCATACTCTAATTTGTTAAATAGAATTCTACTACTGAGTTCAGTCTTTTGATGAACTGGGTTTGGATACTGGTAGAAATGAAATCTTTGACAGGGAGAAAATGTTTCACTGTTAAACGTGATCGCCAAAGTGCTTATTTGGCCAATGACTTCCCATCCTCTCTCTCACAGTGAGGCTGCTGTTCCTTTTTACTATTGTTCCGTTCTCTGTTCTACGGTCCATGTTGTCAAAAGTGGTTCGTTCTACTGAACAAGGTGAGTTTAATTTGCTTAAGAAATATAAGGAATCTACAGTCTGTACCAGCTCACATCTATGTGCAATCAATGTTTGATTCTCTGAAATATTCTCCCACCCTTTTCTGCTTGGAACTCCTTTTGAGTGAAGTGGCAGCACTGCGTTAGGAAGGGGACTGTGCCCAGTCACGGGGGCCCCTGGCCAGGACCCCCTGCTTTAGAAGGCTCTCTGGGCCTGCCTTGGGCCAGGCCGCACGCAAGAGGAGAGGAGCCCTCGGGACCCAGGGGATTTACCCACTGGGAGCACAGGCCTTCCTTCTGGACAAGTCTGTGTACCAGGCCCCCAGCAGCTCTGGGCTCACTTCCAGTGAGTGCCTGGATGATCGGCTTCCTCACATCCTCTCTCCCCGGGTGCTCACCTCTGAGCCAGAAGGGCAGCCAAGGGGCGGCTTTTCATAGGAGGGACTGACCCAGCTTGGGCTTGCAGAGTAGGGTGTCTACACTGCATGTGAAAGACTCCTGAGCAGGATGGAGCCAGGGGAAGAACAGAACGAGGGTGGGCTTCATGCTGGGGACAGAAGGCTGAGGGCGCTAGAAAAGTCTGAGAATTCTAAATTTATGTCTGGCCTTCCAGATCACTTTGAAGGTATCTCTCTCAAGATGGGGACACAGAACATACTGTAGTTAACAGTTTGTTAGCCAGAACGATAACTCATGAGTGCTTAGAATGAAATGCGGAGGCCTCCGATTTGTTCTTCCCCTGGGCCCTTACAGATAATAGAGCCCCGCAGGGAGCACTATCCGACTCAGCCTGTTCAAATGAAGAGACCTGACTGGAGGGTCCTTAGCGTGGAGAGGCGAAGGGTTAGGGAAATCGACGAGAGATGGATGCCCCCAATAGGGAGGGGGCAGAGAAGAAAGACAACCTTTCTCCCTTCCTAAATCCCATTGAGCAAATGCATCCGGAAGTTGGACCAGCCAGGAAGTCCAAGTTATATAACTTGTGGGGTCAGCCTCCCAAGCACAGAGCAGGGCACAAAAGCTCAGAGTCGAGAGGCAAGCAGAGAAAAACCAGTACAGAAGGAAAATACAACTTAAACTTCCAGTTAGAACTTGTTACTAGCTAGATATACACAACAGGGGGTTGTCCTCCTCCTGCTTTATATTATATGAATTTTATTGGACTTTGGAGCTTTCTTTTATTTCATGTTTTAGCCTGGTGCAAATGTTCACATTTAATTACTTAGGAATAATGGATAATTATGCTATTATATTTATGCCAGTTTAGTCAACACTGGAAAGACTGCGTAATTCAATAAACTTAAAAATTGCTTTTTTTGATTCTTTTCTGCTCATAAGATGTGGGTGTATGTTCATGTAGCTGTTCATACAGGAAGTGATGATGATGAAGTTGAAAAATGCTTAGGAATATGAAAATTTGTCATTATAGTATGTAAAAATATACCTGCTTCAGTGGATTATACAATGGGTTCTTAGATATCCAAATGTGCAATGGACAGAAGAAAAAATATAAGTAACCTAGACTTCATCAAGATTGAAACCTCTGGGCTTCCAAGGGACACCAGCAACAAAATGAACAAGACAACCCACAAAATGGGAGAAAATAATTGCAAATCATGTATCTGATAAGAAACTTGTGTCCAGAATATATAAGAACTCTTAAAACTCAGCAATAAAAAGCACAATTACAAAATGGGCAAAGAATTTGAACAGACATTTCTCCAAAGAAGATATACAAATGGACAAATAAACACATAAGACGCTCAACATCATTAGTCATTAGGGCAATGCAAATCAAAACTGCACTGAGACAGCATGTCACAAACCCACCAGGATAGCTGAAATAAAAAAGACAGAGCATAACAAGCAGTGATGAGGACATGAAGAAACTGAAACCTTCATACACTGTTGATGGGACTATAAAGTGGTGCAGCAGAACAATTTGGCAGTTTCTCAAAAAAGTAGAGTCACTGTGTGACCCAGTTATTCCATTCCTAGGTATGAAAACATATCCACCCAAAATCTTGTACACAAATGTTCATTGCAGGATTTTCAACAATGGCCAAAAGGTAGAAATAACCAATGTCCATCAACTGACCATTGGGTCAACAAAATGTGGCCTGTCCATACAATGGAACAGTATTCAGCCATAAAAAGGAATGAAGGTCTTATACATGCTGTAACATGGATGATCTTGAAAGCATTGTGCTAAATTAGAGAAGCCAGATGCAAAAGGCCACCTATTGTATGACTGCATTTATATGAAATGCCCAGAATAAGCAAGTCCATACATAGAGTCAGAAAGTGGATGAGTGGTTGCCTTGGGTTGGGGGATGGGTTGGGGGGAGGGGGTGACTTCTGGTGGGTACAGGATTTCTTTTTGGGTTGAGGAAAATGTTCTTTCAATTAAGTGTTGGTGATGGTTTCACAATTCCGTGAACATACTAAAAGCCACTGAATTGCACACTTTAAAAGAGCGAATTTTATGATGAGAATTTTGTCTCAAAAAGCTGTTATTAAAAAAAAAAGGGAAAAATATACCTGCTTTTGACTTAGGACTAAAATGGACATGTCAGAACTATATTTTATTTTTGTTTATATTTGATTTTATTTATTTATAAAGGCTTTTAAAAAGACATTCATACTGGTAAATATAGTGACAGGTTAAAATGTTTTGCTTAGATTTCTGCATATCTTATTCTGAATTGTTCTAACTTTGTGAATTGTGATTCCATTATTCTAGGAGAGTTTAATTAAGTTTGTTCTTAACTGCAAACTAAGAAATCCTTTTTAGGTGTTGAACTTTCCAAAACTAAATGTATCCCCGCCCATTATCTATTTTTAAAAATCGGCTATTTTCGTGAAATTCTTCTGCACTTTAATCAGAGGAGAGGGGAAAGGCTGCAAAGGTTTTCAGATGCTTCTCACTATCTGTTGACTTAAATAAGAAAGGTGAGAAAATGGAATTTTGGTCATTGGAAATCTCTGGGCTCTAATGATCGTGAAACTCATGGCTAAAGCCACTCTGGATGGACTATATTACCTGTCACCACTCTTATACTCTTTGTGATGCCAGATTGGGACATAGTAAAAACAGACTTGATCTTTGCAGTCTATTGATTAAAAAAACTTTTTTTTTGTTATGTCATCCTATTTATCTCTGGCAACTACTGAACAAATTTAACTGCTTGGAAAAGTTCAGCAAAGCTACCCTGTACTAAACGTATGGTTGTTTGTGTCGGAGCAGATGGTATACCGTCTGACCTGCTTCCCATCAGGAACGGATTAAAGTCATATGATAGGACTAGTGCTGTGCAGTCTGTCTTCTGCTATTATGACTGTAGCAAGCAATACAGAAATAAAAGAATGTAACAATGTCCATGGACAAGTAGGAGTACTTTCTCCCAATTAAACTAACATAAAGTACTATCATAAATCATGGAGACAGTAAGTCTCCATGCTACTTGATTGATAACTGGGCTCTTGAATTAAGCTATGGTTCGTTCGTTCAACAGATATTTATTAAATGTCTACCATGTCCCTGGACAGAAAGGCCCTGGGGATGAAGCAGTGAACAAAGCAGATGTGCACTTGGCTTTGACAGACCTTTCATTTTAGTTAAAAGAAGGTGCACAAGTAATCATTGTTTGGCAGAGATAGATTTATGCTTTCTGAATGTATGTCCCGTTGTTCAGTGAAGAATCTGGAGCAACATATGAGAATGTGTATAACAGAATGAAAAGTTTTGTGTGGATAAAAAGCAATATGCAGTCTAAAAGATCAAGCCCATAGGGAAAATTAGAATATAGACCTGAAAACCATAGTTCACTTATGAAAGGTTATCTCCAAGCTTGGCTCTACTGTCCCCATCAGTCAAAGCACTCACAGTGATTTACAGGATTTGCACTGCCTTTCAGAAAAATGCATTGCAACTGATCTGAAAAGTAAACCTGGCAAAGTAAGAACAAGCACATTGGCTTGCTTTCTGAAGACAGCAGAAATTACATATGAACTTATACCAAGGAAATCATGCCCATAACTGAAGATTTTCACTAATAATGGAGAGCTGAAAATGGTCAAAAAATTTTTATTTAGTGATGCAAAATTTGAAATCTACGAAAAATGCACCCAGATGATCAGCTAGCTGGTCCTTTGGAAGTTTAGGGGATAGACTCTTTAGCCAGTGTGGCCTTGAATTCCAGACAAAACTAAAAATTGGTAGAATGACTTATTTCTCTCGGAGGGTGAGCTTGGACTGACCATGTGCTCATTTCGTGCTTCTCGAACATTCCATGGCTGTTACTCACGAGCTCTGAAACGTTAGGCGTAAAGCCAGGAGCCCCAGCAGCAGATCCTGCAGTGCTTTAGCAGCCTTGAAGCGATGCTTGGTGGCCGGCCCTGTGCGACGTGCGGTGTGTAGGAAGCGGGGAAGGGCAGCAGAACCCTGCCTCCTCTTCTTACTTTGGGGAGAGGAAAGAGCAGAGGCAGTGGCAAGCAAATAGGGCAGGAAAATGTGTTTTAAAGAATCATTTAGCATCAAGCTGTGACATAAACCTTCACTAGAGCACACAGTAGTTACCTGTTGAATCAAACATACAGGAATCTTGTGGTGGCTGAGTTGTTTTTATCAGCTTGGAGGGAGGGATCAAAAGTAGGGAAAATGGGGGGGGAGGGGTTAGGAAATGGGAACTGTACTTTCTGTATGATTTTTCTGTAAACCTACAACTGCTCTAATAAAGAAAAAACTTAAAAATAAATCCCAACTGCAGTATGTCTGATAAGAACTCATCTCCCTTTGCCTGCAGCTGTGATTCTTGCAAGACCAGAGAAGCAAATGGAAAGGATTTCTTCACCTTTCAGAAAGGCCCCTGGCAGAGAACACTTGCATTTGCACATACAGTGCATCACAGATTAGCATGAGGGTGGGTGGGAGATGGCATCTTGGATGTCAGGGTTGGTTGAGGCCATGGCAGATCTGTGGCAAAGGGGGACAGACACTGCAGTTTTCAAATGAGTCCTTGCTATGACCTTTTTAACTTTGCCCTCCTGGGCCTTGGAACTCGAGTTATTTCGTGTTTTCAACATCCTTCACATCGGGGCCAAGGAGAACTCTTTACCTCAGTTTCTCCATCTGCAAGATGGGTTATTAACCTCCCTCCAGGAGTTTAAAGGAATAAGTTTCATTCATCAAGAAAAAGTGCCCCCACATTTGCTGTATTCAATGAATAACAGTGTTCTCCGTTAAGTTTTCCTTTGTGGTTTTGTGATTCAACCTTTTCTTTTTCTCCCTCCCCCCCACCTCCAAACAGGTACCCTGTTTGCTTGTATTGCTTTCTTAGAGACACTGGGTGGAGTCATTGCGGTGTCTACTTTTAATGGAATTTATTCAGCCACTGTTGCGTGGTACCCTGGCTTCACTTTTCTGCTATCTGCTGGTCTATTACTAATTCCAGCCATCAGTCTATGGTATGTAAATACTTTTAATCATTTTTTCAAAAGGATAGTTGGATTAAGTGAATTCCCCAGCCCCACTAGGCAAATAGCATAGATTTGTTGAAAATTTGCCTCACAATGTGTTTTCATCTAGAACTTTTAGACATAAAGAGATCTGTCAATAATTTTGAAGACTTAGAAGAAAGAGACGGTGACACGGCTGAGCAGAAAAAGGAGAAAGGAAGATTGGGTCAGGTAGAGAGCTGAAGGAATTACCCCCATCTCTTTAAGTAAGAAAAGTTGATTAAAATATTAGAGATGTATATATTCAAACTAGGACTTCCTTTGATGGTCAGAAATTGCTGCAATAAGGTTTAATTTAATGCAGACCCTTGGATAAACCATAAGAGCAGACAGAAGCACACTGAATATTACGATGGCTGAGTTCTCTTTCCAAAGCGTTAGCTTGATTAAAATGGCTTCCTTTTGAACTGTAAATATTCAAATAAATAAAAGTGCAGAATGATATTTATGAATAGTACAAATAATAGAAAGAACAAAGGCATGGACATAAAGGAAATATTTGTCTCTTTGCTTTTCAATTACCAAAAGGTTTGAGCCCAATACACAAGTGGTTGCTAAACCACTGAAGTCACACCTCGGGCACACATGGCGGGGCCAAAGTGTTGAGCTTGGAGCTCAGTAGCCCGTCTCTGCTGGGCCACGTCTGTTTCAGGTGGCTGATAGCACAGCACAATGATCGGAGTCAATGGAAAGAGGGTCTTGTCTGCTTCCCCCAGGAGGTGTGGGGAGTGGCTGTGAGCAAGGGACCACAGGTGGCCCAGGAGCACCCACTGGAAGCTTCTACCAAGGCTGTGAACTCCTTAAAGGGCTGCACCCATGTTGTATTCATTGACACTCAATACATCCTGGAACAATGGAATTCTGATACTTAGGATCCATGTAAGACACAGTACAATGGTATTTACAGTTCCTCTGTGATGAAAAGTTATTTTTACTAGGTATCTTTTTCTTCAAAGAGACTGTTCACCTATTGTGTTGGCAAAATTAAATGTACATTCCATGCTAGTTGCGTGAAAGACAGTTAGGCTCACACAATGCTGGTGGTAGTGGTAATCAGCATCAGTTTTGGAAAGTAACTCAAGAATATGCATCAAAGGCTTAAAAAAAAAAAAGTTCATAGCATTTAACTCAGTGATTCCTTTTAGAAACTTATCCTAAGGAAATAATTCAGTAATGTTGTCAAAAATTTCTGTATAAAGGTGTTCATTATGGCAAAAAATTTTTTAAATGACCAAAATGTCCACTAGGAGGATGATTATTATGGTGCATCCATATCATGAAAAATTACTCAACTAATAAGAATCTCAGATGTGGAGAATAGAATGGGTAAATTTAATTTTTCTTCATATTTTTATGAATAATTGTTTTGAGTCTGGGTTAAATTTAGAATCAGAAAAATTAATACAAATGGATCACGGAACATGAAGGTACTACTTTTAATAATGAGGTAAATGTAGATGGTTTTCTAGGATGTTTTCAACCCTCTATTACCAAATATTTTTAAAATTAAAACTGCATGCTATTTTAATTATTTTCAGGTGTCCTTGGCTTCTAGCTTCAGTCATAGCTTTAGTTATAACAATTTTATGTGGACTACATAGAGTTGGTAATGGGACAGATGGGCATCTTAGGATCTGGAAAAGAAAGGACTCGTGTTGATATTTTATTATTTTCAGAACTCTATGCATAAAGAGTCAGTTGGATTCAAAATGCCAGTGTGTTCCTTCTATGCATAAATTGCATAATATATTAAAAGCTATGTAACCAGGAAGAAGATGGCATATGGATTACTCATTTGTGTACTGCCTTAATCTCAACTGTAAAACTTCTTTTGCTTTATAGTGTTGTCAGGTGCACCAAGTGGAATGAGGAAGGCTATGCACTTCTTATACAAGAAGATTCCAGGGAAGATACTGCAGATGGATGATGACTTGGATTAAAAAAAAAACTAAATGCACACATCATATACTCTGACTTCTGAAGAATATGAACTAACCCAATGATTAACACTTCATTAACACCCAGCTCTGAGCCTCTGCATCTTTCAGTGCCATGCACTTGAGGCACTTTGTGAATCTCGTGAGGTATTTTGAGTACATAGAAGAGCAAATCTGCAAACCCTTCCCACTTTTGGGCTCAGAAATGGAAACTTAAGGGTTAAGAAACTCGGTAAGGTCAAAAGCAATAATCTCTTTTGACATACTCATCTCATCGAGTCCAAGGAGAACTCTTTACCTCAGCTTTGTCATCTGCA
The DNA here is from genome assembly GCF_015220235.1 of Choloepus didactylus. Taxonomy (NCBI): domain Eukaryota; kingdom Metazoa; phylum Chordata; class Mammalia; order Pilosa; family Megalonychidae; genus Choloepus; species Choloepus didactylus. The sequence goes on from NC_051318.1 coordinate 11,120,627, forward strand.
AAATGGATTACGGGCCTCTCTCTCTCAGGGATTTTAAGGGGTATAACTAATAGGAAATTACGATGAATCACTCACTGATAGAGAAATAATGAGAAGTTTCAAATATTTAAATTAGAATTTACCTGAACTTGAGTAAAGCTTTGTTTTATGGAGCCCATCAGGGTGCTGTGAATATTCAGTGCTTCTAATGGATACAAAATCCTTTTCCTAATGTTTCATCAGTGACAAGCATGATAATATTTCTTTATGTAAAACAGGGATGACTGGAGAAAAAAATAAGATTATAAATAAAATTGTTGCTAAAGAAACTTAAAATCTGAGCAAACAGCCTGTCATTATGTAAAATAACTAGTATTGTAGAGCCACAATTCATTCCTTACTTCAGGAGAAGGGACAGCCACATCGCACAGCCCCCTGCTGGGCCCTGCCCCTTTGCTCTTCCACCAGAAGCTCTAGGCCTTCCTCCCCACAGGGGGAGAGGGGCATTTCTCAATCCTCCAGTGGTCATGATTTGACCTTGCCTATCTCATTTCTTCCTTCCACTCACACTGGGACCCAACCCTGGGCCCCCAAATCACTGCCTCCCGCCGTGCCTCCCTGCTGCTGGATATGCTGTTCCGCTTGCCCTTCCCCCTGCTTTACACAGGAACTTCCCCGACCCAGCCAAAGCCCAGCTGCCCCGGTGGGGCCTTCTGTGCTTTCCTGCGCTGCCCCAGGCCCCGGCAGTCCTGGCCCCTGGTGTGCACTTCTGCCACAGCATTTCCCGTCATTGTTTACCTGTTTGTTTCCCCCACATGACAATGAGTGCCTTAGGGACAGGGGCAGTCTTTGATTGATCATTGATCAGTAGATGTTTGCTGACCTGAAAATGACCATAAAAATGCGGTATATCCAAAAAAAAAAAAAAAAAAAAAAAAAGAAACAGTAGTGGAAGGACACCATTAGATCTTGCAACATGTAAAGTTCATGTTGAAAGTGTGGATGTACTCATTAATCAGGGAGCTTCAATCTTAATAAATTATTACATTTTGAAGAGAATGCCTATATGTGCTACAGCATCAAATGGTTACTCAATATGCCTACAGCTATTAATAGGAAATGCAAAGCCACAGAATGCATTAGCTCTTCATGAGGGAAATGTACAGACTCCTCTAATGTTTTCTGTTCTCAATGGGCACAGTCTATGTTTACTCATTACTGAATAAAGGAAATATGTAGATGCCAAAGATAAATGGAAGTGGACAGCACTGCACAGAGGGGCAGATACAGGCCATGAAGAATGTGTAGACACATTGCTTCAACATGGTGCAAAAAAAAAATGCGGTATATCCATACAACGGACTCATCGGTAAAAAAACAGAACTACTGATTGATAGATCCAGTAACATGGATATGTTTCAAAAACATTACGCGAAGCAAAAGAAGCCAAGCACAAAAAATTGCATGTTGTATCATACTGTTCACATGAAATCCTTCAAAAGGCAAAACCCATCTACTGTGTCAGAAAGCAGTCCAGTAGTTCCCTGGGGCTGGGAGTGGGGAAATTAACTACAGGGGAGGGGAGGGAACTTGGGAGGTAACAGAAATATCCTACATTTTAATTGCGGTGGTAGTTGTGCAGGTGTATACATCTGTCAAACTTATCCAGCTGTATACTTTAAATGAGTACATTATTTTTGTGTAAATTATACCTCAATAAGGTTAAGTAGAAATGACTATTACTGATACTTTGAAGCCAGCACCAATATGTTTGAGCCCCTTGGTGGAGGTCTCAGTGTCTGGTGGCAAGTGAACAGGGGATTTACATAGGCTGGCTTCTCCAACACGTTTGTCTCTAATACTCTTCCCTCTTGGCCAGTGGCTCTCAGTGTGGTCCCCGGCTAGCAGCACGAGCACCACCTGAAAACCTGTTAGAAATGTAAATTCCCAGGTTTCATCCCAAACCTTCTATATCACAAACTCTAGGGGTGGGGCCGAGCTCCACCGGTCTCTGACGCTCACAGGAGTCTGCGAACCTGCCCCCACTAAGCTGAGGGCTCTGCCCCTCAGCCTCACATCGTGCATCCTCTGTTGAATCCAGTTTTACCAACTATTAAAGCCAAACCCAAGTTCTTGTATTAGTTGAATCCAGTCTAGTGCAAGGGCACCATAATGATATTCTGAAAGTGCATTCAAATTCCATTCTCTTTCATGGTCCTGAAATTCTTGTGGATATAAATTAGCAAAGTCCTAAAATTCTTTCCGCATTAGAAGTCTTTGGATTTGGCCTCCAGGGGGCCTGCTGGGCTCTTAACCCTGTCTGTGGGTTTGGAAGCAATGAGGGCTGTGGCAAGATGGGAATTCCTCCTGTAAACTGCCCTCCTCAAGTGAAGAGTTAAGAAGGGAACACCCTCTTTCTCTAAGTGAAGAGACTGCATCCTCAATCACAGTCCCATTTAACTCAGTCCCAAATCTCAGAGTTCTACTGGTCTCCCAATCAAGGCCCCAGTGATCTGCTGAGGGCAGCGACTTCAGCAGCTGTCCTCATTCGGTTAAATCAGATTTTGTTTTTGGCTGAGTCCTATATCCATAAGAAATGAGTTTCTTTAGGCTTCAGTAGCTTGGTTTGGGGATTTGAGCTTGCTATTCACTTGCTGTAAATGTTCTAATGCTGTGGGAAGCAGGCATGCTACCATCCCAGTCTCTGAAGATTCTGGTGACCCAGAACCTTGCTATGAAGTGGGCATGTGATTTCACGTGACCCGGATAAGATAGTTAGCTATTTTACAAGTGCCTGCCGAAGTCAGCTAGGTTTCCTACCTAGATTCCAGGGCCTCCTCACCTTTCTCAGTCAGATAAGGAGGCCCCAGCTCCCACATTTCCCTGGGGAACTGTTTCCTGCCACACCATCTGTCTGGAGCCAACTGCGGTATCATCCAGAGATCGTGATCACAAGCAACAAAATGTACCGTTTACTCCAAGCACAGGGAGCTGTACTCTCTGATATTAGAGGCTCACTGCTTCAATCAATAGCTGAAGGACAGACTAAGAAAACAATCAGGAGCCAGGGGAACTCTGCAGATAAAGCAGCAGAAACCACAAGGATTATGCAGCGTGAAGAGCACACTGCTGCTGCCTGGGTTTCCTCACCCCGGGTCCCTGTCCCAGTCCGGCCCACGCCCCCCCCCCCCCCCCCCCCCCCCCAGAGCAGTGGGACTGGCGAGCCTGAGGGGCAGAAAGGGAAGCCTTTGTGCCCTCCCAGAACTCCACATGGGAGGCAGGCATCACCCCCTCCCCACCCCCAAGACAACACACCGGAGAGGCGAGGTGGTTCCCCTGAAGAATTCAGGGTCTATCAGGAAGTGAGGATGGATGCCAGGCAGTCAGCACAAGACAAGCGAGGGCTACAAAGCAGAAGAGGAAACAGAGGGTAATGGAATCTCCTTGCTGACCTAACCCATCTTTTCCCCAGAGCCAACCTCCGGAGGTATTACTTTGTTTTATTAATTAAAGCCAGGCCTAGTTCCTAAAACGATAATTGGGTTTGTGACGTTTTTATTCTTGTAAAAAAACAAGGGAACAAAACAAAAACAGACATGCAACTTCATAATGATGCTGTCAAGATGACAACAAAAACTAACTGGTCACCTTTACAAGATAATATACCAACTTAATCAGAAAGTTGTTAAAAATTAAGGGATCATGAATTATGACAAAGGTACTAACTGAGGCAAAATGTTAATAGAGAAAACTCCCTGCGTGTTTGTGGGGGGAGGAGGTTTATGGGAGCCGGGTACCTTCTGCATTGTTTCTGTAAACCTACAACTGCTCTAATAAAAAAAATTAAAAATATAGGGAAAGAATAAAGCATTTTTTCTCTGCTTTGTCTATATTAAGAGAATATAGGTAATAGGAAGTTTCTCTTAGGAAGTTTTCTGGCTAAAAAAAATGAAGAATTACAGAATCAGAATCACCATTTTGCAACCTGTAATAAATGAATAGATCAATGTATTGGGTATAACAGCTACCAATATCACAGAAAAGAGAAATGGTTAGGTATTAGATGTCTTTTTTGTGGAAGAACACATCACCAATGAAATGATCGTTCCAAAAATATTGAACCTGAATCCAGTCAAGCCTGTAAGTTCAATTTATAAGAGATACCAAGGAGACAGGAACATGTTCAACTACACCACAAAGATGCAAACAGCAAAATCTAGACTGTGGAAACTCTGTAGAACAACCAATGTGGTTTCTTCAAATAAATCACAAGAAAAAGAAGAGAGATGGAGGTGGAACCCATAAGTTCAGAAACAGAAGGGACAAAAACCAATGGCAATGTGTGGGTTACCTGCATCCTGATTCAAACAAAACAGGTGCCAACAACAAAAAATGACACTGACCATCAGAAATTTGAACACTGACAAGATACTTGATTTTAAGAGATAATCAATTTAGGTGTGATAGTGGAATTGTGGGTATATCAGCAATATAAATGAAAATATTTATGGACAAAATATGATGTCTGTAATCTCAAAATAATATTGAGGAGGAAAGCAGGTGAAAAATGTAGATGAGATGACTGGTCATGAGTCAAGTGTTTTGAAGCTAGATGATGGGGACATGGGATTATATTGTATTTGTTGACTTTTAGATGTTTGAAATTTTCCATAATAAAAACTTAAAAAAAAAAAGCTTCTTGTGCTTATCTACACAGTTCTTGTCTCGACTTCTCAGTGCCTGCTCTTCAGTTCCATGCAGCATGGAGCAAGGATTCGACTGCTTAGCTCCTGGGAGTGACCTCACTGCCGTGGACCTCCTGACTCTCTTTGGCATGTGACCTGGCAAGCATCTGCAGTACTAAGGTCAGCAGTTTCCCCTTTAGGACTCACATCCTAGCTCTTCGTTCCAACTTCTGTGATTATTCAAACTAAAATATCTCAATTATAGTCAGTATTATACTGTGAAGTAACATTAACACAGAAACTTCAGTTTAGCACTTTGACAACACCAACGTAATTTTCTTCTTCAGCTGTTTAGCAAAATGATTGGCTTTAGAGCATCCAGAAGAATAATGACAGAAATGGATTACAAAATATTAAGTGAGGATCCAAAAGTCCATGACACTTTAAAGAGAGGAGAAATGGGGAGAACCCTGCTTTACAGAAGCTTGTCAGCCAATAAATGTAGAAGAAATTATAATAAAGTAATATACTTTGCGGTCCTCCCCAACCCCACAATTATTTCACAGACTACTTATTAGTACTACAAAAGGAAAACTATACTTTTTTATAATGGGGAGATTGGCAGCCACCACCTGTTAACCAAGTGATCAAATGTGGCATCACCAGTAAGTGGGAACACCCGACATTGTGACTCCTGATGTGACCTAATAAAAAGTACATTATCACCACTTTGCAGACTTCTTGCTAAAAATGTTTATCCTGAATCTAAGCATGGGAAATTAAGACAACATGATGACAACTGGGGAATCTACAGCAGGATTATGAGTGTCCATTGTATCGTTCTTTCAGTTTTTCTCTACATGAGAAATTTTTCAAATAAAAACTTGGAGAAAAATCACCTGGCTTACATCTTGCATCATTTCTGTATCATACAGAAAACAAAAAGGTGGTTTACATCTGAGTTGAAATCAGTTAATCTGCCCCAAAGCAAATAACTGTAGCCAAAGTAAAAGCAGAATTCTACAGAATCCTCCACCGCCCCAAAGCCATACCCTCTAAGTGACCCAGGAAGTCATCAGTTTTGTCACAGACTAACAATATGTAACAATATAGCTTTTTTCCCTGTTTCCAAGAGGTCAAGACCCTGAGAAGCATCAAGATGACAAAGTACAACTGACAAAGCACATCTACAGGCTCTGGAAATAAAATTCATATCTGGAACCAAATTCCAATTTTTTGAAACTTGACTTTTCATCTTTAAAAAAATATTTTAAAGCCTCTCATATATATTCTATATGGAAACAAAACAAAACAAAACGCAGTGATTCTATTTGAAAAATTAACAGAATGCCCTTATTCTTCAATAGTATTTAAGCATCTACCATAAAACAAAAGTGCAGGTTCTTAATGGAGCATTTCTTGTAGATGAGGGAGCCTGAATCTCAATTATGAAATCGTGAGCTAAGTCAGTTCAATGACATGTGACAGCACTTTTGATTTTGCTTTACCAAAAAGGCAAATCAGAAAATTTGGTTCAGATATACTTACTTCTCATGTGTTTGAAAACACATTTATACAATTGTGGATTCCAGTGGCAGATTATACACTATGTCATTTTTCTCACACTATCCTCCTTCAGATGATCTTTTGCATTCCTAAATGCCTTCACTGCAAGGAGCAACACAATGCCACACTTACGTATTCCCCCAGAAGAGGGTAATCCCCACAAAAAGGGCAAAATTAAGGGTGAAAAGTAATAAGCCCATCACTTTTCTTTTGTACAGAATGTAGAAGTGGAAAGTTGTGTTTAGTGAACGAGCCATTCCACGGTGTGCCAAACAGTGCTCAATTTTTTGCCAAACATCCAATACTTTTAGACAGCAAAACCCACAAACTCTTTTGTTGTCATGTGTATTAAAATGCCTAAGAAAGAATTAGGTTGAATTTTATTAGGTATATCACTTTCATTGAGAATTTTATCATTTAGGTGTTAATAAATTTTAATCAGGCATTAACCTATGAAGTACCATGAACTCAAAGATTCATATTTGACAAGCAAAACTCCTCTGGTAAAGAAAATACTGAATTAATTAATTCTTCAACAAAATCAAGCATCTGAAAGAAAAAAGGCCCTCCTCAAAGTAAGGCGCCTAGGCAAGAAATTCAGAGGAATCTGCAACAGAATCTTATCAAGGAACCTAAATAACTCCCCAGCTCAAAGTAAGCACTGCGGACTGCAGAGAGTAAGCATCATTTTATCTGAGACATACCCATGCTGATGAATGTCCTTAACTAAGGCAAAAGCAAGCAAAGAAAGCAGGGGAAGATATAAACCAAAGGTTATCAACCCTAAAGAGCTTTTCAAAAATACAATTCCTGGGATCCACCCCAAACTAGACATATTTGAATTTCTAAGAGTCAAACCCTGTCACCAACATTGCTTCAAAAGATTTCCAGGTGATTCCTAAGTGCCAGCAGCCAGGGATGGGGACTGTTGGTATGAATACAAAGACGGTGACAGAGGAAAAGGAGAGAAGAAAGCAAAGAGATCATTAGAAACTAAGAGCTCTTTATAATTACCAATTTCTGTATTTAAGGCATCAGCTTTTCCATTTAAACCATGCTCTTTAATTTCATAGTACCCTCTACTGGTCAAGATGGGTATCTGTTATTCCTGCAACTAAGGTGCAGAAGTCTCCCATGACTTTCATCAGTTGAAGAATAGGTCTGGAAACGACCAATTAGAGAAGCTTTCTATTTTCTCATAACTTAAATGTCAAAAGGGTTAGCAAATACTGTTGCTAAGGACTGTTTTAAACTTAATCTCAATAATAATCAAGAGCAAGTGTTTTGTTTTGTTTTTAAGTCTAACTTGATTTATCTTAGGGTTTGTCAGTATTGGTGCTATGGACATTTTGAACTGGATGATTCTTTGTGGTGGGGAGCAACCTCAATACAGCTGCCTATAATTTCATTAGCAATTAGTTTTTTAAAGACAGAGAAGGTTACTGTTTTAATGATGCCTTTTAATCATCTCCCTCCAGTGTTTTCAATTGTTAAATGACCATATGTCAATGTCCTGTGTATCGTTCAGATGTTCGGCAGCACCTCTGGCCTCCCCGCAAAGCGGTGACAACCAAAACTGTCAAACTGTCAAATGTTGGGGGTATGTGGGGGGAGGGGGGGTTCATCTTCTGCTGAAAACCACTGATTTAACCTAATAAAGATGTTCCTGAAAAACTGTGTGTATATCAAAATTTTGATCATCACATTTTTAAATTGACACTTCACAATACTCATTTAAAACATAGTACAATTAGCTTTGTTTTAATGAAAGATGACCCACTTACTAATGTTCTAAAAAGCTTTAATTTTTATGTACCAGGTTCATAAAGGATACCTTGTAAGAAAGAACAAACATGGTGAAAATTTTTAAAGAAATTATTGTGTGAGTATATGTATGAAGGTTGTAATTTTTAAAATTTAAGCATCATATGATATATAAAGCAAGAACAAGGAAAGATGAGGCTTTCTTTTAACAGTATTACTTAGTAACATATTAAATATATATTAATATATTATCAAATCTGTGAAGAACCACAGGTTAATATACTTCTGCTGGTTACTTTTTAATTTTTTCACTTTAAAGACAAGACCAAAATCAAAACCTCTGAACTTATGGTTTTCAACTTGAAAGAATCAAAGAATGGTTGTAATTTAAAATAGTTATCAATAAAGCATATATTCTTATGAGTATTAATGGCTGATACTGAAACAGGATAAACTGTAAACATCATATTCTGCTCTTAACTTGAAGTTGCCAGTAAAATCAATTACAATTATTTATTCTGAAAGATGCTACTATGAAGGCTGCACATTCAGATATAGATAATGACTATTTAAAATTAAATTTAAGGAATACCTAGAAAATGGGTTTATTTGGAACTTGCAGGCAGATTTATAATATTCATTAGCAATGAGTTTTTAAAGACTTAGACGGCCAATGTTTTAATATAAAACTAGCTTTAAAATTGTCTTCCTTTAGTGTTCTCAATTGTCACATGGCCATGAACCAAAGAACCAAATAATTTCAAATGATCACTGATACTATTTAGGCAAAAATTCTCACATGTCAGTACTTTTAATGTTGTGTACATCAAATTATAGTAGAAACACAACTATAAACAAGAAGCAGTCCCTATTTTCATTAACAGCACAACTGTGTTACAGTAAACCAAGTTTATGTTCAACCATCAAGTGTGGTTCTCCCATTACTTCAGTTTGTGATGGATCTGAAAACAAATAAAAACAAACATTAAAAGATTCTCAAAAAGTAATAAATGATTTTACTTACAAAAATCTAGGACAGACAAAACTAATCTAGTGACAGAAAACAGATCAGTGATTGCCTGGGGACATGGTTGGGGGATTGAGTGCAAAGGAACCAAGGGAACTTTCTGGGGGTAATGAAAACATGCTGTTATCTTGTTAGGGGTGTTTATCCAGCTATATACATTTGTCAAAACTCACAGAACTGTGCTCTTAAAAATAACTACATTCTACTGTACATTGCTTTACAAAGAAAAAATAGATTTAAAAAGTTCTTTTTCTAAGTTCTTAAGCTTTCCCCAGTGGCTTCCCAGGTGACTGGGAACAATCTCTAATTAAGAGATTAAGCAATCTCAATTTAATTTGTAAAACCTTTTTATATAGGGTTCATTGTGTACCCTGTAGCATATGTACATACACACACACACACACACACACACACACACAAACCAGAAATCTAATATAAGAATATCTTAAAACCTTAAAAGTCATCACTCCTTTGTGTTTACAGATGGGTCAGCCAAAAGTCTTATTTTAATTGTGATAATACACTTAAAAAGAGCTTTTAAAATTACTGCCAAACAACAAGCTCCTCCAAGAAAATCTTTTTTCCCCCTCTAATTCCCAACATAGTGCTAGAAACAAAATAAAAACTAAATGAGCTGAACTGTAAAATCAGCTTGTAAAAATAACCATTCATACCATGTCACATCAGTTTGGCAATCAATACTCTTGGCACTTGTCACACAACAAAGTAGCCTTAGCAACAAAAGATAATGCTACAAGGAGAGGCTAGGCCTCCCTATAATTGTGCCTAAGAGCCTCCTCCCAAATGCCTCTTTGTTGCTCAGATGTGGCCCTGTCTCTCTAGCTAAGCCAACTTGAAAGGTGAAATCACTGCCCTCCCCTCTACGTGGGATCAGACACCCAGGGGAGTGAATCTCCCTGGCAACGTGGAATATGACTCCCGGGGAGGAATGTAGACCTGGCATCGTGGGACGGAGAACATCTTCTTGACCAAAAGGGGGATGTGAAAGGAAATGAAATAAGCTTCAGTGGCAGAGAGATTCCAAAAGGAGCCGAGAGGTCACTCTGGTGGGCACTCTTATGCACACTTTAGACAACCCTTTTTAGGTTCTAAAGAATTGGGGTAGCTGGTGGTGGATACCTGAAACTATCAAACTACAACCCAGAACCCATGAATCTCGAAGACAGTTGTATAAAAATGTAGCTTATGAGGGGTGACAATGGGATTGGGAAAGCCATAAGGACCACACTCCACTTTGTCTAGTTTATGGATGGATGAGTAGAAAAATAGGGGAAGGAAACAAACAGACAAAGGTACCCAGTGTTCTTTTTTACTTCAATTGCTCTTTTTCACTCTAATTATTATTCTTGTTATTTTTGTGTGTGTGCTAATGAAGGTGTCAGGGATTGATTTGGGTGATGAATGTACCACTATGTAATGGTACTGTAAACAATCGAAAGTACGATTTGTTTTGTATGACTGTGTGGTATGTGAATATATCTCAATAAAATGAAGATTAAAAAAAAAAAAAAACAAAGTAACATGCCTGTGTCATTAGATATGTTAGGCTGTACTTTGAAACCATGTTATTCGTAAAGATATCCTTCTCCTCATATCCATATTTTTGGAGTATATGCTTGTATGTAGAGTCCTGAAGCAGTTTCCACAGGCTTCATTGGTTCCCAGGAGAATGGCTATTTAAAAACAAAACTGGTGTGTGGTGAGCTCCCAGACACGTGCAACAGCCAACATCATTTATTAGTGTTCACTGGGTGCTGAGCAGTGTGCCAAGGAATGACACTGAGTTAGGGTACGAAGTGATTAAACAGTGAGGCATAGGAAATGTCAAGAGTCAGCATTTCTGTGTCACGGGAGACCTAATTTTGGTTCTCTGGTTAGGAAGTGGCTTTTCTTACCAAAAGGGAGATCAAACCCCTTCAAAGATCAAGGCCAGTTGGGTGGGAAAGACCGAGAGCTGCAGCTCCACACAGCCATCAGGCGGGAACCAGAAGCAAACATTCTGACTGCACTAGACAGAACAACATGGGACCCCCAGAAAAGGAGAGCTCTAAACCTGGGAGAGTTCCCCAGCCACGTCTGGAGGATGAAACCCACAGGATATTAGAGTTTTTTGCTAAGTGTCATTCTGGAATGTGAGTTCAATACTTTTGAACAAATCCTTTTGTAACTTTCACAAAGTTCAATGTCAGAGAATCTCTTTAAAGTGTTATGTGTAGACATATGGACCTGGTTCATCTGACATGAACAAGAAAAGTTGCTTTAAAAGGACAAAATCCCTTTTTAGGCTCTAATGAATTGGGGTAGCTGGTGGTAGATATCTGAAACTATCAAACTACAACCAAGAACCCATGAATCTTGAAGATAATTGTATAAAAATGTAGCTTATGTGGGGTGACAATGGGATTAGGAAAGCCATATGGACCACACTCTCCTTTGTCTAGTTTATGGATGGATGAGTAGAAAAATAGGGGAAGGAAACAAAGAAACAAACAAACAGACAAAGGGACCCAGTGTTCTTTTTTACTTATTTCCTCTTTTTCACTTTAATTATCATTCTTGTTATTTTTGTGTGTGTGGTAATGAAGGTGTCAGGAATTGATTTTGGTGATGAATGTACAACTATGTAATGGTACTGGGAACAATTGAATGTACTATTTGTTTTGTATGACTGCGTGGTATGTGAATATATCTCAATAAAATGAATATTAAAAAAAAAAAAAAAAAAAAAAGATAATGCTACAAGGAGAGGCTAGGCCTCCCTATAATTGTGCCTAAGAGCCTCCTCCCAAATGCCTCTTTGTTGCTCAGATGTGGCCCTCTCTCCCTAGCTAAGCCAACTTGGCAGATGAAATCACTGCCCTCCCGTCTACCTGGGATCAGACACCCAGGGGAGTTAATCTCCCTGGCAACGTGGAGTATGACTCCCAAGGAGGAATCTAGACCTGGCATCGTGGGAGTAGCCTAGCAGTAAATACCTGAAACTATCAAACTACAACCCAGAACCCATAAATTTTGAAGACAATTGTATAAAAATGTAGCTTACAAGGGGTGACAATGTGATTGGGAAAGCCATAGGGACCACACTCCCCTTTGTCTAGTTTATGGATGGATAAGCAGACACATGGAGGAAACAAACAAACAAACAAACAAACAAAAAGGGCACCCAGTGTTCTTTTTTACTTTAATTGCTCTTTTTCACTTTAATTTTTATTCTTGTTATTTTTGTGTGTGTGGTAATGAAGGTGTCAGGGATTGATTTGGTGATGAATGCACAACTATGTGATGGTACTGTGAACAACTGAATGGACGCTTTGTTTTGTATGACTGCATGGTGTGTGAATATACCTCAATAAAATGAATAAAAAAAAAGATAATGCTATGACTGCACTTAATAGAGTATATAATAAAAGGCCATGTATATAACAGGCGTTCAAAACTTAAACTTTAAAAAAATGTTTGCATGAGTATAAAAAATGGGAAAAGATTTTGCTGCAGCACTGTTTGTGTTGATGACGTGAGGAAAAAAGGGAAGCACCCATCAATAGGAGAATGGCACATACAGTATATACCAATTGTGTTAAAAAAAAACACACACACACAAAACACTGCCAACTATTTTCTGACTACATATATAATTTGTATGAAGACATACAGAGAAAAGTCTGGAAGGACATATGCTAAGGGAGAGAAACAGGATTGGTGGTGATCACAGGAGATGAGTGTCAGCTATGATGTTTTAAGCTTCTGAATAGAGGATACACTCATTTATATAAATACAACTTTCTTTTAAATTCTGATTTTTTCAGCCTTTGCCTTTGATAAAGCTTATGCTTATTAAGTAAATCACTTGCATCAAAAGACAGCTCATGCAGGAGCCAGGCTGCCAGAGCTGAAGCTCTCTCTAAGTCTCAGTTTATTCATCCTAATGTTAGGGCACTGGAGTAAGGCTTCTGTCAGCATTAAGAAAAGTTCATCAGAAGTCTGGCTCTGCTTTCCCATTACCCTTCTTATATTCCCTTTCCCTCCTTGTAAAGCCTGCAGTTTTTTGGCCAAGTACTTCACTGAACGAGCAAGAAAAAAATCTCATCATCTCCAACACTTTAACGAATGTAAACCTGAGAAACAAAGATTTTCATCGTGGTTTGTCTTCACACAGTGCTTAGATTAACAAGCTACTCCCTAATTACAAGACTTAAGGATTCATTCTGGGTCAAAGGCGATGAGGAGAATACAGTAAGAAGAACTTTAAAAGGAAACACATTTAGGTTCCAAATCTGCTACCTCAGACCAGTTGTGTAATCCTAGGTACACGATTTCACCTCCCCAGGCCTCAGCTTCCTAAGCTGTAAGATGGAGACAGTATTCAGTTTGAACTTACATAGGTCAAGCACCTTGACTAGGCACTGGGGATCCAACAGTTAACAAGCCCAAACCCCCAATTCTCATGCAGCTTATGTTTAACACGAGGAAGAACACAAATGACAAACAAGAAAAATACCAGGTAAGTGCAAGGCAAAGAATTAAAGGGGAGGTGACAGAATGAATGGGGACTGCTTCAAATTGGGCAGTCACGGAGGGCCTCTCTGAATAAGTACCATTTAAGTTGAATTCAAAAACTGAGGGGAAAGGATATTCTAAGCAGAAGGAACAGCTAATGTCAGCTCCAAGGTGAGTCCCTAAATACCCATATATTATATGGTCACAGTTCTCACAAAGTGGAAATTACCCGAAGTGCAGTGAGGTGCTCTTATTCTGAAATAAACCAACTACCAGACAGGGGACCCTCCTAGCTCATAGCCACCCTGGAGGGATGCAAGGAATGAGGGAGAAAAAATGCTCACAAGATAGCCAGTGATCTTTTTCATTGTGATATATCCTATCACTCCCCTGCTTAAAGCTATTCAATGGCTTTCCATTGTACTCTGAAGAAAACCCATGGCCTGCAAGGCTCTGGCTCAGTCTGTACCCTGCCTGGCTTTTCTACCTCACCTGAATCCATTCATTTTCCAAAAATCCTCTTTCTTTCTGGGAGACAATTCTCTATGAGTCTCCCACAATTCTGCACATCTTGGAAGCAGAGGCACTGACTATTTTTGTTCTGGACTACGTTTTCAAGGGTGTCTCTAAAGCCAACATTGTTTCAGAAGATAACAGTGTCTCCCCAGGAACACAGGACAGCCAGGCTTACCATCCACCGTAAAATATTCAGTTGCCCTAATCTTCGGGTTCCCCTCCTGTGATGAAATATACCGTGCATACAAGCAACAGCAGAGACTCTTTTTGCTGCCCGGTGGGAACCGGAGCTCAGAAACCAATGAAAATGCTGATACTCTGGCTGCTGTCCCCACCAAGAGTAATAAACTGTCCTTTGTCTCTAGGAGTCTTGCCTCCTGCCAGCGTCCATGAACTGACTTCATCTCAAACCCTTCAGTACTTGACAATGTGCAAAGCTACTCTCAGCTCAGAGGTCCTCAGAAGAACATTCTGCTTCTTCCGCCTGAAATATTCTTTCCTCCACTTTTTGCTCAACAAATTCATACATCTTTCAGGAATCAACTTTTGCGTTGATCCAGAGGAACCCCTCATAATCCAACAACTACATCCCTATTCCTAATTAATCACAATTTGTAATTTTAAGTTTGCATTTTATCTGTTTAACATTTGTCTTCCCCATTAGAAGAAAGCAGAGGTTTGTTTTGTTGTCTGTTTACATTCAGAGCCTAGCCCAGTGCCTGACACATAATAAAGATTTGACTGACTGAATAAATGCTCAGTAAGTACTGCTTCCTTCCTTTAAACAGAATTACAGAAGCTTTAAAAATGAATCCATTGTTGTAACTAATTAAAAGATAAAAATATATAGACCTGAACTATCACTTTACTAATTTTAAATGAGGTCTAAGTTCAATAAAAGCTTAGGAATCCTAGGATTTCCTGCATTAAAAAAATTCCTTCAGGGAAGATTCTCAAAGAGGAGGCTCACTAGACTTCTGTTCTGTCCACAGGATTTCCTTACCAGACATCAGCAGCCAAGCAAAACTAATATAATTTAATCCTGTAGAGTTTTTCTGTTTCTCCTGAACTGCTGGGGCGTAATGAACCAAGGCAGAACGGGACAGAATTCTGTTTATCTTCCTTGAGACGAGAAAAAACAGAGGATGCTGCACATATTGTTCTTACTTTAAAAGCCATTTATCTCATACACAATACAATGATTCAGGGAATTTTGTTGAAAATGATTCTTTTTTCCTACTCAAATTATTGTGGGAGGGGTGGGGGTGGAGAATAGGGTGGTAGTTTTTAAGGAAAGCTTTTATATTTTTTAGTTGCTTTAAAAACTAGTCACATCTCACAAATGTTCTGAATCCTGAAACTATCAGACTGTATTATATTAGACCCACCCATCAAACTTTATGCTAATGAACGTGAAATTAACAATTACCATTAGTTGACTGAAATGAATATAACCTCAGAATTTCATAAATAATCTTCACCTTTAAAAACGGTCAAAGAACAATGATTACCACTTAATTTTATCTTACTGTAGTGAGTACAAGCAGATTCTACTGAATCCATGAGGATGACAATTTTGTCTATTTGCTGCTGCCTTGTACATATAATAGGAGCTTCCATAAAAAACTGCTGAATGACACCTACCATTAAGAATATCTTCAAATCCAATAGTCTCATCATTACCCCTCAAAATATCCAGTGAAAAGTTTGAACTCGGAAGAAATGGAAGCCGCTGAGCCTTTGGGCAAGATTGGGGGAGTTGAGGGTGGAGGGAGAAAACAAAGAATATATTAATTTCATGTTCTTCATTCCTTATTTGTAAAATTCACAAAACTAAGTAAAATATTAATTCAGCAAGTGAAAAATCACATCAGTTCATATTTTAGACCCAAAGTTTTAAAAAATACCAGAAAACTTTACTCAAAATATGTAGGCACTGATATTGTAGCTTTTGTTAATTAACACTTAATAACCCCCATCAAGTTCACACCAATATAGTAGCTCTGCTTCTTCTATTCAGGCAAACCACAGCATATCCCATTGAATGAAACACAAATGCCCTTGTTCCTAATAAATGTGGGGTGATCAAACTCCTGCAGAAATTCCCACTTGGTGAGATGTATTACTCTATTTAGAAAACTGATTACATCATTTGTATGCTATTTTGTATCGAAGTACAAATGTAAGGTACGACCCTTTAAAACAGCAGTGGTAACAAGACATGCAGATCGGAGTCATTCATTCATTCATTCATTTTATTTATTTATTTATGTATTTATTTTTCACTCAGTCATTAGAATCATTTATTTTCTCAACACCAGACAACAGTATTTTAAATAGCCCCTTTGTTTGGTGATCTGGAGTATTTTATACTCCAAGGCACTGCATTCAATAAATGGTAGCCATTATTATAGCTAACTCTGGGTCCCAGATCAGAGTCATTTATGGAACCTTTTAAAAACACAGTGCCATTCTGATCTAATGTGATCTCCTTTTTCCAAGTATTAAATCCATATTAATGTAAAACCTTTGCAGTTGAGTATTGGTATAGGAAACACCTTATATGCACAACTATAGAATGGCACCTAACTGTAGTGGACAAAGCACAGGTTGTGGTAGCAGACAGATCTGGATTCAAATTCTGATTTTAGCATTTACCAACCATATACCTTCTGCAAGTTACCTGACCTGTCTCACTGAGTTTCCTCATCAGTGAAAGCTTCCTCTCAGAACTGTAGTATGGTGGAGTGAAAAGTATATACATAGCATAGTCACTGGCACACCTTTGGCACTGAACAAACTAATGTAGCCAAAACAAACTTTCAGTTTTTCTGTTGTTAGTGTCAAGTGATCATAATTAAAATCGACACAGATAATTGTGGATATTGCCAGAAGATAACCAAGAGTAATAGGTGGTCAGTGACTAAATAATGCTAGAATTTTAAATACTCAAACCTTTAGCTTTTAAGGGGGGCAGTTATGCTCAGATTTCCACCCCCCCCAAAATTTGCCTAAAGATACTATTTTCAATTACTAACGGCCTATTGGGTTATTTCAAATTTTTAGCATGGAAAAATTTCTCTATAATGACAAGACTAAAAAAAGGGGGTGTGCTGCGGAAGACAGAGGAATAAGAAGAAACAGAAATAGGAGTGAGTTAAACCCAATAGAAAGGGGGCTGGGAAGTAGAGTGGAATCAGAGATACAGTCCAGAGCAGGCATCAAAAGCAGGGAAGAGTAGGCAGTTGTTATACATCTTGACAAGGAAGAATTCCAAAAGTATGAGGTCAGACAATAGAGATCAGGAAAACAGGATAAGAATTCTGGGCAAAGAAGTTTGGAATAAATGGGATTAAAAGCTGAGGCCCAAAATATGAGACTATATAGTTGGAATCTGAGTAACAGAATAAAAAGCGAAGCTAACAATTTTGTACCAAACATTATTCCATCTAATCTTTAGAATAATCCTACATAGTTCTTACTTCTTACTGCTACTACATTTCACATTAAAAACAAACAAAAAATCTGAGGCTCAGAAAGGTCTCCAATGTACTGAAGTTCTTAACACTAATAGATGGTAGAAGCAAGATTCAATCTAAGTTATTCTGATAAAAAGCCATGCTGAGAGCTTTATCCTCAGAGAAAAAGTCATAAAAGCAAATTCCAGAAGGACATAGCTAATACAATTGGTGGAATTAACAGAATTCATTGAAAAAGGCACAACTTTGGTCAGGTGAGAGAAATAAATCTACACTAGTAGGAAAAGCAAAAAGATAGGAGAATATAATTAGTCAGGAAACCACAATTAATTTACGAAGATATCAAGTATGTTGGAGAGCAAAAAGTCAGTTCATGAACAGAGACACACTAAGGAGTTGGATTTTATTTTGAAAACAAAGTGAAGACACTGAAAGACTTCTGAGAGAAGAGTAACATAATTATATTTGTGTTTTACAAAGGTTATTCTGACTACAGTGTGTATAATGGATTAGAGGAGCAGCAAGGCTGTTGCAGTGATCAGATGAAGTGTGACAGTGGTTAAAACCAATGGGGTAGCAATGGTGATGGAAAAATGAGAATGGAATCATGTGATGTTAGGTAATTAACCAGATACTGGTAGGAAAAGGTTGGGAATGAGGTAGCGGGCGAGAAGGAAAACCAAAGCTAATGTTCCAATATCTGCCTTGGGCAGAAGTCTATTCATAGATAAGAAAAAATGAGTTATTTTGTACTTGTACTTGTAAATTTGAAGTGCCTGCAATTTGGGAAGTCTATAGGTCTACAGCTCATGAAAGTTGTTAACTTGGGAGTCATCAGCGTATAAATAATAACTAAAGCCATAGAAATAGATAGGCAGTAACAGGGTGAGAGGATTGAAGATGAGGTACTAACAAAATTGGCATTTACAGAAACAGACAAAACAAAAGGGAATTCCCCCAAGGTAGTGTGATGGGCTAGGATCCAGAGCACAGGAATGGGGACAGTTCTTAAACACACGGAAGGACATTTTCAAAGAGCTTATATGTGAGCAACAGGTATACCCAGCTCTATACAGAATTGCTTAACTAGATACCTCCACTTAGATGTATCCTAGAGGCATTTTAAATTCACTGTAACATCCCAGAAGGTGAAAAATATGAAAGTAGATGCAGGTAAGTTTTCAGACAGTGAGCCTAAAATCTGAAGGAATTTTCTATTTAATGGCTCCTTTTTCCTATGAAGTAGGAATTGAGTTCATATTCTAAAAACGGGGAAAGTAGAATAGGCTGTAGTGAAGCAGACAGGGTAAGATTTGAAATAGATGAGTCCTTTCAATTGTATCAGCACACATGTGGATGCATACATAAATGCGATTCCCAAACTCACCTGCTGCACTGCCTTGAATTCCATCTGTAATTTTAGTGGAGCAAACAGACCCTGGATGTTTCTCAATGTGGAAAAATTCATTTTATCTTGGTTGAGCTGGAACTACCAAACACAACAACATAACTTTAAATGTTACACTCAACATTCTGCTTTCAAAACAGTTGGCTGTGATGTGTAACGCAAAACTTAGATGAATGATTTTAATATTCTTAACTGAAATAAAAACAAAGCACTTTTACTAATTTCTCCTGATCAACTTTTAAACATTTATGTCTATATTTTATCCAACATGCAGGTGTACTTTACCATATAAAATTACCATTTAAAAATTGACATGTATAAAACTAATACATTAAGGAATTTTTTTACATTACAAAAATATATTAAACGGGCAAAAAAAAAAGCACCCAGTGTTCTTTTTTACTTTAATTGTTCTTTTTCACTTTAATTTTTATCCTTGTGACTTTTGTGTATGTGAAAATTGTGAAAATGTTCAAAAATTAATTTTGGTGATGGATGGACAACTATATGGTGGTACCGTGAACAACTGATTGTACACTTTGTATGACTGCATGATATGTGAATATATCTCAATAAATTTGAATTATTATAAAACATATATATTTAAAAGGCATAATCATACATTCAGTGCTTTTAATTAGAAGTACTGCAAAACTGTTAGAGCAAAGAACATGTCTAACTTGAGATGCAGAATGTTATATATATAGTGACAAAAAGTAACAGAATTTCTAAGTATGAAAGTATATATCTCAAAGGATTTCATAAAAACATAATCAGACCATTTTACCATCCTGTTAATCAAACTATGTTTAAACTATGTTTTTTCATAATTGATTCAAGGAGGGGAAAAAACCCAAACTCTGAAAAGTCTAATTTGTGTTGGGTACACTTTTTTTCCTGGAATCATATTAATCATACTAAGCACCGATACTTACACCAAGGAAACTTCTATCACAATTTAATATACTTCAGGCAAAATGAAAGATAAGTGACTCACAGATTCTAAAACATACAGTTTCACAAAATGCCTCTGAAGGATAGGGGAGATGGTATGCAAACAGACTGCAATAGAGTAAAGGTAATTATAATGATATAGTGACATAATCTCTTGTGATCATTTTTTATTACTCTATACTCTTTTTAAGTAAGCGTTTTTTCTAACAGTCATTGAAGAGATCATTCTGATCAAAAACCTATTGAGAACTGTGTGGTATCATTAAAATGAACTAATTATAATAAACTCTGAGAGTTAAATTCGAGAGCATAGGTTATCAGGAGATAGAAAGAGGGCAGAGATTGGGCAATTGATGCTTAAGGAGTACAGAATATTCAATAAAGTTGACTGTAAAGGTTCAGAAATAGATAGAACAATACTGTGTGATGGTAGCACAATATTGCAAGTGTAAATAATGAACCTCAGAGTATGTTGAAAGATAAAGGCTAGGGTTGTGTATGTCACCAGAAGAAAGCTAGAGGATAAAAAGTGGGACAATATAATTTAGTGAAACCTAGAGTGGATGATGATGGTGGTTAATTGTACAAATATAAGAAAGTTCTTACATGAACCAAAACAAACACACATCACTATTACAAGGAGTCAGTAATAGGGTGGTATATGGGAAAAAATACAATTAAAACTAACTAAGGTCTATATGTAACAGTAACATTGTAATATTCCTTTCAATAATTCTAAGAAAGGCACTATACCAAAGCTAAATGTAAATAACAGGGGGATATAAGGTGTATACGATTTTTTTCTTCCCAAAAGAAATGAGAATATTCTTATATAGACTGTGGTGGTGAATGTGAATGTATAACTATGTGATTAGACCAAAGAGTCAATGACTGTACACTTAGGATGCATTGTATGGTGTGTGAGTAAACCTGTTTAAATTAGAACAAAAACCAAAAAAATCTGAGAGATTAGTGCACACTTGGGACATGACCTGGGGGCCATATATATGAAAGCTGAAAGTAAGACGTCTTTAGCAAAATTTTGACACATGGTGCTTAGCGAAAATCGGCAACATTTTATTATAAACCTATGATCTGAAGTTCTAATTGAAGGGTTCCCCTTAAATACTGAGTTGTCCTAATGAAAAATAAATATAATTTTATGTAAAAAATCAATTTATATACGGGCAAGATGGCAGCATAGAGAAGAGTGGAAGCTAAGTAGTCCCCCTGGAACAACTACAAAAAACCAGAAACAACTAGTAAATAATCCAGAATAACTGCGAGGGGACAAACGAGACCATCCATTCATCATACACCAACCTGAATTGGGAGGAATGCCCAAGAACACAGCATAAAATCTGTAAGTAAAACCTGCAGAACCAGGTCGGGAGACCCCCTCCCCCATAGCCCAAACTGCAGAGCCGCGTGGTGCCACAGAGAAGCTCTCTCCCAGCAAGCGAATACAGCTCAGCTGAGCTCCAACTGAGGTTTTAAGTAGCAAGTGTGAACTGCTCACTACAGGTATGCAGCCCCCAAAAAACAGACAGAGGCTTTGGGTGACGACTGACCTGGGAGAGCGGGAGGGTTGCCTTGGACTGGGTCTGAAGGGGACTATCTGTTTCTTTTTTGGCTCAGTGGAGAAAGCCCCAGTCATTTTCAGTTTCCAGGGCTGTGACTCTGGGAAGGGTGGAGACACCACAAGCAGAGAGGGAGACCATTAAAATGCTAATGACCTCCACCTGAGGGGTCTGTCGTCTCTAGGAGGAAAGGGGTGGGGCCCTTTCCATTCAGAACCAGACCCCAGAGCCTGGGGGAACACAGCCCTACCTCCTCACACCAGGCAAGAATTATAGGCTAACAGGAGTCACCTGCTGGGCAGAAAAGCACAGTGACCCAAGGCATCAAAGGGTGGAGCAATTTTCTAAGACACACCCTCAGGGAAACCAGATACTGAATACTTCTTCCCTCTGGGACCTGAGCCTGTTCTGGTCTGGGAAAACCTGATTTGGATAACCAAGGAAACCATGCCTAGACAACAGAAAATTACAACCTACACTAAGAAAAACAAAGTTATGGCCCAGTCAAAGGAACAAACGTACACTTCAACTGAGATACAGGAATTTAAACAACTAATGCTAAATCAATTCAAAAAGTTTAGAGAAGATATTGCAAAAGAGATAGAGGCTGTAAAGGAAGCACTGGTCATGTATACAGCAGAAATCAAAAGTTCAAAAAACCTACTAGTAGAATCCATGGAAATGAAAAGCACAACACAAGAGATGAAAGACACAATGGAAACATACAACAGCAGATCTCAAGAGGCAGAAGAAAACACTCAGGAACTGGAGAACAAAACACCTGAAAGCCTACACACAAAGGAGCAGATGGAGAAAAGAATGAAAAAATATGAGCAACGTCTCCAGGAACTCAAGGATGAAACAAAATACAATAATGTACGTATCATTGGTGTCCCAGAAGGAGAAGAGAAGGGAAAGGGGGCAGAAGCAATAATAGAGGAAATAATTAATGAAAATTTCCCATCTCTTATGAAAGACATAAAATTACAGATCCAAGAAGCGCAGCGTACTCCAAACAGAAGAGATATGAAAAGGCCTACGCCAAGACACTTAATAATCAGATTATCAAATGTCAAAGACAAAGAGAGAATCCTGAAAGCAGCAAGAGAAAAGCAATCCATTACATACAAAGGAAGCTTCATAAGACTATGTGCGGATCTCTCAGCAGAAACTATGGAGGCAAGAAGGAAGTGGTGTGATATATTTAAGATACTGAAAGAGAAAAACCACCAACCAAGAATCCTGTATCCAGCAAAGCTGTCCTTCAAATATGAGGGAGAGCTCAAAATATTTTCTGACAAACAGACAATGAGAGACTTTGTGAACAAGACACCTGCCCTACAGGAAATACTAAAGGGAGCACTACAGAGTGATAGAAGACAGGAGTGTGTGGTTTGGAACACAATTTTGGGAGATGGTAGCACAACAATGTAAGTACACTGAACAAAGGTAACTATGAATACGGTTGAAAGAGGAAGATGGGGAGCATGTGAGACACCACAAGAAAGGAGGAAAGATAACGACTGGGACTGTGTAACTTGGTGAAATTTAGAGTATTCGACAATTGTGATAAAATGTACAAATATGTTCTTTTATGAGGGAGAGCAAGCAAATGTCAACCTTGCAAGGTGTTGAAAATGGGGAGGCATTGGGGGAGGGATGCAATCAGCATAAACTAGAGACTGTAACTAACAGAATCATTGTATTATGCTTCCTTTAATGTAACAAAGGTGATATACCAAGGTGAATGCAGATAAGAGGGGGGGATAGGGGAGGCATGTTAGACACTTGACGTTGGTGGTATTGTCTGATTCTTTATTCTACTTTGATTTAAGGTTATTTTTCCTTTTGCTGCTTCCTAGCTGTCATTTTTTTGTTTCCTCTTTCTTTTGCCTCTCTACCTTCTTTGACTCTCCCTCCTGCCTTGTAGAAGAAATGTAGATGCTCTTGCTTAGTATGAGCAGAATGTTCAATTAGGATGAACTCAAATGTTTGGAAATGAACAGCGGTGTTGGTAGCAAGATGTGAGAATAACTAACAGCGCCGAATGGTGTGTGAATGAGGTGGAAAGGGGAAGCTCAGAGTCATCTATGTCACCAGAAGGAAAGTTGGAGGTCAAAAGATGGAAATGTATAAAACTGAATCCTATGGTGGGCAATGTCCATGATCAACTGTACAAATACTAGAAATCACTTCATGAACCAGAACAAATGTATGATAATACAATTAGAAGTTAATAATAGAGGGGCATATAGGGAAGAACTATATACCTATTACAAACTATATACTACAGTTAGTAGTATTTCAACATTTTTTCATAAACAGTAACAAACGTACTATATCAATACTAGGAGTCAACAATTGAGGGGGGTTGGTTAGGGATAGGGGAGGTTTAGAGTTTCCTTTTCTTTTTTTCTTTTTTCATCTTTCACTTTATTTCTTGTCTGGAGTAATGAAAAGTTTCTAAAAATTGAACAAAAATTAAGTGTGATGGATGTACAGCTGTATGAGGGTACCCAGGGGCAAGTGATTGTACACTTTGGATCTTGGGATAATTGTATGGTATCTGAACAGTCTCAATAAAAATGGAAAAAAAAAAAAAAATCAGTTCTAAAAAAAAAAAATCAATTTATATAAACTTTGGATGAACTCACCCACTTTGTAATTATTAATCAATGTATACTTAATGATCAGCAACCGTGTGTGAAATTACACTCTGTGGCGATAAACAACAAACAAAATAGTCTACCGTAGTGGACGTTATAATTTAGTTGGGAAGACATTATGTAGAGATCAGTGTTTCTCAATCCTTAGCTATTGATATCTTGGGCCAGATAATTCTTTGTTATGGGAGGCCATTCTACATACCGTAGGATGTTGAGCAGCATCCCTGGCTTCTGCCCAACAGAAGCCAATAGCAGCCTCTCTCCCAAGTTGTGACAACCAAAAACAGCTCCAGGGACCATCAAAAGTCCCAGTGTGTGTGTGTGTGTGAGTGTGCGTGTGTACGTATGTGTGCAGGGCACAGAATCACCTCTGGTTGAGAACCACTGACTTATTGAGAACCACTGATTTATCTCCCCAAGAGTTCCATGAGGATAGGCTCTTACTAACTCTGTTTTACCGATAAAGAAACTAAGACTGAAAGAGAGATAAAGTAACCTGCTCAAGTTCACTTAGCTAATAACTGTGGTGCCAAGAATTTAAACCTATGCCGTACAACTACACAAGCCACACTAAAAGACTAATAATAGATAACAAGTGCCGCAGAATTTCAGGAAAGAAGACACTGTCCTTAGTTGGTTAAGTTATTAAGGAAGAATACATGAAGGCAGTAGATGTAAGCTGAGTCTCAAGGGATCTATGAAATTTTGACTCTGCACCATCCTGGCCAGTCTTACTTTGATTTGCCCAAGTTTCTCTTAACATGTATTGCTCCAAACTGAACCAATATTCCAAGTCCAGTGTGCAAACCAATACAAGAAAAGTAAGACTCTAATTTCCTCTGACTTGGGCCCCACCTTATTAATAAAGCAAAAGATTACAATAGTAGCCAGGGTGATCTGCTGATTTATACTGAGCATACAGTCAATTAAAATCTTCATATTTTAGGTACTAATCCAAGTTTACGACATCTGAATGTGCCTACGTTCTTTTTTTTTTTTTTAAACATTTTATTTTGAGATAAATTCAAACTTACAGGAACAGTTGCAAAAACAGTACAAACCCCATATATAGAACTCCAGCATACCCCAAACCCCCTCCCCCGATACCCCGATCCACCAACTTTAACATCCTGTCACACCACCATTTCTTTCTTTCCCTCCCTTCCTATTGATCATCCATCATCTATTGCTCTGTCCTCTGAACATGAGAGCAAGCTGCACACATCTTAGAGCAAACAATATAATTCACATATACCTTTCCCATGGAAAAGAACATTCTTTTATGCAATCCCATTAAGCGCAGCTGAGAAGTTCAAGAAATTCAACATTGATAAAAAGCTTACATTATGTATTTGCTTTTTTTTTTTTTTTCCTTATGTCTCAACTGTGTCCCTTTGAGCCTCCTGTCCTCCATCCTCAGATCCCATCCAGGATCATCCTTGGCATTCAACTGTCATCTATTTAGACTGTCTTTTTTTTTTTTTTTTTCTCAATTGTGGAAACATATATACAGCCTAAATCTTCCTATTCCACCCCCTCCCTCCCTAGCATTCCATTAGTGGGATTAATCACATTTAGAATGTCGTAATGCTATCACCTTCCCACCATCCATTACTAGAAATTTCCCTTCACCTCAAACAGCAACCCTACACTCATTTCTTAATTCCCCATTGCCCCTTCCCCCACTTCTCGTAACCCATACTCTACTTTTCATCTCTATGGTCATATTCTCTGATACTTTCTTTGTGTTTACCGTGGGGCTTAAATTTAACATCTTAAGTCTATAACAATCTTGTTTTTCTTTGATACAAACTTAACTTCAATATGACACATAAACTATGTTCCTACACTCCCTCATTCCCCCACCTTTATGTAGTTTCTGTCAAAAATTACATATTTTACACTGAGTCCAAAACCACTGATTTACCTTTACAGTTTATGTATTTTGGATCCTGTAGGAAGTAAATAGTGGGGTTACAAATCAAAATACAGTAGCACTGGTATTTATATTTACCATGTGATCTTTAGTGGTACTCTTTATTTCTTCATGTAGTTTCAGTCAATTGTTCAGTGTGCCTTCCTTTCAGCCTGTGCAACTCCCTTTAGCATTTCTTACAGGACTGATCTATTGGTGGTGAAATCCCTCAGCTTTTTTCTCTGTCGGTAGGGCTCCCTTTGGTATCTGAAGTAGGGCAGGTCTTTTATTAACAAAATCTCTCAGCATCTGTTTGTCTGTGAAAAACTTAAGCTCTCCCTCAAATCTGAATGAGAGTTTTGCTGGATAAAGTATTCTTGGTTGGAAATTTTTCTCTCTCAGAATTTTAAATGTCATGCCACTGCCTTCTCACCTCCATGGTGGCTGCTGAGTAGTCACTACTTAGTCTTATGTTGTTTCCTTTGCATGTGGTGAATTGCTTTTCTCTTGCTGCTTTCAGAACTTGCTCCTTCTCTTCAGTATTTTACAGTCTGATCAGAATATGTCTTGGAGTGGGTTTACTTGCATTTATTCTATTTGGAGTCCACTGAGCATTTAGGCTTTGTATATTTATATTGTGTAGAAGGTTTGGGAAGTTTTTCCCAACAATTTCTTTGAATACTCTTTCTAGATCTTTACCCTTCTCTTCCCCTTCTGGGACAACAATGAGTCTTAAATTTGGACATTTTATTTTGTCTATCATATCCCTGAGATCCATTTTGATTTTTTCAATTTTTTCCCCATTCTTTCTTTTGTTCTTTCATTTTCTGTTCTGTGGTCCTCAAGGAAGCTGAGTTGTTGTTCAACTTCCTCTAATCTTGTATTATGAGTATCCAGAGTCTTTTTAATTTGGCCTACAGTTTATTTCCATAAGATCTTCTATTTTTTTATTTACTCTTGCAATTTCTTCTTTATGCTCTTCTAGGGTCTTCTTTATGTCTTTTATATCCTGCGCCATGCTCTTCTTCATGTCCTTTATATCCTGTGCCATGCTCTTGTTGCCTGTCTGTAGTTCTTTGGTTAACTGTGCCAAGTACTGTGTGTCTTCTGATCTTTTGATTTGGGTGTTTGGGTTTGGGTTCTCCATATCGTCTGGTTTTATCATACGCTTTAAAATTTTCTGTTGTTTCTGGCCTCTTGGCATCTGCTTTACTTGATCCCTAATTTGTCAGAACTGCAGCTTGGTGGTGTACACTTTCTCTAACTAACCAGCAGATGGCATCTGTGAGTCACTTATTTCCCTCAAGTCAGTTCTCCCCAACTTTGTCTTTGTGGTGTGTGGGGGTCTGATTCTTGTGGGGTCCAATTGGTGCACCAAGTTTGGGTGTGTTGTTGGTGCTGTCTGCCCTGAATGTGGGGCATGTGTCTGGGTGGTGAGGCAGTCAGGGCAGCTTTAATAATCAAACCTCCCAGGTGTTCCTGGAGATTTAAGGCTGTTGCAGGAGCCTAAGCCTTCATTTCAGTCTTTCCACAGATTGTCTCTCCTGCCGGCCCACAAGTCCTTGGTATTCACGTAGAGTCCCTGGGATTTCCTAGTGGGTCCCCCTTCCCGGCTGTGCTCTTCCAGGACCTCTGCCGAGGGAGGGCCACACCACGTCACAAGTGTGTGCTGGCCCAGCAGGGAAGCCCTGGGTCACCGGGCCATGCAGAGGCACTCCCAGCCCACTTCAAAGACGGTTGAATGGGACGCATTAACTTCCCCCTTTTCGCACAGCTCCACCCTCCCAGCTCCAGGACAATCAGCTGTGGGTGCATTAAAGGCCACTGTCCACGGCCGATATTGTGGCGTGTGTGCAGTGCTGCGGGAAAGACTCCCCGTCACACTGGGTTTCTTGGAGCGGCTCTGGGCTGTGGGTCCGGCCCCAGGCAGGAGCGCCCCCCGCCCGCTGGGGAGATGGCTGCAAGGAATGCGTTTTTTTTCTCCTTTTGGCTCCCCTCTGCTCCCGTGGTCTCGAGACAATCAGCAGCAGGTGTGGGAAGGGGTATCCTCCACACCAGACACCAAGGCATTAGTCCAGCCCGCTCCCGCTGTGCTTCACTGTGCGGCTCTCCCCATCTTATCTGCAGCCATTCCAGGGCCCTTTTTTTTTTTTTTTTTTTTTTTTAAAGAACTAGTCCGTCTCCAAACGCCAGACCACCATTTCCCCACACCACAGCACAGCAGCCAGACTTTCAGCTGGCTCACTCACTTGTTTCAGAATGTAGGCTCCTGGTTTCATCAAATACACGTTCCCTGTGGATTAAGCAGAACTTGTCTGGCTGGTGCTACGCTGGAAGTGGTGTTCTGGGTCACTTTCTGGTTTTTATCTAGTTTTTTTCACGGAGGTGTTTTTTTGCCCTGTCTCACCTAGCTGCCGTCTTAGGTTCTCTCCTAACTTATTTTCTAAACCTTAATGCAAAACTTCACATTCACCTTTATACATGATTTTCTTAATTTTTTTGCCTAGCGTTTTGGTCAACTGTATCATCTGCATTTGTAGTTCATTTATTAATCAAAATGAGCTATCCTTACCAGCTTTTTTTTCCTTCCAAAAACCTGTTTTACAGTCTTTCTCTAATTTCCTTTAAGAACCAGAAAACACTGAATAGATGTAGCAGAGACCCAAGATACTCTACCAAAATATTCCCTATGAATGGATATTTAAAAACACTTTGTTACCTTCAGAACATCTGCAGATGCTATACCCTCTTTCGGGCATGACCTTTCCCTACCTATTTACCTGGTAAGCACTACTCTAAAACTGTTCAAATGGCCCCCTGCTCTATAGTATTCCAAATCCTGACCATAGGTGGCTTCCCCATCCTTGGCCTTCTGGTATCACTTTATGAAGTCCCTACACACTGCCTGTCTTCTCCATTAAATTTTAAGCTCCTTATGGAAGGGGCCTGTATCATATTCACCTGCGTACCCAACAGTGCCCAGCGAGTGGCTATGCCCCTCAGTAACTTGGAAATACAAGGCACAAAAAAGAGGTCCAAGCTAGAGATGTGGACTCAGAGGTCAACAACAAAAATGACAGGGAGAAAATATGATAAAACAAAACAGGATCATCAAATGAGAAAATATTGAGAGGAATGGCGAGATATGGAGCAATCTTAAGAGATGCCCATAAAAAAGACAGAGAAGAATTTGTGAAAAGAGAGTTTTGGTGAAGTATGACAATTTGAAAGCATATACTACAAGGATATTAGAAATAAGGCCTCATATACTTCGTGGTCAAATCCTCAGTACCAGGATTGTTTTAATAAAATAAAACCATAAAGTCTTAATATAAGTATTTGTGTACTAGTATATAAACATAAAGTTACAGGAACTTGATAACGTACTTACATTCTTTTCTGATAATTCAAGAGGATGACTGGGCAAAAGTTCATTTTTCACACAAGGAAATCTAAAAATAAAAATTTTAAATGGAGACACTTAAAACCCAATGTCAAAATTACATCTATCTGTGGCCCTCTCTCTCTAGCTAAGCCAACTTGGCAGGTGAAATCACTGCCCTCCCCTCTACGTGGGATCTGACACCTAGGGGAGTGAATCACCCAGGCAATGTGGGATATGACTCTCAAGGAGGAATCTAGACCTGGCATCGTGGGATGGAGAACATCTTCTTGACCAAAAGGGGGATGTGAAAGGAAATGAAATAAGTTTCAGTGGCTGAGAGACTCCAAAAGGAGCCGAGAGGTCACTCTGGTGGGCACTCTTACGTACCCTAGAAACCCTTTTTAGGTTCTAATGAATTGGAATAGCTAGCAGTAAATACCTGAAACTATCAAACTACAACCCAGAACCCATGAATCTTGAAGATGATTATATAAAAACATAGCTTATGAGGGGTGACAATGTGGTTGGGAAAGCCATATGGACCACGGTCCCCTTTGTCCAGTGTATGGATGAATGAGTAGGAAAATGGGGGGCAAAAAAAAAAAGGCACCCAGTGTTCTTTTTCACTTTAATTGTTCTTTTTCACTTTAATTTTTATTCTCATTATTTTTGTGTGTGTGGTAATGAAAATGTTCAAAAATTAATTTTGGTGATGAACGCACAACTATACAATGGAACTGTGAACAACTGAATGCACACTTTGTATGACTGCATGGTATCTGAATATATCTCAATAAAAAGGAGTAAAAAAAGAACTTAGACACAACTCTCAACAATTAAAAAAAGTTAAAACACAATATTTAAGGAACCCTCAACATTATTTGTGACATTTAATATGTTGTGTATATAAGTCAAGCCTAGTCAAAATTTAATTTCTTTGATTTGATTAGAATCCTGTAAATAGCTTATAGTAAATTGCTTTCATTTAAAAAAAAAATTGCATCTATCAAGGCTGTGACTTTAATGGATTAGCAAGAGAAAGTTTTTGGGGGGATGATGGAACTATTCTGTATCCTTGTTGCAGAGGTGGTTACAGGAAGCTATACATGTATTAAAATTCAGAGAACCATAGAGCAAAAGAAAAAAGTGAAATGTACTCTACGGTTATTGTTTTAAAATGCATCTATTACAGGTATTGGTGGTCAAAGACTTCAATTCACAAGGGAAAATTCTTCAAAAAACTGCTACTGCCATATATCTAGAAAAAATTTAATTAACATGTTTATACATATTACTCTGTGTATTAGTAACGAGTAATTAGTACTCAACCCATCAAACCATTAGTAACAGGGACTGTTCTACGCATTCTTCACTTATCAACTCATTTCTTCCTCAAAATGAGATGTACACCATTATTAGCCACATTTTATAGATGAGGATGCAGACACAAAGCAATTAGGCAACTTGCCCAAAGGCATCCATCTACTAAAAAGCAGAGCCAGAATTTAAACCCAGGTGGTTCATGCTCTTAAGGGCCATGCTTTGGTGTCTCTAAAAGAAAAGTGAGTGACTCCTGCAAGTCAGTGAGAGAAGGAGGCAAATGGCTCTCAAAGTTATCAGTTACAAAAGAAGAACCCCAAATCGTGTTACAAGATACCACCTCCTAAGAGAGTGTCCTTATCCTGGCTGAACCTACAATTCTGTTAAGATGCTTCATCCACTACAGATCTAAGCCTCTTCCCTACCAGCCCTGCCCCAGGTCCAAGGCATATAACTTAGTATCTGCCAAATTAAATATATAGTTATGGCATCTCAAAATATTTAAAGAATATTGTCAAAAACAATTCACAAAAAGTTTTTATGAATGTTTATGAATGTTTCACAACTGTCATTTACCCTCTCCGAAGAAGATCTTGACTTTCAAAAGGGCCACTTGCTGAAAGTTCAGTAACTGGAATACTGTCCTTTAGCTGAGATCCAAGTCCTCTGGCATTCTACAACACAAACAATACTATTAAACCATTCACTCATTAAGAAAAACAAAACAAAACATGCACACATAACTAATACCTATGTAAAAAAACTGTAAACCCTGGAGGGGGCGGGGGAGGAGGACAGGGCCCTTGCTCTCAAAGAGCCCACAGTCTAGAAAATTATGATGAGACTTAAGTATTACAGTAGAGGGACACAAAATTATAGGAAGCTTTGGGGTGGAGATGGGGGTGGGAAAGAGTCCTGGGCTTCTTTGAATGCTGTCTGATTGAAAGGCATTCTAAGAAACAAGAACATGGACAAAGGCATGAAAACAAGTAAACAAGCTACAAGCAGATTGAGATGACTGGCTAAAAACATGTATGAGAGAAGCAGAAGTAAAAGCTAGAAAGTGAAAAGCCTTACGTGCAAAGAATTTGGGTTTTATTCTGAAATTGGTAAGACAGACTCTGAAGGGTTATAGAATGATCAAATTTGCTTTCTTCAGAAAGATCCCTCCCCTAAGTTGTCAATGGAGAATGATTAGCACAGAATGAAGAAAGTTGAGGAGCATCACTTCTTAGGGACAAGGAAGGCTAACAAAGAAATGGTATAAGAAGGGATGAGATAGCCAGAAGAAAGTGGTGACAAGAAAAAAGAGAATTTCAGAAAAGTTTGGTTTCTATAAGAGGACACCACTACCTATAAAAAAGAAATGTATCTAATCAGGATAGTATAAAACAAAAAAAGCAAAGACTCACAGTACATTTGGCACTAATAGATTGTCACTCTGCACATTTATATTATGAAGCTTTTAATAACAAGTATTTATTATGTGTCTACCACCATGTGTTAGGTACTCAGCTAGGTGCAAAAGATACAGGTCTACCTCCCAGGGCTTAGTCTAATGGAAATACACAGCATAGCAAATAAAGCTAATAAAATGTGATAAATTTTACAACAGGTAAAGTACAAGATGCTGACTTGAAATCACTTGCTGTTCAAGTGCAATATACTGCAATTCTGAAGAACAATGTAAAACAGCTGCAAGTAATTTGGTATTAAGTCTTACACTATTCTAGAAGAACCCAGCTTGTTTAAATGGATTTTTTTTCACTAACTGTTATATTTATTTGGTCAGGTACTTCATTCTGTTTCAGGTTTCTTCAATCTACCACTCTAGTGTCACAACTGGATAACTTCAACAGCACACTACTGGGTCTTGCTGCCTCTAGCTTCTTTCATCTGCATATCAAGGTTTTCCTAAAACACACAACCTCCCCAAAGCTGGTTCATCAATGTCTGGTCTGAAGGATAAAGCCTTTAAGAACAGTCCTCAGCTGCAACTCAAGAACCTTCACAGATTTCAACTTTCAGAGAAGTCATTGTGGATCAGGGAGAAAAATCTAGCCTACAGGCTAGTACAGACTACACCAATCTACCACGTGACTGCAAGCAATTTAAAGGACCTCTCTGGACTGTTAACTCAGCAGAACCAGTAGGTGAACACCCGCAGGACTAGAATTGTTTGTACCTTTCCAAAAGCATCACCTGCTACTTTCCTATAGGAACATTCTCCTCCTGCTAGACCACTTTACTATAAAATGGTAGCAGAAAAATGGAATTCCAGTCTCTGGGTTCTAATATCATCATTATTAATCTCCTTCTGTAAGATCAGTTAGTACTGCTGTTTCTAATAAAGTAGCACAGAAAAACAAATGTGTGAAAATCTAAGTGCCATTAACGACATTTGAGACTTCTTTAAAATGATTAACACTGTTTACCACCAGGAGCTTTCCAGATTTGGATGGCCTCCAGCACTGGTATCAGCCAGTGGCAGTGGTAACTCAGGAGTCTTTTCCAAAGGTCACATCTTTTAAGTTGCTCCTTTTTGTTTTCCGTTTAAAGAGAGAGAGCGATGCACTAACTACACTGACAAACGGAGGGAAGCAAATGTTTCATTTTGCTCAACACCAAGAACCATGGATGGCATTCTACAAAAATGCGGCCTATAGTTGTGGGGCTTGTTATCAAGGCAGTTCCAAAATGTTCACTCACACCGAAGCCCCTTGCCTCCCACTTTGGCTGCGCTGCAGGGCGGCGGCCAAGGCTGGGCGAGGAGTCTGAGGTCCCAGGGCTCCCAAAGGTTACCCCTCAGGGAAAAGGTGGTCCGAGGCGCCACCCCACAGAAGGGTGCACGGGGAAGGGGCCGGAGCCTGCCGGGGGAATTGAAGCGAAACGGGCGCGACCGAGAGAAGAGCAGCGGGAAGGGCACAAAGCCTTAACCGCCGCTCCCGGGACCAGCCCGCGCCACCCCCGCCGCCGTGACTCGGCAGATCATGGCGCCCGAGGCCTGCCCCACCTCGCCGCCGCCGCCGGGGACGGGCTAGGAGGCGACCGCCGGTTCCTACCGGGCCTCGGCCCCACGCGGCTGGAAACCACAGCCGCAGGGAGCTCACTCACCATCTTCAGCCCGCTGTCCACACCACCTCTCAACCCCGTTACCGCCAGCCGGCCCGCCGCTCACTTCCGTTTCCGTGGCCCGCCCCCTCACATCCGCCGGAAGTGCGTCCTTCCGGGCGAGGTAGGAAGGAGAGTGCCGGGAGGGAACGACGTGCGGCCGGCGCTCCCACGCCTGTTATCCCGAGGGACCGGGGCCAAGGGCGCAGGGAGGTTGTGGGCTGGGAAGAGGGCGGGCGGGACGAGACGTGCCGGAGAGGAGGGAAGTCGCGGCTCTCAACTCTATTGGTAATAAACATCTCTCATGGGGACAGTTTAAGTTGTGTTCCGTGCTTCTGCACATACATCACCTTATTTAATACAAAGCCCCGCTAGGGGAGATGCTACAATTCCCATTTTACCAAAGGGTAAACGAGTCTTAGGTATGTTGAGTGACTTGCTTGACATTTTTAAGGCAAAAGTGGACCCAAGACTTTTGGCAGTTTTTATTTTCGTTTTTTAATCATTTCATACCAAAGACCCTCTAGATTCAGGATCCTGTGCTGAGGCTAAGTATACAGAGATGAACCAGGCTGACGTGGTCCCTGGGCCAGAGGTGCAGCAGAGCAGGGAGAGAAGTGACAAATAATAGAAGTATTCAGATGTGATAATTAATGACGTATATTGGGCTCTTACTTCAGGTGTAGCACAGTACTAATTGCTTTCCCTCAATTATCTGCTATAATCTTTTCAACATCCTCATGAGGTAAGTACTGCTCTTAACCCAATTTTTCAGGGGAGAAAACTAATCCATAAAAAGGTTAGATAAATATGTCCAAGGACTGAGCCTGAGTATAATCCACGATGGTAACCACTGTACTACTGTATTGACTCCCCAAATATAGTGTGATAACACCTTCTTGTGCCCTGCCAGCATTTGATGGAGATGCTTTAAGGAATCCTCATTCTTAAGGCTAAGAACAAACTAGTTTGGAGTAGGAGGGTATGTGAAAGAACATTACTGATGGCTCAGCTTGTGCAAAAACTGAGGTGGGTAAGACCTGTGTAGCTAAAGTTCAGAGAGTGAGGTGAGACAAGCCTGCAACACATGGAGGCCCTTGTAGGCCAGATTAAGGATGAGGCTTTATCCTCAAAAAAGCAACTGAAGGATTTTTTTTTTTTTTGAATAATGAGATTAATATATACTTATAAATTGTTGAACATAGGGAGATAAAGTATAGTAAACATTTCACATAAAAGTCCCTCTATATTTTGTCATGCTCTTAGTAGCATTGTATGATCACCATTGAGCAATGACACAGGATAACATGTTTTTCAGTAGATCACATTGAAAGATTTTAAGGAGGGGAGTGGTATGGTCATATTTGTTATGTATATCCACTGCCACAGACATACAACCTTGAAGTTCTGGGGTAGTCCACATTTGCCTTCCTTGTGTGTCTTCTGGCCTTCAAGCTATCCATGTTTACCTTGAGATTTGCTCTGGAGTGTTTCATTTTAATCTTTTTCCACCTAAGGAGGAATTTTTAAATTGCAGCTTTAAAAAAATCATTTTAATGTTTGTTGATTACTCACCATTCAGTCAGTAAATATTTGTGCACACTTGCTTGGTACTAGATTTTGAAGCTGTAGAAGAGAAAAAGGCTTTTCCCTAAATTTCAGCTGCTTACATTTTCCTGGGGGAATAGATACATAGAGAAATATTTGAAATGAAGTTTGGCAAATGCTGTAATAGAGAAGGAAGCTGGCTCAGAAAGTGGTTAGGGGGAAAAAGTGGTTGGTAACAGGAAAAAAATGGCGTCAAGGAAGAGGAAACATGGGAAGGCTGGGATTTGTGAAAACGTATGTTGTAATCCGAGCAATGAAATACATTTCCATATAGTTGGAGTTCTGGGTGAATAGGAGGAAGAAAGATGAGATGAGGTTGAAGGGTTTGGTTGGGTCAAAATGAAAGACCATGTGTGGAATGCTGAGGATTTGGATTTTTTGTTGTAGGTGACAGGAGATAATCGAGGTCTTTTCACAAATACTTTATGTACATACATATATATTTGTGTGTATATATTTATACACACTTAAAAATATATTTTAAAAATTCTGGAAGCAGCATGAGGGATAGACTAGGATTGGGAGAAACTAGGAATGAGGTTATGTAGGCTGTTGCTATAATCTGATCAAGAAACAAAAATGTAAATTAAGGTAGGATATTGGAAAGGCTGTGGGAAGAGGTGAAAAGTGCCTGAGGTGTACCTGAGGAATATTAGAATTCAAAGTGACAGCCAGAGGAAGACAGGCCTGCCAAGGAGACCAAGAAGTGGGAGAAGCAGAAGGAAAACCAAACCAAAGTGATACCTTGGAATCCAAAGAGGAAGAATGTTTTGAGAGGTTAGAAAGTAGTTTAAAAGTAGTCAAAAAGAGATCATGAGTAAATTGAGGGTGAAACACTCTAAAGTTTGGACAACAACAAGAAGAGAGATCACAGGTCCTAAAAATAGCCCTTTGGTGACTGATAGGAAGGCAGTTCACTAGAGCAGCAGGGAGAAACCACCTATTTTGAGCAGTACACATCCCACATTTATATCTGGTTTAAAGTGGTCTATTAAATTAACTAATTAAGTAATTTAATACAAGGCAGTTTTGAGGATGCTAAATAGTTGGGAGAATTAAATTAGATTTGATATTGGGATGGTTTAGTATACATGTTTAAGCTTTATGTTATGTAGTTCAGGGGATGGAATAATAATAATAGCTGACATCTGCTTCGTGTCAGGCCTCGTGCTTAGTTCTTTACATGCTGCGTTTCACTTAACCCCCAGTGCCCCATGAGGTAGTGTATCCATCAGGGTTCTTCAGAGAAACAGAATCAGTGGGATGGTTAGATAGATGATAGATAGGTGATAGATAGATAGATAGATATTAAGAGATTTATTTCGAGGAATTGGTCCATGCCTGGGAGCTAGCAAGTCTGAAATCCATAGGGTGCGCTGGCAGCCTGGAAACTTGGGCAGAAGTCTATGCTGCCGTCTTGAGACAGAATTTCTTCGTCAGAGAAAACTTGTTTTGCTTTTAAGGCTTTTCAAGCGATTGGATGAAGCCCACCCACATCACGGAGAATAATCTCCTTTACGTAGAGTCAACTGACTGTAGATGTTAACCGCATCTGCAACATACCTTCCAAGCAACACCCAGAGAAGTGTTTGAATAACTGGGTACTGTATAGCCTAGCCATATTGACACATGAAACTAACCATCATAGATGGGCATTGCTTCTATCCCCATTTTATAGAAGAAACGAGCTTCTTGTGTGCATTGTTTGAGAACAAGTACTCTTTTTTATGTTACTTGTTGTCTTCTCTGACTTGACTCTTAAGCCAGTCTGATGACTGATATAGGCAAACCGAGGAGAACTTCAGCTTCATTCACACCTGGCAAAAATCCTCCCTTGTTCTGACTCTTTCCCCAGTTGTTACTTTTTGCTGTCTCATGTTTGGGTCCTACTCCTGCACCTCAGTCTACTCAACCGAGTTTTGTTCTCTTCACTTAATTTTTGATGCTCTCTAGAGACTTGGAATTACATTTACCCTTTGGCCCTTTTTGCTACTGGAAACCAAGACTACAATCCTTTGCTGGAGCTCAAGCCCTAGGCATCCAAACCTACCAGCCAGCTTGGTTAGACCCTTCTTAAAAGCTGGTTTGGATATACAACACAGTACCCCATGTACTGCAGGCAGAAAGACCTTTAAGTCTAATATAGGATTTATCTCTCTTTAGAACTTGGGAGACGGTAAAGAGGCATGAAGAAGAGAGGTGGGAAAATGTCTTAGAGCCAAGGGAGATATAATATCAAGATAAAAGAATGACTGATGATGTCAAGTATTAAATAGAGATTATGGGAAAATCCATGGCATTAGGTAAGTGGGATGTTGTTCATGTATGGTGAGTAATATAAATGAAATGGTGAGCAGAAACCAGATTGCTAGGAAGTGAAGAATTTGTGAATAATAAGAAAATGGAGGCAGCTGAGTTGTTCTTTTAAAAAAGTTGGTCTCCTGCCCTTGGGAAGACTGTTGCTGCAAAGGAGAGGCTAGCCCTCCCTATAATTGTGCCTAAGAGCCTCCTCCCGAATGCCTCTTTGTTGCTCAGATGTGGCCCTCTCTCTCTAGCTAAGCCAACCTGGCAGGTGAAATCACTGCTCTCTCCACTATGTGGGATCAGACACCCAGGGGAGTGAATCTCCCTGGCAACGTGGAATATGACTCCTGGGGAGGAATCTAGGCCCGGCATCGTGGGATGGAGAACATCTTGACCGAAAGGGGGAAATGAAATAAGTTTCAGTGGCAGAGAGATTCCAAAAGGAGCCAAGAGGTCACTCTGGTGGGCACTCTTACGCACAATATAGACAACCCTTTTTAGGTTCTAATGAATTGGGGTAGCTGGCAGTGGATACCTGAAGCTATCAAACTACAACCCAGAACCCATGCATCTTGAAGACGATTGTGTAGGGGTGTGGCTTATGAGGGGTGACAATGGGATTGGGAAAGCTATAAGGACCACACTCCCCTTTGTCTAGTTTATGGAAGGATGAGTGGAAAAATGGGGGAAGGAAACAAACAGACAAAGGCACCCAGTGTTCTTTTTTACTTTAATTGCTCTTTTTCACTTTAATTATTATTCTTGTTATTTTTGTGTGTGTGGTAATGAAGGTGTCAGGGATTGATTTTGGTGATGGATGTACAACTATGTAATGGTACTGTGAACAGTCAGATGTACGATTTGTTTTGTATGACTGTGTGGTGTGTGAATATATCTCAATAAAATAAATATAAAAAAAAAGTTGGTCTCACAAAAGAAAAACAGGATTTGGGTTTGAATGTGTAGAGGGTCGTGCTTGTTTTTGTCTTTGTTTTGTGTGTGCACGTGTGGTGGGAGAGATCAAAGTTTGTAGGCAGATGGGAAAGAGTCAGTGAAGGGAGTAAAAGTGAAGATAACCAGAGTGAAGAGACAGAGGGCCTGATGGAGGCGATGGCCTCCCGGATGCCCAGAGCGGGTGTGAGGGGCCAAGGGCAGGGGTGGAGGTTAGCCTTGGGAGAGACCTGCCTCTCAGGCAGCAGAGAAAGGAGGATGCAAGCAGGTGGCGTCACTACAAAGAAGAGGTGGCTGGTGATGATGTGAATGAATGACCAAGGAGTAATAATGGGGAGAAGGGGGGGTGGGGTCGAGGCTTTTCTTGCCTTGTGAGTCAGGGAGAGTGGGAGAAAGAGTAGACTCCACAGAGTAAACTTTTGAGGCAGGTGGCATCATTATGAGAAAGCAGGGTTTCAGTTAGGGCACAGTTGTGGAAAGACAACTGGTAGGCAAGGTGAAAAAAAAAAAAATTCTGGGAAGTCTAGTGGCAATAGACCAGTTACTGCTAATCTAGTTGCAATAGATTAGGGACGTCCCGTTGCATGTTCCACAGGGCATAGTGAAAGTGCTTAGTGAAGGGAAAGGACAGATTTGGGTTCAGGGGCTTAGCTGGATAATAAGGAATACAGGGGGTGAAGCCAGGAACTTGCCTTTAAGCCCCTGATGAGACCTATACACATTTTACCATAACCTTGAACACCTGGTTGCATTTACCTGTTTCCATGTCTGTCTGCTGCTTCTCTCCCATAAGCTCCTCGAGTCAGGGCCACACCTTACTTCTCATGCTATCTGCATCGGGCACGTAGAAAGCAGCCTGTACATGCTTATTGAATGAAGAGTGTGAGATGGATGGTGAATGAAGAGCTGTGCCTACTAGCCAGGACTGACAGTCTGGTTGGGAAATAGGCTGGAGGTACATATTAGTGATGCAGGATAACTGGAGAAGTTTCCAGAAGCACCCTCCTAAGCCTGAAGCTCAGCACTAAAAGCCAAGGCCCAGACTCCTTACCTGGTTCCAATTATCCCCTGTCCCCCCCAAGGCTAGGGTCAGTAAAAACCAGCATGCCACCACAAAATCTGCCATTCTCCACTAACATGAAGAACTACAGATGTGTGTGATGGGACAAAAAGTAGTAATGCATGAACGTGCCCAGCCTCTCCCTCTCCCTGCCGACTACAGGTCTGGCCAGGTCTGCTTGGTCTTTTTCTACCCCAGTCTCTGAGGACAGTTTTTCTCAACCAGCTGGAGTCTTTGGAGCTTTGAAAGTAGAATCGGAGGATTCGGGAGAGGCCTGGGCTGGTGGCAATGGTTTTTGCTCAGAGTTTGGGGTAGAAATATGAGAGCTCCATTGTCTGGGAGAGTTAGCTGGGAGGAGAAGACAATTAGAATACAAAGTTTCTAGAATGTGT
The DNA here is from genome assembly GCF_015220235.1 of Choloepus didactylus. Lineage (NCBI taxonomy): Eukaryota > Metazoa > Chordata > Mammalia > Pilosa > Megalonychidae > Choloepus > Choloepus didactylus. Next base: position 11,160,815 of record NC_051318.1, read on the forward strand.
TCTCTCCAAGGGACCAATTAGAATGTTGTTTGGTGGGGATAAATTTCGGAAAATGTGTTCCCGGCAAGGTTGGGGGGACAGTTGATGTGAGTGGGTGACAGAATCGTAACTAATAAGAAAGCTGTTATGTTTCAGAGGAACTGAAAAGGATCTGAAGATTAGAAATAATACATCTGAACTATACTTTAAATGATCTAAATTCCTAATGGTGTTGGGGAAAGTTCAATGTGCTTAATTTAAGATAAGTCATATTTACACATCTTTCGTTGTGAGTCCCTTCGTAAATATTAAGAGATGGAGAAGTATCTGACCAAATGCGTTTGACAGACCCTTTTCTCATACCCCAAAAGATGAGTGTTTCATATTTCTTCTGAAATACTTTGCTGACTGATTTCAGATAGAGCTGCTGTTAAAAGAGTGTCCTCTGATTATGAAAAGCTGGGTTTGAGAATAAGAACTACATTGGGCTCTTTTGAATCCAGGTGTTTTGTTTTACAGTTTTACATCTGCATTGCATCAGACACAGCAGAAGTTAGCATTCCATTTTCCATGCTTTAGTAGCCCACTTCAGGTCTGTCTGTGTTTAAAAAGTAGTTTATATTTTTAGCATCGAGAGCCGTTATCCATTTGCCTATGGAGCATAAAGTTTGTAGATTATATGCAATGCATTTTAAATCCTAGACATGTTTTTTGTTTGTTTGTTTGTTTTTTACCATAGCCTTCTCCCTTCATTTGCCAGCCCACATGTAGGAGCATAGAGTCATTTTAATATTGGTCTAAGAAAAATTTAATTCAGAAGGCATATCTGCCCCAGATACCATGCAGTGCTTTACAAAGCCTAATATGATAATCATGATATTTTTTATTCCTTGCTGTTTTCGGTTACTAGTGTCATTCTCTACCACTGGCATGAATAATTAAGAGTTGAAGTTTTGTATTTTCGAAAAGACTCTCATTTACTAAAGATGTAAATTGACTTGAGAAAAGAAAATTTGCCTATATTCAAAGCACTCTAGAATGTTACATTGAAGTGGTTTACATTAATCTCAGTTAGAATCAGAAAACTGGAAAAGACAGCCTACGATATTCTGATTGTATAATTGGTCTATTTTTCTCCTTTTGTTTTTCCTTTTAAAAGCAATACATGTTCATTTTAGAAACTTGGAAAGCGCCAGTAGACAAAAAGGAGTACTCCCTCACTCAGAGATAACCAATTGACCATATTTGTGGGTATCTTCTCAGACATTCTTCTGAGTGTGACAGAATATATCTATTTATCTTTAAAAAAATAGATTAATAGATTGACTCATTTTTTTAAATGAGCTGGGAAGTTATCTCTTGGCTTTGTTTCATGACCACATTATTATTTAAGAAAATATATCGTTCTGAAGCCTTAGAAAACATCCTTCCTTTACATCACCAGGAATGGTGAACTACACGTAGGCTGTTTACTCAACATTTTTCATTCTGTCAGCATGGTTGGATGCCAAATGGCTGCACTGAATAATTTTCGAAGGTATGTTTTTTTGATACTTTGCCAGGGAAATCATAACTCTTAAAATGCTCCATAACCCCAACCATACAATTGGATTTATAGATAGATATTATGTTCCATGTTTTGTTGTTTTCCCACTGTTTCGGTACCTGAGATTGGTGCCAAAGGCTCTCAACCTCACTCCATTTATTAAATTAGAGTGTATAGCTACATTTATACAAAGAGCCTAGGAAAGATAAAAGGACCTTGTTTGTTTATCATTATAGTTAAGTATCTTTACATCAGTGAGAAAGAGCTGTATTATTTCTAAAATATCTCAGTGAACGTGCCTGCTTGAGAAGAGGTATCCTGGTGAATGGAATTATTTGACACCTGAGCCACCAGAGGGGCTCATTGCTTTATTCCAGTAAGGCATATTGCTGCAAAAGGTGTTTTGTCCCTAAAATTCAAATCTATTACTTCTCCCCTTAAAGCCCTTCTGTAGCGCCTTATTGCCTGCCCTGCAGAATTAATTCCAGACTCTTTAGAATGGCAGACAGGCCTTCTGTGACCCTACTGTCAACCTCATTCTTTGTTGCCCCCATCCCAAATCCTTTACTCCAGTCATGTGGCAGTACTTGGAATTCTCTGAAAATAATCATTCTGTTTCATGCCCCTGTACTTTAATTTGTGTCCCCTCTTTCTGGAATGTTCTACTGTACCATCTCAGGTCAGGCATCACTTCCTCAATGAAGCCTTTCCTGACTTTCTCTACCGCCCTGCCTTCCCCCACTTCCAGGGACAGTAGACCCTTTGTGTCACCACTGCATATTGGTAATTGTATCACAGCATCTGTAATGCATTGTTTTTACATGTGCCTCTCCTTGTTAGACTATAAATTCCATTCACCATCTATGCTTTGTAGCCCTCATTTTTCCTTAGTAATATAGTAATAGCGTTTCCACTAGCCTGCCTTCATCCCTACTCACTTGCTCCCTAATTTATTCTCCACATCACCTCCAGAGTAAGTAGGCTCTGGAAACAATACCTCTAGGCTTTAGAGGTCTGGTGGAACTGGGGTGAAATGAGCTCCAGGGCACAATTATCACCAAGTTTCCTGCAGTAAACATTCTGATTGCCTGGACCCTAGCCACCGGGTGGAAGATTCCAGACAGGAGTGGGGGTTGGGGAGGGAATGAGGAGACAGTAGAGAAAGTAGTTGCTGTGAGAAACTGGGCAAAGAATCTGATGTGGACAGCCATACAAGTCACAAATCCAAAAATGTATGGTTCATATAAATAGTGCTACTATGAATACTTTTGTACATGTCACTTGGTGCAAAGATGCAAGAGTTTCTATATTAGGAGTGGGATTATTATGTTGTAGAATATACACATATCTACAAGGTAATACCAGAATATTAACCCAACTGATTGAATAAATTTATACTCCAGCTAATCCTAAGGGTTTCTCCATACTCTTGTCAATAGGTGATCTTACTCGACATTTACATATTGTCAGTCTATTGGGTATGTAATTGTATCTCATTGTGGTTTTCATTTTCATTTTCATCATTACTATTGAAATTGAGTATATTTTCACATTATTGGCTAATTCACATTTTCTGTTCTGTGGAATGCCTATTCATATTTTCACTCATGTGTCTATTAGTTTGTCTCTTTCTTATAAAGCTGTAAGCCTTTTAGTTTACCTGTATGAAGTGTCCCATCTCTGTTTCATTTCCCCCACTGATCTGCAGTGCCAGCTTTGTCAAATACCTGTTTCTGGGTTGTCTTTTCTATTCCTTTGACCAATTTGTCTATCCTGTGCAAGTTTTCTGTGGTTTCAGTAGTTAGAGTTTTATACTACCTCTTGATATCCGGTAAGACTTGAAGACAACTCTCCTCATTCCCTTCTTTGGCTGTCTTTGGCACTTTGTTCTTCTATATAAACTAAAGAGTCGGTTAAGAAGGTTATTTTGATATTTACTGAACATGTAGAGTTCAAGGAAAATTGACATCTTGATGGAACTTGTCCATTCATGTGATATGTCTCTCCATTTACTTAGACATTTCTACACATATTTCAGTAAAGTTTTATAGTTTTCTACATGAAGTTTCCTAAATATTTTGGTAGATTTCCTCCCAGATACCTTATTTTTTGTGCTATGGTAAGTGATATCCTTTTGCAGCTGTTTTTTGCTGATATATAGAAATGCAATTGACTTTTTTGTTATGGTGATAAAGTGAATAAAACATAAAAATCATTTAAACAATTTTAAGTATATAATCCTGTGAAATCAACTGCATCAACAGTGTTGGGTAATTTTCACCACTGTCTATTTTGAGACCACTTTCGTCATCCCAGACAGAAGCTTGTACCCAATGAGCAGTAACTCCCCATTCCCATTTCACCGATCTCCTGCAAACCACTATCCTGCTGCTTGTCGCTATGATCTTTCTTACACTTAAGTATTACACATAAGAGAAATTGCACAACATTTGTCCTTTTGTGTCTGGCTTATTTCACCCAACCTGATGTCTTCAAGTTTTATCCGTGTTGGGGCATGTGACAGATCATCATTCCTTTTTTGGGCTGTATGGATAGATCACAGTTTTTTTTTTATCCTGTTGAGGGACACTTCGGTTGCTTCCACCTTTTGACTATTGTAAATAATGCTGCTGTGAACATGTGTAAAAGGGTCTGTTTGATACTTTTGAGTATCTACCTAGAAGTAGGATTTCCACAGTGGCTGCACCGTTTTACATTCCTACCGACAAAAAATGCAACTGACTTTTGCTTTATGGATTATATAGCTAATAATTTTGCTGCATTTTCTTATTTCTTATACTTCATGATAGTTTTTTTGAGTTTTTGGTGTAGACAGGCATTTCATTTGTATATAATAACCATTTTGTTTTTTCCTTTCTAGTCTTTATGCTTCTTTTTTATTTTTCTTGATGTTCTGCAATAGCAGGAACTCCAACAAAAAGTAATATAGGAATAACAATAGTTTACCTCTTGTCTTAGTCATTATTTTTAAAGGAAATGCTTTTAACTTTTTACTGGGGAGGATTGTTTTACTGGAGATACCCTTTATTAGGTAGGCTAAGATTGTTCTTTTCTATTCCTTTTTTAGCTAAGAGGTTTTTAAAAGTTATTGTTAAAAATGGCATGCAAACTTTTCAGAATTCTTTTTCTGCCTCTTTTGAAATGACCACATAGCTTTTCTCTTTTAGCATGGTAGAAATTATACCAATTAATTCTCTAATGTTGGCAGCAGCCTTGCATTCCTGGAATAAACCCACTTGATCATTATCTATCTATCCGTACTAATATTTTATTGAAGATTTTTGCATCCATGATAAGAGTAGGAATTGGACAGTAATTTTTTCGTGTATTTTCCTTGTTTGGCGTCAGTATGAAGGTTATACTTGTATCATAAACTGAGTTAGTGGATGTTCCTCCTTTTATGCTCTCTGAGTTCAAGATTCCTCAAATCTTTGTAAAACTTGCCTGTGAAACTGCCTGGACCTGGTGTTTTCTTTGTGGGAAAAATTGTAACTACTGATAAAATTTCATCAATGATTTTAGGCTAGTGAGAATAAAACTATTTAACAACCAATCAGAATGGTTGCACTAATCAATCCCAGGACCCTGACCCTAAGCAAACAGTCTGGTCTGACTGTACATTCCATACAGGTGAGATATCAGCCCCGATGTTTTAAATTTCATATTTTAAATTTCTTAAATGAGTTTTGTAACTTATGTGTTTCTAGGAATTTGCCCATTTTTTACTTTACTTTTTTAAATTTATTGATAAATTGCTCATAATATTTTTAATAAACTATTTTTTAAGAGCAGTTTTGGATTTACAGAAAAATTGCACAGAAAGTACAGAGGGTTCCCGTATGTCCCCTCTTCCTCTTCCTCCTTCCCCCCATAAATTGCCCCTATTATTAACACCTTGCATTTGGGTGGTACATTTGGTGTGCAGTTGATGAACCAATATTGATATGTAGTTATTAATTAAAGTCCATAGTTTACATTAGGATCCACTCTGTTGTACAGTTCTGTGGGCTTTGACAAATGTGTAATATCATCTACGCACCATTACAGGGTCATACAGAAGTGTTTCACTGCCCTAAAAATGCCCTGGGCTCCACCTCTTCATCCCTCCCCCCTCCCCTTCAACCCCTGGCAACCACTGTCCTTCTACTGTCTCTATAGTTTTACCTTTTTCCGGAATGTCTATCGTTGGAATCATACAGTGTGCAGCCTTTTCAAACTGGCTTCTTCCACTTAGGAATGTGCCCCTAAGGTTCTTCCATGGTTTTTCATGGATTGATAATTCATTTCTTTTTATCACTGAATAATACTCCATGGTATAAGTGTACTACAGTTTGTTTATCCATTCACCAATGGAAGGGCGTCTGGGTTGCTTCCAATTTTTGGCAACTATGAATAAAGCTGCTGTAAACATTCACGTGCCGGTTTCTATGTGAGCCTGTGCTTTCAGCTTATTCGGGTAGTTACCTAGGAGCATGGCTGCTGGATCAAATGGTGGCCTATGCTTAGCTTTGTAAGAAACTGCCAGACTGTCTTCCAATGTGGAAGACATTTTGCATTCCCACCAACAATGAATGACAGTTCCTGTTGCTCCACGTCCCCACCAGCACTTGGTGTTGTCAGGGTTTTGATTTAGCAATTCTAATATGTGTGTAGTGTCTCATAATATTTTTATCCATTTAATTGCTATTATATATATTATATATTATTTTTTTAATGAGCCAACTTTTGCTTTGTTGATCCTTTCTATTGAATATTGTTTTCTGTTTCATTAATTTGTGCTATTTTATTTCCTTTATTCTCCTCTATTAAGGTTTTTTCCTGTTCTTTTTGTAATTCCAGCCTTTCTTCTTTTTTAAAGTAAGCATTATAAGGCTATTAATTTTCCCCCATTTAGCTGTACATCATCAGTTTCCTGCATAGTCATTATGATTGGTTCTGAGTATTTTCTAAATTCTCTTGTGATTTCTTCTTTGACTTATGAACTGATTAGAATTATACTTTTAAATTTCCAAATTTTTGGTCATATTTTGTTATTGATTACATTGTGGTCAAAGAATGTAGCCTCTAGGATAGTGATTAGTTGACATTTGTTGAGACTTGCTCTGTTGGCTAGTACATGATCAATTTTTATAATCGTTCTTGTGTTAAGAAAATGTATCCTCCAGTTGTTGGCTACAGGGCTCTATATATGTCCGTTGGACCTGGTTTGTTATTATGATGGTTAAATCATCCATATTTTTACTGATTTTTTTTTCTTATCAATTTCTGAGAAATGTGTTCGTGGTTGGTTGAATGTATACCCCAACTAACACATGTTCTTAATTTTGTTCCCCATCCCTGTGGGTGTGAACCCAGTGTAAACAGAACTTTTGTAGAAGTTATTTTCAGTCAAGATGTGGCAGAGAGAACCAGGGTTACCCGAGGATTGTAAAGTGAGCCCGGAAGTCACCCAAGCTGGAAAGAGAAGACATAGTCCCGTGTGGGAGAAGGAGATATGAGCCAAGGAGCTGCAGGGATTACCGCCAGCACCAGAAACCACAGGCTCCAGGAGAAAGCAAGCTTTCCTGATATCTTGCTTCAAAACTGTGAGCCAAGAAATTCCTGATTTTTAAGCCAACGCATTGTGTGGTATTTTTCATAGTAGCCTGGCAAACTAAGACAATTTGTTTGTCTCCCTCAGTAGGTATATTTGGCAGTTTCTCTTTCTTGTTTTATCTTTTTAATTGCTTGATATTTTTGAAAGCTATATTATTAGAAATATGCAAGTTTAGAATTGTTTACATCTTCCTAAAGAATTGAATCTTTGTCAATATTAAATAAACCTATAGCTCTAATAATGTTTTTTGCCTTAAATCTCTTTCTCTTTTGTTTTACAATCTGGTAATATATCTACACACTTTTTGGGGGGTTAATATTTATTACTTGTTTTTTATCTTTTTTCTTTCAACCCTTCCATGAATTTATTTACTTTATAGGTGGCTCTTGTAAACTACAGGTAGCAAGATTTTGGTTTTATATCTTGTTTGATACAAAGTCTAGTCCACTTTTATCATTCTAATATATACAATATATTAAAAAGATATTTGGATTCCATTTCTACCGTCTTATTTTATGCATTCTGTTGTTCTGCCTTTTCTATATTCTTTTTTATCTTCTTTTTTGCCTCCTTTTGGATTAAGTTTCATATTTTGTTTTTCCTTATTCAATTTTTTCCCCTTAACTAGTTTGGAGCTTACAGTTTTGCTTTTTATATTTTATGGTGTGCTGTAGAGTTTTTAGCTTATGTATGTGTGTGTGTGTAATTTGATAAAGTATAATTAATAAAGTTTTAAGTTAATTATTATTTTTACTCCCCTCCTGAACAAAGCACAGACCTTTGAATAACTTGTTTCTGACTATCTCCTTTCAACTTATGTGCCATTTTTACCAACATTTTAGTTTTATAATATTTTTTAGCCCCACAAATAGGAAATTATTATTACTGCTTAACACAGTCACTGATTGCTTAGATTTAGCCATGTGTTTATCATTTTCTTTGCTAGCTATCATTTTTGGATCTCAGACCTTCTTTCTGGGATCAGTTTCCTTCATCCTGAAGTACCTCCTCTAGAAGTTCCTTTAGTGAGTGGTAGTAAACTCTCATTTTTTTTTGGTCTATCTGAAAATGTCTTTATTTTTCCCTCATCTCTTATGAGATGGTTTTGCTAGGTTTAGAAATGGAGATCTAGGTCGTCAGTTACTCTCTGTGCACTTTGAGAATGTTATTCCACTGCCTTCTGGCTTCCGCTGTTGCTGCTGCTAAGTGTGCCATAAGTCTGATTGTAATTATTTTTCTTTCTGACTGCCCTAATATTTTCTCCATCTGAATTTCACTTTAATGAATCTTATTGTTAATCTCTTTTTATTTATCCTACCTGAAATATGTTAGGGATATTGAAACTTCCATGATAAAAGAAGAGAACCAACTGAAAAAAGTCACATTTTGCCCTGGCCCATCTCTCCCCCTTCTACACCCACCACCACATTTGAATGCAGTTATGAGATCCGGAGCTGTGGCAACCATCTTGAAGCCATGAGGTGACAAAGACAAAAATGGAGAAATGTGAGAGAAAGAGCCACTCCAAGGTTTCCTTGGGTACTAGGTTGCCTATCTCTAGACTTCATGCTATCAGAGAAAATTAACTGTCACTTTTGCTAACTCTGTACTCTTTAGTCACTCTTTCTGTTATTTGCAGCCAAAGCAATCTTAATCAAAACATGATAGTTTATTTCCCCTGTGAAGTGGGCCAGAGCATTGGGTAGCAAAGTAAGTGCTCAGTAATATTTTTCAAATGAATCCTGATCATTTTGTATCATGTGTATGGAGAAATCTTTGTTTTGCCTTTGTGCATACGCCTAAGTTTATAACTGGTAGCAAGAGATTAAAGATGACTTATTGTAAGATTTTCCCTTCACCTGAAAATTTATTTGGAAAACTGTAGTTTTAGGAATTACTTTCTAAACTTAGTGTTGTGGCTCACTTTGTCTTTTAAACAAAATTCTTGGGTCTTAAAAGTAAAGGAGTACCATCCCTTTGTTATTTCTGTTGCTGGCACTCCATGCCATTAATTCTCAGGGAGATTTGTTTTAAGTGGGAAGCACTGCACAAATGTATTCATCTTTCTGGAACAAAAGTTATGTAAGTGAAGCGCAATAATTTTAGTAATTAATAGATATGGAGAGTCTGGTTTATATGTATATATAGAAACACCTCTTTTGATTTGGTGTAGCAGCCAAGTTCTGTTACATGGTTTGGGTACTCCAAATGCTCATCTGCATTTTGTCTTCATAAATCTGCAACAAAATTCAATGATTGCCCTTCATGTTTGAAAAGTAACATCCCCAACTATTCACTCAAAGCAGAACCTAGTAACTCAATAGTGCTTTAGATTCAGACAGTGCTTCACATATTTTGACTCAGTGTTGATGGTGTTTATCAATAGCTCCCCTTCCTTTGCTTGTGAATAATGACTGTATACATTGGGTCATCAAATATTTAATGATTAGGGTCTGCTCTGCTGGTGCCTGAGATCACACTGCCTTCCAGAATGGTTCCTGTCCTCATGGAGTTTCAGCCTGATGGGGAGCAGACGTCAATGAAATAATCAAATACACAAAAGTGAACTAGCAGATCTAGCAGGTGCTACAAAAGAGACATAAATGGTGCTAGCAGAGCACACAAAAGGGGATATTTGAACTAGTCAGGGAGGTCAGAAAAGGCTTCTGCAGCCTGATGGGTGGAAGTTAAATGAGTGAAGTCTGGAGGAAGTGGGAATAGGTAGGAGCAACGTCCTGTGCGGGGATGGAGCCTGGGAATACAAGGGACTGGAAGGTCAGTGTGGCTGGAGCTGAAAACCAAGGTTGGCAGAGGTGGGTGTAGGGCCAGGACACACAGGGCCCTGTCGGTAGAGGGGCCAGAGTAGAATATGGTGTAGGATAGAGAAGAGGCGAAAACAAAAAGTCCGTGCAAGGGATGACAGTATCTTGAAGATCAAGAGAAGCTGATGGATTTGAGAGCTTTTTAGAAGTCAATAATGACAAGAATTGGTGATGATTAGCTACAGGGAGTAAGGGACAGAAAAATGTCAAGGATGACTCTTCAGTTTCCAGTTTATACAACTAATATATGCAGAGATATTTACTTAGTATGGAACACTGGAAAGGTACCAGATTTGGGGGAGGGGGGCAGGGGGAATCGTGGTTTCTGCTTTGGACCTGTTTTGAGTTTGCACCACAGAGAAATACAAAAGGAAATTCCAAGTAGGCAGCTGGATATACAGGCTTGGCGACCAGAGGAGATTAAATGATCTGTATATTGTGGGTAATTAAAGCCCTCGGCATGGAGGAGATGCCCCAAAGAGAGTACTTTAAGAGTAGGGAAGAAACGAGCTCAAAGGGACAGTAGCTACCATCTGGCAGTACCTCTTAGAGAACTCCACTGAAAGACTCCCTACAAGCAGGGGGCAATCCATGGACAGGATTCAAAACTCTTGGCTCCAAGTAGAAAACTCATGCAAGCTTTACATGGCAGAGGTACCTATTCTATCCTGTCTGATTTCATATGAAAACAGAAAATAAGACTGTTCTAGATTATTTGCCCTGAAGCAAAATTGGTACTCCAGGATGATTATCTTCTGGCTATGTACATCCTGACACAATCCTGAAACCTCCCATCTAGGTTGGATACCTCATTTTAAGAATCATGAAAAGTACCATTTCTTTTTAAAAAGCCAGGATACTCTATACCCAGAGAGGTTAGAAGGCTGCCGCAGATCACACAGCACGTTTGTAGTAGAACTCTCACGAAAGCCTGGCCCTCATGATTGCTAACCAGTGTTTGAACATCAAATATTTTTCAAGGAGCTGCTGAAGTACCCGGTGGTTTTCCTTCCACTACCAGACTTAAACAGAGATTTCTGACCCAGGAATACAGCCTAAGGCGTGTGAAATACCAGACTCTTGTGCTAAGGTTCGGTCTGTCCTTACTGAGACAAATTCTTCATTCCTGGAGACTAGGAGGAGGGACAGATGAAAACCAAGATGAATTGGAAGATCTGGCTTGAGGGAGTGGGGGATGTTAGTGGGGAGGGAGGGGGAGAGAGAGAGAGGGAGCACAGAATGGGAAAGAGATTAAAATAGCCGGTTGCTTTGACTCTCCTTTCTCTCTCCCAGTCTACTCAGCCGTCTTTTATAAAATGAGCCATGCACAGCAATCAACAAGTGAGCTCAAAGGCAGACTTATCACGGACTGGCCTGAGGAAAGCTCTCTTCTAGCTGCAGATGGGAATGCAGAATGTAGTATTAAGGCATAGTTTGCCGAGACAAAAACGTGATTGTGTCCTGCAATAGAACACCTGGTGCTGGGTTGCTGGGGAAGCTCAGAAAGCATGTAGGGACCCCCATGTTCCCCCACCACACGTATGCACTTTCCACAGATCTTAAAGAGCTGTGCGGCTGCAGGGGTTTACAAGAACCCAAATGGACTTGCAAAATGTGTCTCTCTAGTTGAACATGGCTGGGTTTTCCCCTCGGTCAGTGTAGGGAATCCTGCTTCAAGTTTTGCACAGAAAGAGGACTTCCAATGGCCAGGGCCACTCCAGACTCAGTGTTTCTATAGGGAAGATGAGGCAGCACAGAAATCAGCCGTCTGGTTTGAGGTTGGCAAGCTGGTTCTGCAGGTGGCCGAGCTCCCCGCAGTCCCCACAAAAGACGTGTTGGTAAGAGCACCACCCTCTTCCCCCTGCCAAATCTACTTCCCAGTAACTGCCTGGTGGAGCCCAGTCTTCTTAGTGGGCCAAGATATCACACACATTTTTAAACAATTAATGCGGCCACATCTTTAAGTAGGAGAAATGAGCCCAGCTGAAAACCCCACAAGAGCCATTTGTGACGTGACAAGGGGGCTGCAGCGTGGTCTGCTGTTAGAATGGCTACCAGCACAGGGCTTTGATTTCCAGCTCCTTCCCCTCGTTAAAATGGGGGATCTCCACAGAGTTAAAGGTTATTTTACACAGGAAGCACATTCAGAATTAGTACAACAAGTGTTTTCCTCTCTCCAGCCGTGCAAGAACCCCACTCACAGGGCGTCGTGATAAATCAGAGCATCAACCCTTTCCGCTCGGATACCAATAAGTCCTGAACTTCAAAACTGCTGACCTAAAAAGGATACCCGAGAAGCATGCCTTTTTTTCTTTTAAAGAAAGCAATACCAGAAGTAGTCTGATTTCCTCGTGCGCTTAGATGCATACAAAAAAAAAAAAAAAAAAAAGTGAGTCACACTGAGTTTCTAACTTTAGTTCATAGAAACAAAGCACTGACTCATATAACTTGTCAGGGAAGACCTAGATATAGTTTTATCTAGATAACAGCATATTAAAAGAATCTGATATTCTATTCTTGTGGGATTGGAGTTACACTGTCTTGCTCACTAGCAATTTGGCAGATCAGGATGTGGCTATCAGGAAATTTTCCAACAGAGGGAGAGTGGACCCATCTTTTAGCACAGTGTACCCTCGTTCAGCATCAGCCACAACTTGGATCAAGACTTTTCCTTCATACCCAGAATTTGATGGAATGAGAACCCAACACGGAAAAACACTCATAAAATTAGTCCAAATAGTAATGTTGAGCATGGCGCAGATGAAATGAGTTTAAAAAATCATTTTTTCAGATGGAAACCGAATAAAACCTATATATAAAACTTAGTGAAAAGATTAAAAATTAGAGCCTTAGGACATTCTCTTTACTGATCCAAACTCCAGTCTTTCTACAAACCAAAACAATTCTCTTAGAAGTCTGATAAATAAGAATTAGATCATACAAAACAATGACTCCTGTTTCCTGAATGCACCCTTAACAACCAGTAGTTTCACACTCCATCTTTGCTAATTTTAAAGTTTACATTTGTTATCTCTAATACATGTAAACTGCTTTTCCTGCTGTCCAGTAAATCAACGATCACAAGCATTTATTGATGACAACACTATGAAGTAATTTTTAAAATAGTAACACTCGAGCAACCCAATTCGCTATACTGCTGTACTGCTTCCCAAGAAAGTACCTTAAGCAAAGCAAAGTGATTTGCTGATTTGATGCATTCAGAAGTCATGATTTGGGGAGTATCTGATATTTGGAATCTTTGCATTTCTGCTCTCCCAACCACGAGGGGTGGTGTTTTTTTCCCTCCCGCATAAGATTTCCTGAGGTCCTGGGATATCATTTATCACACACTGCAGCTCAGCTCAGTCCCACGTAGTTTCCAAGAATGAATGGTTCAACAAAACCCTCCTCAGCCTGAAGATTTTGCCATGTCTATATTTAGCAGCGTCATTCTCTCTGCTTCATGACCTTCTTCCTTCTTTCACTTTTCATAGCTTGAGCCTGTAGGCCACCGACAGAATGTGCATTCTATCAAGAACTTCCAGACCATTCCATGAGACTAGAAGAGACAGGATGCTAGGTGAAGAGATTAGATATCCCTCAACTCCTGCCCAAGTTAGTCTTTTAGGTCTTTGTAATAGATTTAAGGTCTTGGATGCAAATCCTCACTTACCATAAAAACAGTTGTCATCTCAAGGTAAGCACCGGGTGCTTTGTGAAGCTTCTTATACTCAGTCAATCCTCAAAGCCACCTTTCAAGTGAAGTACGATTAATTTTTGCCATTTTACAAATGAGCAAATTAAAATTTAAAAGCCTTCATAAACTTGCCGAGGTCACACAGCTGGTAAGTTGGAGTCCGTCTGCCTGATTCTAGAACCCCAGCTCTTAACCATTTTGCTATACCTCCTGGGTTGAGAATCCCGAAACGATGCCATAAAAAGAAACAAAAAAACAAATCACAGTCAAGCCACATGCAAAATAAATAATCTTGAAAGCTTTTATGAAAAATAGCAAACAGATTCTGAAGCAGTTTGGAGGTGATACATTCAAAATAAATAAAAAAGAAGTTCCACTTTGGATAACATTTTTTGTGTGTGAGATTCAGTAGGGCCACAGGATAACTGCGGATTAGAAACAGCCAGATATTAGACCATCCAAAATGGCTCTGGCTGATGACAATGGCCCAATAAAGAGACCACCATTGTACAAACTCATCTCTTGCAGGCCACTGCAAATTGGACTGAGAGTATATTTCCATCTTGTCCTGTTCTGACATGTGAGTCCATAACCCACAGAACTTCCAAACATAACTGACTTAAACAAAACCCAAAGGTGCAGGTAACCAGTTGATAAAAGGAGCTTTCATTTTCTAAAAGCCCATTTTCTTTCCTCTGCATCAAAGGTGGCATTGAAGCAGCTCAGCCTGAGAGGTGGATGGATGCTGGGAGCATTTGCTTTTAGTGTGGGAAGAGCGGCTCGTGCACTCAGATCTACCCAGTGCTGCCCTGATCACGATGATATTTACTACCCTCGGGAAATCAGGAAGAGCCCAAGGTATTGTCTCTTTCTCCCAAGCATTTAAATAAATGGAAAGACATGCTGTTTTCAATGGGCTCTCAGCATTCTGTTTTTCTAGACACACAGTGTAACTTCTTAACAAATGTTATCTTGATGGGGGTGGGGTGAGAAAAACTCCCCCCAGCCTCTTTCAGTAGCCACCAGCACCCCTTAAAGTGAAAGTACTTATTATTTGTCTGTAGCAAATAAAACAAACAGCAACCCTTTGATCTTTAGAAAGCCCTTTCTTGTTAAGGTAACATTTTGTCTGACTTTTATGTTTCAGCATTCAATTGTATATTTAATTATTTTTAAAAGTTTTGTTTTAAGCCCTTAAACCTTTATCAGCATTTATATAAACATGGACATGCTTTGTTAAAGATTAAAAATAAATTTCACAGAAACCCGCAAAATATGGCAAAGATAATACCACATGGGGTCGGTATGTTCCAAAACACGATTCTCTAAATACTCCGGTTCATTAGAATTCTTGTTCTGAAAAGGTTCAGGAAACCCCTGACTCTAACCCACCCTTTCCTGAAACTGGTGAAAGTATGGGGGAAAAAAAATTACCACTGAACTGAAAAAAGAAGACTCTCAGCACATCAGGGAGCCATGTGCTGTCTCGTTTTAGACTGCTACTGTTTTCAAAAACAGTTTAATAGCTTTCAAAAAGGGAATACACTGCGATAGTGTTTATAAAAACAAATGCATTTAACCTCCCTCAGTAGAAATCTTTTCTCACTACTGTTTTTAATTCCATTTGAGAGTAATAAGTAGGTCTTATTACATTGAAAACATCATCACATGACCATCAAACTAACTGGTCTTTGGCTGTGATCTGTCATCAATTCCTTTTGGTAAATATTGAAATAGAAATGGTAACATAGCTTTCCCTTGGCAACTCGATTTTCAGGCATATTCCCCAGAACCTTTGAACGTTCACCTGCTCTTCCGTGTCTTTTTTTCTTTCCTTTCCAATATTTTCCCTCTTTCTATGGCTGGAAGGAGAGTCGCCCCCTGCTGGTGGGTCTGGGGCTAGGCGTCTGAAATGTCGGTGCAGTTCTCGGAGCCGGCGGTAGGTGGAGACGGCGGGCCAGCCTTCTAAGCCGGCGGGCGTTGCCGAACCCCCGGCCAGCAGGGTGAGAAGTGTGCTATGATGGGAGCAGGGAGAGTGCTGCCTGCATGGGGATGGACGGGAAACCAGGTCGCGCGGGTGTCTGTTCCTCCTTCAGACACCCACATTTCTTACAAGTGGAGAACGATTCTACCACAATTTAGGAATTTCATCCCAGTTGAAGGAATTAAATATTTAGATCCAAATGATGCTCTGCAGATTTTGCATACTCGGTGCCAGTGATGTTAAAACGTCTAATATGCCTGTGTCATTTGCTAAAAATAAACAAGGGGGTACACATGTGAATTCAATAAAGACTAGAAAGTAGTTAAAAAATATAAACGTTTAGAATTACAAGAGCACTTCTACAGATTCAATCCTAGCCTCGGATTCCTGGAAGGAAATATTTTCCACAGGGAATAATGAAACAGAAAGGTTTTCTAGGGTTTCTCTAAGGGAACAGTGAGAAAATGAATTCACCAGAGATGTGAAATGGAATTGTAACTATGGTACTTAGCTCAGAGCGGAATGTGATCGGCCATCAGAAAGGAATGCAATCTGGGTTGGCTGCGATGAAGCAGGTTTATTAGTTATTCTTTCCCAGGACCCCAAATTGACAACTGGTTGGTCTAAATGAAATGGGTGCGATTTGGACAGGGTTGTGGGAATAAGAAAAAAGGACTTAGAAAGCTACAAGTTTGAGCACATTTTTTGGTCTGGCATCAGGCCACTGCACTGTCTGTGAAAAGCAGAGCTAAAAGCAAATTAATTTGGGGTTAAATCTTCATTAAAAACAGAATTATATAATCTTGGAATTAGAGATCATGTGTTCTGACCTCTCTCCAAAAGCAAAAATTCCCAGGAGAACATCTCTGAAAGATGACCTTCTAGGCAGTTCTGGAACACTTTTAGTCAAGAGTATCTGACAGCTTTCCAGTGTACCCCGTTCCATTCTCGAACCCCTGATTTCAGCATCTCTTAAACCATGGTGGGGACCCTGAAATGCACAGACATTTTCTTAGAGGTCCAAGAGTTGTCTGCAAGATCTGTATATTTTCATCTATTCATTTCAATAATAATCTAAGAAGAATTCATATGACTGCTTTTTATCTGAGGACCACCAAAAGATATTTTTCAGCATTCCTTTTTATTTATGTGTTGAGAGAATAGTACTACTTTCATCATTTGGGGTAAACGAGAAAAGAAGAGTTGGACTTAATAGGTAACAAGTGATGTGAATTTTGGTGAAGGCAAAGTAACATCCCAGCATCCCTCCTCAGTGGTTTCCCCGTGGTTCAGGAAAAGAATTGAGCTAGGTTTGGAGTCTCACAATTCTTACGGTGGTCTGGGCCTGCTCAAGACAAAATCATTGATACCACATCTATGCTCTGTGAAAGGTGATTTTGTTTCAACGAAACATCATCTCTCCCATTAAAATAAGGTTGTTTGTTTAACTATTATGGACATTGTAGTTTTGCTTGCATTTAATTTTTACATTTGTAAATGTAATACATGATTTTAATTTGTAAATTGGTATAAGAACGCTAAGCATCAGGACTTCATACTTACTTATATGTTTGTCCCGAATTAAGAAACATTACTTAAGAATAATTTGTCAACCCTGAGGATTTGCAAGAAGTTTTTCATCCATTAGGAGTCTGTATGTGACTCAGGTTTAAGAGATGCTGGTCTAATATGTTAGATAATTCTTCCCAATACGGAGCTCAGAACAGCCATATCTTGGTTCTGGTCTCTCAGGTTGCAAACAAGAAATTGAATCCCTTTTACATGCAACAGCCCTCCATGTATTTGAATATCATAATTACCTGGAAGCTTTCTCTTTATATATAACTTTTCATTTTGAAACAATGTCAAACTTTCAAACTTACAGGACAGTTGCAAAAATAATACAAAACCCACATGGAGAACTCCAACATAATGCCAAACCCTCTGCAAGATGCCCAGATCCATCAATTTTAACATTTTGCCACGTTTGCTGGATCATTATATCTCTCCATGTATCAGTCTGTCTACTATCAATTCATCACTATCTATCTATTTCTGAACACTTGAGAATAAGTTGTCTATATCATACTCCTTGAAAACATTTCCTAAGAACAAGGATATTCACTTATGTAACCTCTGTTAAGTACAGTTACCAAGTTCAAGAACTTTAACCTTGATATAAAGCTTAACAGTCCATATTCCAAATGTTCTCATATATTCTAGTAATGTTCTTTTGGGCCTTTTCTCCTCCACTATTAGATCCAGTCCAGGATCAAGTATTGTATTTAATTATCACTTTCTCTCTCTTGGTTCTTTTTTGAAAAACTGTGAAAGCATATGTATGACACAAGCTTTCCCATTTCAAACTACTCCCAAGCATCTCTTTTATATTTTAAGGGGTTGGGATGTAGATGAAGATAGACTGAATTACATTTCTACTTGCTGGAGGGCTGGTTATAACTCAACCTCCCTGTTTTCCCTGATCCCAACACACCAGGGTATTGAGTTAAGATTTATGTCTCTGATGTCCCAGCCTTTGTGGAAATGGAAACTAGGTCAGTCTAGCCTGACTGCTGCTTTGTGAACTCATGTTGGCTCTTAGGGATTCTTCTTGGATTTCTTTTTATAATGTTCACAGTCACGTCTGGGATGTAGTAAGCGAAAAGTCCATAGTTTCTGCATTATAGCCCTCTCCTGCTGGAAGACGGGGACATGTGCCTATAAACTGTTCTAGAAACTATCATTTTATGTGCTTTCTCAAAGAGAACTGAGGGTGGTTCCTCAAATGAAACCTCCGGAGGCTTTTTCCTTGTACTAGGGTTATAAATACATGGGCCTAGAATGAAGGGTAAGCAATGCTCTCTGGAGAGTACCCTGGCATTAATAACTAAGATAAGGACTTACTGCCTGTGAGTCTTTGATGTCCCAGTGGAGGGTGCAGCTTTGAGAGCTGCGGTCAAGGTCACCCAAAGGCCCTGTGGAATTGGGAGAGGTGTTTAACCAGTTGCTGAAAATAAAGAATCTCTGTCAAAAGAACCCATCTTTCTAGCCTGAAAGACTAGACAGTGTCTTAACACTGAGAAGAGAGTCAAAGGTTAAAAAGTAAAGAAAAAGTAGAAGTTAGCAGCCTAAAGAGCAGATGAGAGCAGGTGGAGATGAGGTTGGGGGAAGCGTTTCTTCAAATAAGCAGTTTAGGCCTCGGGACACAGGAAGAGGGCCTGGCCTGGAGCGCCATGTATACGGGACGCCATGTGTGGGCACACATATGCTTGTGTGTGTGCGCACTTTCTTGTGGGGGGCATGAGTAAGCGTGTGTGTGAGTGTGTGCACATGCAATTTTGTGCGTGCATGCATGTGTGCATGTGTGTGTACACCGCATGATTGTGTGTTTGCATGTGGCTTTCCCGTGCATGGTGTGTGCATGTGTGTGCATGTGGTTGTGTGTGTGTATGTGTATGTGCACGTGCTTGGGGTCAAGGTGGGCACAGTGGAGCTGAACCGGAGAGAAAATTCCATGAACAATCTAATCTTGCACAATTCTAACCTGAAAAAGGTAGGAAAAGGGGGATTACACATGCTTGCCTGATACATTTTTAGTAGTGTGATTTCTATTAATGTTTAAAATTATTTATGAGACCCTTAAGAGTAGGCTACAAATTTTGATAATTCAAAGCCGGGAAGTAAGCCCTGTGGGAATCAGTGGTGAAGGGTCAGGCCATGTAGGAAAGCCAAGGTTTCCCAAGGTCAGCCCTGGGCTGACTCAGGGCTAATGCTTGCATATACTCCTGGTTACATCAAAACAAGTCTGGGTAGGCTACATTTGACAAAGGAGCAGGATCTTGGGGTCAGATGGGCCAGGATGAGAGTCCTTGCTCCAATATTGACTAGCTGTGTAACCTTGGGGGAGCTACTTAACTTCTCTGTTTCATAGTTTCCTCCGTGGTAAAATAAGGATGATGATAGCCTACCAAGCTCATAGGGTTGTCACGAGGATTAAAAGACATTATAGACATGGATATATAAAGTACTTAAAGATCAGGACACGGAAAGTGTTATGTTGTGTAACAATTATTACTCTTAACGTGACCATCCCTAACTGCAAAAGAGGCTGGGACCGTGAGTATGTGGCCAAGGAGAATGGATTACTGCAACTGACTCAAACCAATCACAACTATTCCCTGGGGCTGTCTCAGGGCTGACTTCCCTGAGAACAGGGCATCTCCACCCAGCAGCCCCAACAAATCAGAGTTGTGTTCCCAAGGAAGAAGGGGAAGGGTAGCAGAGGCTGCTGGGGAGGGTGAGACTGTGTCTGTGACCCCCCTGACTTAGCAGTGACACCCAGATATGCACTGAGGCCTCCCCAGGATGATTTAGCACTTGGTGGCTAGCCAGAGCAAAATCCACATTTTTCTTTTCAATATTCCTTTTTGCCGCAAAATGACTTGATAACTTTCCATGTGCTTCTTGACTGTCATGGCTCTGGGGCAAAGATTTGAAATACCCAATTTATAGACCCTAGGCATTTTGAGGAACAAAGTATAGCCACTGCGGGAGCACACACCGATCGGCAGCGACAGTGCCACCCTAAATAATCGTGCGCCTAATTCAGGGCACCGGCTGTGTGAGCTGCTCCATCTTGATTCTCTGGGTTGCCACCCCCTGTGGTGTACTGCTTGGCTCATTTGACTAGAGAACTGCCAACATCTTTAAGGACACATACACTTTCATTTCCTGGTACACAGCCCCTGCTTTTAAAGTTTGGACAGAAATGAGTTAGCTATTTGTTGTTAATGCACTTAATTCCATTTTGGAGCAACCTAAATATTTGAGGGATACTTAAATTATGATTCAGTTATGAAATAGTATGCAGAAATTAATCTCCTGAGTAAAAACTATGTAGCAACAAGGAAGTGTTTGTGTTATAATTAATGTTAAGTAAACAATACAGTATCGCAGACACTCCGGGCCCGCCCACTGAGCTCGGAACTTTCGGTGTGTTACAGCCAACTTCCAGCTGCCAGATTGTGTGTGTCTGTGTGGGGGGACTCTTTCCCAACAGCCCCCGTGTGCGCAAAGCCTCCCAGCTGAGGCGGTAATTCCCCCACCCCGTACCCAGTTCACCACCCCTAGAGTAGGATAACTTCGAGGTGCAAGTTTTGCACTGTCTTCCCAAGTTTCCTTGGAGATTAGGTTTCTGTCGCTTGATCAATGCTCTTTGTTGGTTGCCTTCCCTTCCTATATCTCTTCCGCACTTCTCTGACAGTGTTACCTCCACTTCCCAAATAAACTATTCTCTCAAGGTCTGCTTCTGGGAAAATCCACACCACGACCCACAGGATAGGGCATTGTAGAAAACCCCTGTTTCCCACGGTGGATGGTGTGTGTGCACAAAGACCGGGATGACAAGGGGACACATGACAATACTAAGAGTCATATGAGCGCGGTGGGAGTAGGTATGATCTTTTCCCCCTCCAGTCCCTGAACTTACTGTTAAGTTGTTAAACTGGTTTCTGAATTTTTTTGTTATATTTTTAAAGATAATAAAAACATCTGTATACTCCAAATCCACCTGCACAGAAGGCTGGAAACAGACATGGGAAATAGAAGTTGGAGACATGGGTTGCCTCCAGGATGATCTGTTATAAGGAAAGGGGGATAAAGGCAGAGGAGACAGGGAGGTTCCTGGCACCAGTGGGGGCTGAGAGGGACACAACCTGTGGAAACCAGACCTAAATCTGGTCCACATCCAAAACCTACATAAATTCAAAGTTTACACTGTTTAGTGTCCGCAAAGTACAGAAAAAAAAAATTCTTTAAGCAGAAAGTGTGTAAGTACAAGCATTTCATGCATTCATTCCCATTTTTCCCCTAAATTCTAAAGCATTTTCATTGGGAAATTTCTTCACAAATAAGCAAAAGAATCATTTGGTTTCAATTTGTGTTCTACAGTTTGAATCATCAGAGCTTCTTGTATTTTACAAATCTATTTTTCATGTAAAACCTATTTTTAATCTGAAGTGGTAAGTTTAGTTATCTTGCTTCTAGGAACTTTATAGCAGGTTGGAGAAGCCAACATATTACTTTATTTTTCCATCATTTTCTTCTTTAGAACTTTGGATTTAAAACACACTCACACACAATTGATTCAGTTGCAAAGAGAATTTAGTAATAAAGCCAAGTGTTAAATAGATTGTAGGTATAAAACAAAATTATTTGGACATATAGTCTCAGATAAATTAATGTACTCAACAAATGTTACTTTTTGAAATGGGAGGAGTCCAAGAATTACTACATTCAAGAGGAAAAGTGATTTGATTGGAAAGGCTAATCAACTCAACTTACAAGTTTTTCTTCTTCTCAGGGACAAAGAGCAGGTGGAGTGCCTTTCTACACTAAAATGAGGAAGGAACGTGTGCTCTTTAGCTCCTATTATCTTTTCCTCATGAGAAGACTGATTGAGGCTGTATACTATAGTGGTGAAAGAACGCATGCAATTGAGCCAGAAAGATCAAGGTTCAAATCTTGATGCAGCCAATTACTGGCTGGGAGAGCTCAGGTGAGTTACTTAACTTTTCTGTGCTGAAGTTACCTCTTCCGTAAAGTCAGTATTACATTCAATAGAAAGAACAAAAAATTGAAAACAATTGAAACACCCATCAACAGAAGAATGAATGGAAAATTATACGGCAGAGAAAATAAATGAACTGCAGCTAGATGTGAAAACATGGATGCAGCAAAGGAATGTAATGCTGAGTGAACCAAGGTGGGACAAAATTTTTGTAACGCTCAGAAATAACTAAAACCAAACAATTGGGTTTTAGGCACACAATTAAATAAACAAGGGAATGATAAATAGAAAATTCTGGATAGTGGTTGTCTTTGTGAAGAACACAAGAGAATAAGATGAAAAAAAAACACAAAGTTGAATGCAAGTTATTGTTAATGTTCTAGTACTTGGGTTAGGTGGTAGGTTCATAGGCGTTCATCTTATGGTTTAAAATATGAATGAATGAGTAAAAAATGAACCAAGGAGGGTTAGGCCTGGGACAATTGCAGTATGTCTCGAACCAAGAACTACGATTAGCCCAATGCTGTGCAACTGCATCTGAAGCCGAAAACCAATGAGCTAGTCAAAATAGTGCCTACTTCATAGAGTTCTTGCAAGAATTGAATGAAAACACTCATATTGACTGCTTAATAATATGAAAATAACATGTTTTCAATGGATGATATCTCGGAACGCTATTTGGCAAAGCTATAGTTTTTAGACCGTTTCGGACTTTTGAAATCCCATATACATAGTGTTATCAAGGTACAGCAAACAAGATAATTATTAAAATGAGCATGTTGTCAGCTCACTTCTCTCTATATAAGACAGATCTTTTATTGCAATCATTGCTTATTGAGGGGCTGTGGCAGGTATTGCACCCAGTACGAGAGATGGTGGGGAATTTGGCAGTGCTCGGCTTTGCCACGTGGGATGCACGGGGTGGCAAACGAGATGGCAGTAAACAAATAAGTGCAAGCTGATCAAGGTCCTGGAGGAGAGGGACATGGTGACTTCCTGGACCCCAGAGAAACGGCACAGCACAGTGAGTCAGAGTGTACACCCTGGGGGCAAGCGTCAGGCCCAGGGTCCCAGCTCCATCACCCTGGGGAGTGACCCCAGGCAGGACTGAGTTAGCACACACACGTTAGTATTAGGTTAGCATCATAAATAAAACAGCTTCGTAGTTACCTAAGGGGCCAGGTCCCCACTTCTACTTTTAGGCACCCCCCAAAAAGACCTCCTACCTGTTGAAAGGGGTTCACCCTGCCTGCCTCGTAGGGTGTTCAGAAACATCAGCTGAGACCATGTGTGTGAAGTGTGGAGGCCACTGTCCACTCGCCCTCCCTGGGTGGAACTCCCGTCGCCTGGGAGGTCTGTAAGTAGACGGCGCATGAACCCCACCTCCACTCCCCTGTCCCCAGCCTCCTGCGTGGACCCAGAGGGCCGAGCAGGGGCCCTTTCCTAGCCCGCGGGACAGACATATCCTGACCTGGGGCAGCATGGTTCCTGTTTACCGTTAGGGCACAAATACACGATCACCCCACAGCTAGATGCCCAGGACAGGGGTATCCATCACCCTCCCTACTGTCCCCACGCCACTCCCACCCCAAGGAACCACGTGGCTGGGTTGACTGGGTTCACAAACCTGGAAATTAGTATAATAACAGCAATACACTGGGTATAAATGACAGATTTGATTCGCATAAGTCCCAACTCATTCCATCAAATGAAATTGACGAAGACATTTGGCTGTGGTCCGGGAGCTGCTTTTCATTCACTGAGAGCCTCTTGGACAACACAGTTGCTTTCTGAAGCACTGATTGCGAGGGAGGTGCTTGCACTTACCACTTGGAATAAACATACTCATAAAAAGAGTATGAGTTAATTCATAATAAGCATTTAAGTATGATTCTCTGCTTCTGTGCTCCGCGTAGTTGATCCCATGGCGGGAGAGAAGTATTAACTTATGGACGAAGGGGCCTCGCCCGGGGCAGAGGGCGGACCCACGCCCCTTAACCGGAGCTCGGGTGTTCCGTCTGGGCTTGGGGGCGCAGAGGGGGTCCGGAAGGGACGGGGCTCCCACGCAGGTGAGGAACAAGTTGTCGGTTCTTGTCTGTTCCCTGTGGAGAGGTGCGGGGCGATGGTGGGAAGGCTCTGCTCCTGCAGAAGGGAAAGCAATGCTGATGGCATGAGGCGAGGCTGAGCTCCAACCAGGGCTCCAGGAAGGCCCCCGACGGGCCCTGCTCCCTCACGGGCTCCGCCGGACGTGGCCCCAGGGACCACACAACAGACCCCAGGCCACCAGGAGCCAGGCCTGGCGAGGGCGGGAAACCGCCTGCTCTGCCCCGCCTTGATTTCAGGGTAAAAAAATAATAGATTCTTCCCCCTCCCCATATCACTTTCACCTAATGCAACACGGACAATGTTGTGTTGGGAATTATGGAATCCTTTCACTTGAATAGATGCTGACCTATTAAACTTGATTCACATTTTCTTGGTCTCCTCAGTGGCATTCCTGCACTTAGAAAAGAATACAGATGAGCAGACAGTGACCGGCAGTGACCGTGGGCGGTGGAAGGACGAGGGGATGGCGATGGGGGGTGGGGGAGGGTGTGCAGAGAGGTGGGGAGGGGTGGGGGAGGGGAGCCCGAGAGCGGGCCACGGGAGAGGGGGCCACACTGGGTGCTGGGTTTCCCACCAGCCAGCCGCATGCCTGCTTCTCCTTGGGTCCTGGGTCCTTATCATCTTTAAGGACACCTTCTGCTTGGTTCCCTCTAAGCTCCATGCAACCCCTAATTTGAAAGCCTTGCATTTTGCTCAATGCACAGTTTGGGTGGAGGAGAGGAAGTCACTGATTTTGGATTCAAGTCCGTAAAATGGCCCTTTATCAATTTCTGTTAATGAAGTCCTTAGCTCACATGCCCCATTTCCGCTCAGAGCTTGCCAATTCGAGTAACTCAGTCACTTCCTGTTTAAACTCTGTTGCTTCAGAGTAACCACTCAGGCCATTCAGTTTGTCCCCTTCTCCCACCTTTCCTTTCCTTCCCCCAGATGGCACATGGTTTGAGGCTCATGGAATGTTTTGCTCCATCTGGGTAGGGGTGGGGGGTTGTGTCTGCTCTTTGGTTGTCACTGGCCCCCACTGACGGGGGCTCCCCTGCAGGTCCAGCGTGTGGGCCCCCGGCCCTGGTGATGGCCAGGCTCCCCCATGGTTGTGGTGTCCGCACACTTGGCACCCCCTTGATCTGCCTTACGGTCTCATCTGTTTGTCCCCGCAGGGGCAGGGAGCACTGGGGAGCCCCTGACTGCTGTCAGATCACGCTGAGGAGTGGGGGCTCTACACGGTGCCCAAAGGCCTCCCACCTGGAGCACCCCCCACCCCCACCCACCGCCACTGGGCACCTGTGCTCATGGTCATCCAGTGTCTTGGCCAAACCTGGAAGTCTCACATCAAACATGACACCTCCAAACTTATAGGGCTCTCCATCAGGGGTCATTTTTTTCAAAGGGCTCACCAGCATCCGAAACCGAACCCTAGCCACCTCCCCTCCAAGTCTGTTCCCTTAACTGGCCACATCAAATTCACCTTGGCTGGAGAAACAGCTCTTACATTATCTTGAAAATCCCCCACACCCATGATTATTTCACCTAAGGGGGCCACTGGAGACCAGAAAGAGCAGGCCTGGGTTGTGCTCCAAGGAGCTTATGTAACAAGATAAATTAATACATAGTTTACAAAGACATTTATAAAGATTAACTATATTGGAACCTGAGAAAGATCAGATGTGGCAAATGAGACAATGGATGGAATTGGTTGGGATTGCAAATTGCAGTCCAAGGAGAGAGGGAGCAAGCAGAGCTTAGCAGGGATTTGCTTCGGCCTTGTAAGGGAAAGGAGTCCGGGTCTTGGAGATGGTTTGGATGCATGTTCACAGGTTAGAAGTGAAGGTGAAGGGTGTAAATTGGTGATGGGGGGGTGGGGGTCAGAAAATACTCTTGATCAGAACAAAGCAGACCAAGGAAGAGGTGGGTGACAAGGTGGAGAAGCAGCTGGGGGAAAGCTTTGAAAGGGACAGTGCTGAGTTTGATTCGATCCGACAATCATGCAGGAGCCCCGAGACTGACGGGGCCAAGGTGAGAGGGCTCTCTGCGGGAGGTGCAAGGGAGCCTGCAGGGCCAGGGCAGGGGTCTGGGTAGGATTTGGTGAGGGGGAAGATATGGGCAGACACGAGCCAGGCTGGGGAGAAGAGAGCAGCCGACTGGGTGTGACGAAAGCCAGAGAGATGATGAAGAGCCCCAAGGCCTGTCACTGGCCAAGGGGACAGTGGCACAACCTGCAGGGATGCCGAACTTGGGCAAGAGCAAAGCCGGCTGCGGGAGGGTGGGGCGGCCACAGGGCTGTTTAGACTGGGGCCGAGATGGCTCCCAGCCGTCGTACGTGCCTGGAGAGAGGAGGGAAGGTCAGGTGTGTCTGAGGGTGGGAGGGCAGTGAGTGGCCCACACAACCTGTGAAGGTGAGTGCAGGGGTGGGGAGGGCACGCTGCTGAGAAAGGAGACGAGACTCATCTCCGAGCTCGAAGGTTAAGAGCAGGGTCGGGACACCACTTTCTCATTTGCTTCTATCTTCTGTATAACGTGGAGTTGGTAATTACCAGATGATAATCCCAGACTTGGATTAAAGCCCTAGAGCTGGTTGTAGTGGCTGTGTGACCTTGACCTTGACCTTGACCTTGTACAGTCAGCTCACTTCTTGACATCCCCATTTACTCATCTGTAAGATGGGCAGAGAGCACCTACCTCACAGAGAGCTCCTGAGGGCTCAATGAAAGCGATTATGTAAAGCTCCTGGCACCACCTAGCACATTTTAGTTAAAGTAAATATACTAATTTAGTTCCCCTACCAGCAAGACCTGAGCGGTTTTCTCCCAAGGACCCAGATGTCTTTGGGCCTTTAGCAGCGTATCATGGTGCTGGCATCACGGTGAGGGTGAAGTGGCGAATCATGACACTCCTGAGCCGCTGTACCCAGACGAGTTGCAACAGGACCACATGGGATCAGAGGAGGGTCCCCAATAAGGTGTCCCTCTTTTTGTCAAAAGAAGCTGAACGTAATCCCTTCCAACCAGAAGGGAATGCCACTGGCCAGAATCCCGAGGGGCCCGGCTGCTGCACCTCGGGGACATAGAAAAGCCCTTTGCAGAGCCATGAGCCACAGGCAACCGGTGTTTCTGCAGGCCGATGGGCAGGATCGAGCCCCTCAGGAGAACCGTTGCTGAATGTCTGGTGCTTTGGGTGAAATTTGAACAAATACCGAAGTGTGGAGACAGAGGCCTTACTGCAGGTCCTTGACAATGGAATATGGAATCTGCCCAGGAGACTCACCAGAATCTGGAAACCCAAGATGTGGAGAAATTCAGACCAGGCCAGAACAGAGGACATTCCTAAGAGAACATTCCTAAGAGGACATTCCTAAGGCCACCCTTGGCTAAGAGTTTTTCTTATTCCTCAGTGACAAGAATTTGGGAGTGTATGCTCCAATGCCTTTCCAGTTCACTTATGGGTTGTTGCATATAATTATAAGCTAGCTGGAAGTAACTTTGGTTTCGATTCATAGCCTGGCTTCAGACCTTCTCGATACTTCCTTTGTTATCTTCACGAAGTCCGGGGTTAAGGACAGCCACTGGCTATTATTACAGCAAGATACCTGGCCAGGGCGGACCCCTTCTGACTCCTGCAGTTAAAATCCCCGTGCCCGGAGTTTCCAGGTAAGCAACAACCCTTTAACAATGTTGTCTGGGTGTGCGGTGCGTAACAATGCTGCACCACACCCAGGAAGACAATGTGCCAAAATATTAAAGTAGCCTATCCTGGCACTTTGTCACGTAGGACAAGCAAGGCCCTGACAAACCATCTTCTCTGCTGCCGTCCCCCTTAGGATGTCAGGGCCCCGACAGGGTCTGCCAGGCTGACTTGCTACTTTTGCATTGCTCTCAGCTTTCTTAAATTCTTCCTTCGAAGCTGTCCTGTGGTGCCCACCTGAGTTTCCACGTGGTGGAGGGGATGGAGTAAGGGGCAGGGGCATCTGGCAGAACTGAGTTGAGCTCCCCTTTCCACCCCACTCCAATCTCATGGCTGTGCAAGCTGATCCTATTGCTCACCCTCTCTGAGCCTCGGAATTCTTCACTCAGATGGAAACCATAAACCCACCTCAAGTTCATGGAGAGAAGAGACACTACATGGCAAGACACTGCTGGGTTCTCTGAGCCGCTCCCTACATGTCAGCTGCTGCCCCGAGCTCCTCCCCTAAGACCCCCTCATTTCCCTGATTCTAAGTTCTGCTTCATCCTTTCTAATCCCAGGGACCTGGTCTTGGGCCTTGGCCTCTCTGTGATAAACACTCCTGCTCCCAGATGTGATCCCAGGCTCTGTTAAACACCTTTCACACCCACCACAATTTCACCTTCCTTAACCTTTGCACACACTCTCCCCTAACTGATTAGTTTTCTCCCTTCAAAATAAAACTGCCTAGTCCCTTAGTTTCATGGCTGTATGTAACCTGAGTGCTAACATTTCAGCATTTTCTAATCTGATGCTTATTAGGAAATGTTTTTTTTATCATTACATGTCTTGCCATTAATGGATTTGGTCTACACAGCTGGATCCCTTGTTTTGTGTTCCCATCCTCCGTGTGTGTGCGAGAGAGCACGTGTGTTTTCTCTGACGTGCCTGTTTTGCTCTCTTGACTGCCAGATCCCTTATCCCATGGGCCGTCAGGAGCCCAGCAGGGCAGCTGAGCCCCTACGTGCACTCCAGGAGCTTTCTCCTTCCACCTCGGCATCCTGCTTGGGAACTTTCTCCGGTGGCGACACTGATTATTAACCCCACTGGACACTGGTTTCCCCAGCTACGTGTTCGAGTGAGACGGCTGTGAGGGGACGGGGCATCCCTGCTTCCTGCGGAGAGCTCAGCCTGTCCTTCCTCTTTAACTTTCAGTTGCTTTTCTTTGAGAAGAGGGTGTTGTTTATTTTCCACCACGTCAGAGTGATGGTTACATATTGGTTATTTCTATATGAGAAGTTGATGGGTTTTAAGAAGCACTCAAAAGCAGGTCCTTTCACTCAGTCTAGCCGTATGATTTTGCCTGTTCTCCTGTGCTCTCCTGCCCATTTAAATGTGTTTCTGGTTTGCGATTTTTACCCCTCATCAATACTCAGGAGCTCTGGCCTTGATCTTCCAGATGCCAGTCTGCCCTGTTGGTTTGTTCTCTGTCAGGCAAAAAGGAAAACCACAGATCTTCCTTTGACCAAGGCCTGACCTAACGTTTAGAAACCACAAGAGGGGCAACTGGTCCCCTGTGGTCAGCTGTGGGGATGGAAGAGGAGGGTTTTAGAAAAGGGATTTGAGAAAGCCCAGTACTTGGCCCCGTGCAGCCTTTGAAGAGCCTGCTGAGGCAGTTTGCTGTTCGGCAGTGCAGGATGGTGGCTTGTTTATCTTTAGTTTCTCCACAGACATCTCTGGACACATATGGTTGCTGTTTTTGTTTTGACTAATTTTGACTTTTCTAATGTCCTAATGTTTAAAAGAAAGCGCAGTTTTAAAAAAAATGACCTTATCTCCATTCCGTGTTACTTCTTGGGAAATCATGAACCTCCTGGAAGTTCAGAGGCGGAGCAGGGCTGGAAAGGAGATTTGGAATCAGGAATCTTCAGAAGCTGTGCTTAAAAGCCATCAGATGATTGAGAGTTAGACATTGGCTTCCCAGATGCAAACAAGGGGATGTTACCATATGTTGGCTACCAGGTTTAAGTGAGAAATTTAAAGATAGTCCAGCGTAAATAGCCACATGGGCTATTATTATCATGATAGGGGGTAGCATTTATTGAGCACCTACTGTGTTCCAGACTCTGTTCTAAGCACCTCACATATAGCAACTTATACATCTTCACAAGACCCCTGAGGTTGGCACTGCCGTTCTCCCCGGCTGGCACAGAAGGGAGCTAAGGTCTCGTGGAGTCAGTAGGTAAGAGGGAGAGGGGGAAGGTAGCCCCCTCAGCTGGACTTTTGAGGTTTTGCCCACCCTATGGCTCCGTCTTTTTACTGTTTGGGCTTTTATAAATTACAAATATGATTCATGCTCATTGTTTAAAAAAAGACTCAAAGAGCAGGAAAATTTAAAGTACTTAACGTAAAAAGTGATATGGACCCTCCTCCCCTCAGAAGAAACCACTGTGGTTTCTTTTGGACCTTTTTCTATGTGTTCACACTGAGGATTGTTTGTGTCATAAGCAAAACTGGATCCCATTCTGTGCACTGTTCAGCTTTATTGTTAGATGGAAGTGAGATGGGGGAGTAGATGGGGGCAGGCTTCGGCGTCAGACCTGTGTGTAAGCCCCTTTCTCCCTCTGTGGATTTATTTTCTCTTTCAGGTTGGAAAAACTCAATGAGAAGAATATCAAGCAGAAGACAGAGGTTGGCTGGGAATGGGAGGAGAGTCAGGCTGTGCCCTTGGACAATTACCTGACTTCTTTGAGCCTAATCTTTGAAATGTGGTAACATACTCTTTACCTTCCTGAGGGTGCATGAGGTTTAGAGGGGGGTGTGTGTAAAATGCCAGGCACTCCTGATTTGTGGGGCTCTTATTATTTCTAATAAATTTTAAATTCTGGGATATTTTTTCATTCTCAAACTGCAAAATACTCTCTTCTTAGTTTGAACAAGATTGGTTGTGGTTTGTAAAAACACTCTCTTATTAGACAGGTCTACGTCAATGGATTCTCAATGGGGTTTGTTCCTCTTTTCTTTCTTTAAGCCATTGGTTCTCAACCTCATATGAGCATTAGAATTACTTGAGTAGCTTTTAAAAATCCCCAAACCCAGGGCACACTGCAGACCAACTAAATCAGAATCTCTGCAAGAAGCAGCAGTATATTTTAAAACTCTCCAGGTGATCCCAATATTCTGGCAAGATAGAGAATGAGAGACTTATAAGGATACACCTTGTTTCTATGTTCTCTCAAGAAATAAACTTATAGGCAAGAATGGAATGATTTCATTTGCTGAATGTATTTGAATGAATTGAAGAGTTTGTTATCTTTCCCCATCTAATGTGGTATAATTAATATTTAAATATGCATGCAGGGTGAGAGCCAGATATATGAAATTAAATTCAAATAGTATATTATAAAACATAAAGTACATTCTATATTTTTCATTATAAAAGCACACTAAAGAACATTTATAAAATAAAAAAAGGAAAGAAAACTATCCACTCATAGTCCCACCATCTTAAAATATATATTTGTGTGTGTGTGTGTGAATTTTTTTGCTGGTAA
This sequence comes from Choloepus didactylus, assembly GCF_015220235.1. Classification (NCBI taxonomy): domain Eukaryota; kingdom Metazoa; phylum Chordata; class Mammalia; order Pilosa; family Megalonychidae; genus Choloepus; species Choloepus didactylus. Next base: position 11,192,342 of record NC_051318.1, read on the forward strand.
ATGAGCATTTGGTTTATTTCTTTTTTTTCTATAAACAGACTTTAAAATATATAATGATTAAATCAAACATTAGATTTCTGTACCCCTTTTCATGCTGATCAAATTGCATTTAGAGTTCCTTCAGGCTTGGATCTAGGAGGCCCTGCTACCTCCTGGCTACATACAATGCCTTATAATTGCCCAAAGTGGAGAGTCTGCATCTCTTTAAACCCCGTTTGTTATTTATTTTCTCTTTCAGATTGGAATGACTGGGAATGTCAAGGTGAAAACAGGGCTTGGCTGGGATCAGAAAAGGGGAAAGAGGGTAGCTTCTGCACAACAAATGAAGCAAGAGTATAGTAATTTTTCCTCCACAGAGAAAGCCTCACATGTTAAGAACCTCTTCCCCTGGCCTCTGGAAGGACACACAAGAAACAGCAGCAGTGGCTGCCTGGGGAGGGGAACTATGGCCGGGGGAGAGGATTCACCCTTTCATACCATATTCATATATTACTTCTTCAAAAACACAATGCATGCCGAGTTCAAACAAGCTCTTGTCCCAACTTTGGGACAGACGCTCTGCGGGTCGGTTTATATGTGTTCTCTCATTTGCTCCATTTACACATCTACGTTGTAATCATAATCGTGCAAATAAACTGACAGTACTTGACCTCTGGAAGCTCGTGATAAAGCAGCCCACAGGCGGGAGAGGAGCTCACAGACGAACACAAGCCAATTCATCTGGCGTCAGCCGGCAGCAGGCTGTTGAACGGGACCGCCGTGGGAGGCGCATGCTGCCACAGGGTGGAGTTGGGGAAAGAATCTTTCCTACAGAAGAGATCCCAGGGAGCAGAGAGAGATTTCAGAGCTTGTGTCCAAGGCAGAAGGGGAATTTGTAGAGTGGGGGAGGAGAGAGGCTCCAGATCACAGGTACAGCCGGAGCGGTAGCTCCCCAGGGGGAGACTGCGGCCGCCGAGGGGGTCAAGACAGAAGTGTGGATTTATATTTGGGGCCCCTGACGGACAGTCTCAGAAAGGGGCACCTTGCCCTTCGTTCAGCATAAAATGAATCCCGTGGGAACTGGGAAATGAGTTCAGAACAGCGTCCAAGATGGTTGCCCCTCAATGGTCATTAACGGACCACATTTATCTAACTTGGTAGAGGAGAGCCCCTGGCTTTGGCGGACCCTCTACCCTGCACTGCAGAATCTGCGATGGTGGTGTATTTATACCCATGGTCCTAAGGGAATTGAAGGCCAAAGAATGGAGGGTGCCACTGGGGAGTCGTCTGGGACAGTTGAGGCAGCCCGAGCTGCCCCGTGAAGGACCAGAGGTAGGAGGTGAGGCTCCCGGGGCATCCTGGAAGGAGAAAGGGTCGGTGATTAGATGGAGAGGAAGGGAAGTTTCAGAATGAAATGGGGTGCCCACATCGGCCAACAGTGGCGGTTCTCTGGTCAGGCCCTCCCAGAAGCGTCTGAGGCTATTGCCCTCAGCCCCAGGAGTGATGATGAGAGTTGCGACTTGACCATCTTCTCATCCCCTGACCATCCCTTGCTGCCCACCTTGTCATCACAGAGTTCATGCCAATTTGTCTCTTATTTATTTCCTTCAGCTCCTTATGGCCGGTCACCCTCGTGACTACGAGTGCCTGCCTGCCATGGAGTGGGTATTTGATCACTATTTGCTGAATTAAAGAATAAAGTAAATGAAAGAGTACTAAAGAATGAATCGATAGGATGTATTCATTCAGTTTAACACAAGCTCAAAGATATAGCAAGTTCCTTGTGGTCTCCTGTTTCACTCCCTTCCCAGCCTAGACCGGTGGCTCCTTCTCTAATGCTAGCCCTTAGGGTCACTACCTGATTGCTACTTATCTGACTCCAATGGACAAAAAGGTGTGATTGGCAGGGGGGACCCCAAGATGGGACGCCCACCCCCAGCTCTGCAGGATCTGGCCCCTCCTGCCTCATCTCTTGCTCTTTAGGACAAACTCCAACCAAACCCAAGGCCTTTCGGATCCTCAAGTGCACCCCATCCCTTTCACTTCCTGGTCTTTTTGCACATGCTGTTCCTCCTGCCTGAAACACTTTCCCTTCCCAGCGCTTACTTTTTATCCCCCTACATCTGAGTCATGCACCCTTCACATGTGCTCCTGTAACATCCTGGATAACTCCAGTTGTCATGCTTAGCTCATTGGCCTGTGATTGCTGTTTAAGTCCTTATTTGCATTTATTCATTCCTTCAACCGATATTTATTGAGCATGCATGACATCTTAGGGGCTGCTCAAGAAATTGGGGCTAAAGCAGCAGACAAAATCCCTGCCCTCTGGAGATTGCATTTTAGTGGACAGGGATAAGCAATTAACAAAGAGACATAGCCATATAATGTGTCAGGTGCTGATAAGTGTGATGAAGAAAAACCAAGCAGGGTAAGGCAGATAGAGCAGAATGGGCTGGGTGTGGTGGGGAGGCTACTGTAGATAAAGCAGTTGGAAAAGACATCCTGATAACGAAACATTTAAGCAGAGACTTGAAGGAACTGAGGAAACAAACCATGAAGTTATCTGGGGACATAGTATTCTAAGGTGTGGAAATAGTCAGTGCAATGGCCCTGAGGCAGGGATGCACTTGCCATATTCAAGAAGCATTGAAGCAGCCAGTGTGGCTGGAGCAGAGTGACCGACCGAATCACCCTGTCATCCAGGATGTAAGCTCCGTGAGGTCAGAGACCGTGCCTGCCTGGCTCAAGGTGGTGTCCCTAATGTCTAGCACTGGGCCTCACAGATGCTCTAAGGGTATTGAATGAGTTCATATCTTGGACTAGATCCTACATTGACCTGGTTTCATCCATGAGGTCCTGAATGGGATAGCCAGGGAGGAAGACACGGAGCTTCTGGACAAGGGTAGGTCTGGGCATTGGATGGCCTGGGTACATAAAACAAGAACAGTAAAAGGTAGAGGATAAACCTAAAGGGTCCTGCTTGATGCTCCAGTTTAAAATGTGAGTATGGGAGAGGGTTCTGGAAACCATGCTACATCATTAGAGTTACCCTCTGTCAGCTCACTAGTGTCTTCATGCCAGATAAATCCAACGTCCACTACTTGCCACGTGCCTGGTACTTCACTAAATATTTTTACATGGCCTAGCTTTGCACGATTGGCTTGGAGATTCAATGAAATAATGTCTCTATTTTACAGATGAGCACAATGGACAGGTAGAGAGGTCAAGTAATTTGCCCAAGGTCATACAAGTAATGGCACAGACAAGGATGAGCCCAGGCAGCCTGATTGGAAGCCTTCGCCTCTAATTTGTACGTAAATATATGTAACCCTTGTATGTAAATACTTCCGTCTTCCTGTCCTATGGTGGAGGGATGATCTTAATATTGTGGCGTAGACATGCAGGTGAACGAAGTATAGAAATTAAACCTTTGACTTGGATTCGACCTCCATTCAGAGTATTTTGAAATCAAACAAGCAGCAATCACTCCATGTTTTTCTTCTGGATTATGGTCAAACCCACAGAAATGAGGGCAGGCACCCACAGCTGGGAGAGGGAAGTCTTTGTCAAGGAATCCTTGACTGAGGAGGCTTGAAATTGACTGAGGACAGGACGTTTCACAAGGAGGGAGGCTGGTGATAAAAGGAAGTTGTGCTTAACAAAAGAACGCCTGGAATTTTTCATGGAAAATGGCAAACACAGTCCTGGAAAATCTGTCATGTGTTATCTCTCCAAGACACAGATGAGGTCAGCTGTGTGGTGCTCCCACTGGGACAGGCACTGACACGAATTGTTGGTGGTGGGAGGATGGCAGCACCCACCAAAAGGGATCGAAATATGCCTGCAGAAGCAACAGTTGTTGATTCTTTCACTTAGGATGTACAGGACAAGACACTTTGGCTACTATGGCTTGCCTTACACCCAGGCCCTGCAATGAGATTTAGGAAGGAAACAGTCAAATGGGAGTTTATCAGATTGCTCCTTATGACCTCTAACTCTCTCACAACCCTGTTCAAAGGATGACTAACACAAACCTTGACAAGTGCTGAGAAGACGTTTCAAGCCAACAACACGTACTTTCCCATCACTATCTACTTTCCGCTTGAGATTCTCCAAAGAAGAAATCAAAGCGAATGAAGACAGGAAGTAGGCCTTTATCCTGTGATCTCACTCCATCTCACTTTGTACTTGAGTGCTCAAAGGGAGGCCTCTTCCTTGGAGCGATAAGAAGACCTGGTTTCCCAGAGATTTGAGTGGTCATCGGCGCTTCTGGAGGTCTTGTCAGCAGGGTGTTGCCTTCTTGATCCGGGGTCTACGTCGTAATCTCAAAGAGACTCCTGTGGCTAAAGCTGTGGAAAGGTGACATGAAGGCAAAACAACTGCTTATCCCATCCTCCAGATGACTGAGTGGGGCCCGCGCGTTAGAGCTCCGCAAAAGACAACACTAGAATAGACATCCTTCCTGTCCTTTACCTTACCTTATCAATTTTCCGTGAGACCATTAAAATCCTTACAGGAAAAGAAGGCCACGTGAGCATCAATCCTGCAGAGGAGAGAGTCCATTAAAATACATCAGGATAGAAGCAAAACACATCAGGATGAACTATAGAGATGGAGACTCCAGCAGCGTCTGTTTGTGCTGGGTCTAGAGGCTGCGCAGTCGGTCCAGACGGTGACATCCACGGACTGAGAGTTGATGGCCAGATACCCAGCCATTCCAAAATATTCCCTGTTCTCCTGCAGGAGCTCGTAAACCGGGGCTTCAGCACGCACTTTGTGCCTTTGAGAGCACAACCTTGTTATTCAATGTGCATTTTTTATTGTGAATGTATTAAAGAAATTGAAAGCCAGTCATTACTGTCAGGAAGCCACATCTCATTTCCAAGCCCAACGCAAAGTTTCTTTAAGGGGCTCCACTGTCCCCCAGCAGCAGAAAGAGACCCGGACTGGGAGTTAGGAAACCTGGGTCTGGTTTTGGTCCTGACACCAGTGTGATGATCCCCAGCATTTTGAGTCCATTGGCATCTTAGGCTTTAAGAGGAGCAGTGCCTTGGGCTGACGGTCGGCTCTGGGGAGCAAGCATCGAGATGGAGAAAATAGGCAGATGCAAATGCTTAGCGCATAAGGGAGAATGTGGTAAGTGCTAAAACAAAAGTGTGAAATGTTAGGGGAATACAAAGGAGGAGGAGATTAATCTCAACTCTGGAGACTTTAAATAGTCATGTGGGGGGACATTCTAGGAGCAGGCATCAGCATTAAGGTGGGAAAAAAAAAAAAAAAACTGAGAAGGGGCAGAGTGGATTTAAGAGGGAAGAAGACTCCCCTGAGCCCAGGGATCCACCAAATCTGCCATGCAATGCAGAAGAACTGGACCCAGGAGAGGGGTAGAGGATAAAAAGAAGAAATTCAAGATAAGTAATCCATGGGGAGAAAGAAATTTTGTCTTCAAAATTACACAACCAACTGCATGGTCATGTTTGGTATAAATAAATTTTAAGTGATTTTACAGTAAATTTAGGATTTGGCAATACCCCAGTGTCATTCATGCTATTGGGGTTGAAGAGAGGATGGTCGATTCCCATTTGTGTTAGGAACTGAACTTCCCACTGTACCACGCCACACTCTTTGCGCATCACTCGGCCTCAGACAAGCGGATTTCTGTCTCAATGTGCTTCCATTGAGCATCTCAGGTGGCACGTTTAAATTAGAGTAATTAGAAGAGGGTTAAATACGGGGACCCTTTATAAAGGTGTGTGTGGGTGGAGGGTGGTGTTGGGGAACTACAAGCAATAGGGCAGCGTTCTGGAGCTGGTAACATGGCACGTTTCCCTCCCCAGACTGGCACGGCTCAGGGGAAAGCGTGGACGCTGGCTGCAGAAGGCAGCTCAATGGCTGCCCTGAGAGGTACAGAGAACTTGGTGGAGACCTGCGGCCTGCTAGTCCTGGGTAATCCACGGGGAGGGAACCAGGAGAGAAAATACCTCCTCCTTCTGTCCGGGATCTCCTGCCAAGGCTCCCCATTGGCAGAGGGTCAATTGGAAGCCAAAGGCTAAGACGCCTGTTCCAGGTGGCCCAGTGGCTCTAACTTTAGCCTGCGTCAGCATCCCCTGGGGAGCTTGGGAAAACCCCCATGGCTGATCCAGTAGGTCTAAGGTGGGGTCTGGGAATCTGCATTTCTAGCAAGGTCCCAGATGATGCCCATGCTGCTGGGCTGAGAACCACATTTTGAGAACCCTGCAGGTGTTCTTTCCACAACAAAGAGCAGAAGTAAGACAGAGAGTAGATCAGAAAGGCAGCAAGCTGTTGAGTTTAATCAAGGCATTGATGGACAGTAACTCCAATAACTTCTGCATGCCTCATCTCCTCTCCTATAAACAGAGAGATCTGTCATACCCCTTCTAGCTCATTCTGTGAGTTCATGGACCTCGTGCTACAGAATCTAAAGCCACATTCTCTGAGTGGCTCTGAAGACCTCACTCCTTCCTACAGGTGACACAGTTACGTGTAGTGATGGGCAGCAGCTCATCGAACCAAGATGACTTATGTGGGTGGATTCTTATGTATGTTTTCTAACTATTTTTCCTGTTAGATTGAAAGCTATTTGGAAAGGACCTAAACATTTGGCTTTTCCACATTATTTCTCTATAGATGAAGGGAGGAGTGTACTACATGAGATAAACAGTGATCCCAAATAAGGAGGCCCTGTTTGATTTGCATAAAATCAGACATTAGGAGATCATTTTAAACATTATCGGATCATGCATCTAATTAACCAAAGCCCAGAGGGTTTATACGAACTACGCCTATGCAATGATTATTCAGTGTAACTTATGAAATATTTTTCTCTCTTCATGAGCTCGTTGGTCGAAACAAAAAGTCAAGAGTGGGGCCTCTGGGTCTCTGGTGAGTGTGTGTACACACGCAGTGTTTATGATCCATTCACAGGTGGGGTTTTTGTGTGTGTGTTTTGGTTGAAACACTCACCAAAGCTGTTTTAATTCAAATGCATGTTATGCACATCATTAGTCATAATTTTAAAAGGCTTATTATAGTACTATAATACCTAACATAGAATTTCAACTTTTGTATTCTGCCTCATGTGTAATGTGTATTTAGCCAATATACAGGAACCCGATATATGAAAATCGAGACTTAAAAAACAGACGAATTGGGTTATAGTTTTTGTTTCACTAAAGAGTTCTGTGCTGTACCAAAAATTTCCTCTATGATTCCTTTAGATTGTAGGCAACCAGGGCTATTTAAAATGAAACCAGACTCATCAAAGTTTCATGTACACACAGTCCTTCTGAAACACATTTACCAACTAGGCTCTTGAGTAATCTTTGTGGGCGAGAAGCAAAAATGAGGTCTGGGATGTGGTCTCATCCCTGTGTTGATCAGCTGTACCCACAGAATGCTCTTAGGTGTGGAAACCAACATAGAAGGTGGTTTCTGTTGATCTGCTTTAGAGATCTTCACCTGGTCCTGACATTTCTAGAATTTTATCAATGACTCAAATAAACAGATTTGTTGGCAATGCTCAAAGCAATAAACTTGGTTGACAGTCAGGATTGAACTTGACATCCCTTAGCCCAGAGCAAGAGCTGAAACTAAGAAGATTATATGTTTTTTCTTTTTGTTTTTTTTTTAACTTTGCCATTCCAGATAGCTTTATTTTTCCATTTCTTTTTTTTTAAAGCAGTTTTATTGAGATATATTCACACACCACTCAATCCAATGTATACAATCAACGGCTTTTAGGATAATCACAGAGTTGTGCGTTCCTCATCACAATTAATTTTAGATCATTTCCATTACTCCAAAAAGAAAAACCCAATACCCCTTAGAAGTCAACAGATGTTTGTTTTTGTGTTCCATATATTAACAGTGATGCAGATGATATATGCGTATCGCTGGAAAGCATTGGAAACTTCCCGTCTGTTTCTTGGTTCCCCTTTTGTCTTCATCACATTTTTTTTTAAAGCATTTCTTAAATTCTTGTGCCATGGCTGGTTAAAAATAGACTTTCTCGCAGCAGTCATACCCTGCAAACTCCAGGAATCTTAAAACTTCTTTTGAGTAATCATTTTGCTTTTTCCACAGGATATTTGTGTCCCAGTCATCAAAATTGCTCTTAAATTACTGATTTACATATTCATTCATTCATGTGCGGCTATGAAGTGGGTGGGGCCAGTGACTGGAAGATGCTAGAAGGTCATGGGGAAGATGGCAACTGGAGAAATGTGTGTCCTGATTCTGAGAGGTTGGAGAGGTTCAGGTTCCCTTTTCATTAGGACCTATTGGAGGCCTGGGCTCATGATGAGTCTGCTTCTACAGATGTGGCTCATTCACCAACAAATGTTACTGAGCACCTACAGGGTTCTAGAAACTTCTAGGTGTGTGGGAAGCACCCGTGTTAGCAGACATAGGTATAATGCAAGGTGGTAAGTTCTCTCAATAGAGGTATAAGGTCCCTAAGGACAGAAACTGGGTTGGTGTTTTCATGACTGTACAACCAGTTGCTTAGCACATACTGAGTGCTCAAGAAATATTTACGGACTGAGTGCAGTGACAGGGATCAACAAGGGGCTGTGGGAGCATGAGGAGATGCTGAGTCAGCCTACCTGGGAGGTCCAGGGCGACTCTGGTGCATTAGGAGATGGGGGAGCATCCTCTCCTTTCCCTCCCAGGTGGCCCAGGAGCAGCCCACACGCCATCTTGAAAAGTGACGTTTGTTTTGACAAACAAACACAACAAGCCTGGATTCTGTCCTAAACATATGACCTCAAGTTGTCAGGGCTAGCAGCCCAAAAAGCCCTGTAGAACATTTTCATGTAAATATCGCTCTTCCATGAGTCTCGTTGGACTCCAGGGTGAGGGTGAGAGATTCGAACCACAGTTCTTATAAGTTTAAAATGCGGTCGCTGTGAATTTCGGGAACCTGAGCATTTGTTTCCTGAAGAGCGTAGAGAAGGGGTTAAACCAGCTGCCATCCTATCTGCCCTTTCTTGTTCCCCTGTGAGGTTTCCTGGGGCCTGGACCTGGGGTGGTGCAGATTAGGATGATGAATAGAACCTTAAGGCTAGAAACTTTATTTAGGTAGGAAGGAAAAGAAAACTCCAGTCCATGTTCAGCCTCTCAGGACTGCCTGAGTCTGGCATCGGGAGGCAAGGGACTTCTGCTCACCTACGGGCGGGGGCAAGATGAGAATGGAGTTCTCAGAGGCGAGAAACTTTGTCCATTTGCCCCCTTTCTCTCTCTGACTAGCTACCCCCTGAAATAAACTAAGGGGCCAGTGGTGCTGGGGCCAACTCAAACCAGCCCAGTGGTTAAATTTTCAGAAATTTTGCACACAGTCATTACTCAAAATTAAATGATGCAAACTTACAATTGAATTATATTCAAGACAGAGATATTAAATGCTCACAACTCATCACTTCCTAATTATTTTACGACATTTTACTACTGGTTATGCCCTCGAGGCTGTTTGCACCTGTCACAGCTGTATAATGGAAATACTGGATGGTGGTTTAGTACTGCCCATCTCTCCCCCAACTCTGTGTTCAGCAATGCCATGTTGGTAACTTGAGATCAGCCATGGGAGAAGTGCTTGTACCAGGGAAATCGGCAAATGCCAAGAGTGTCAGCCACCTGCACGTCACTGCAAGGAGCCCTCCTAAGTTTCTTGGGAAAGATCTTGCTTAAGTTTCCAGGGCCTAGGGGTGCTGGGGGTGCCCAGCGTGGGGACTCGGAGGACAGGGGCTGGAGCAGTGTTTGCTGGACCACGGTACTGAGACTATCCTTTGCAGCCCTGTTAAGGAGTGTGAGGCCGTGATGTCCCTCTGCAGGTGGAAACATGTCATATAATCAAATAAAAAAGATTTTTAAAAGCTGTATTGAGATGTAATTCATACACCATATAACTCACCCATTTGAAGTGTACAATTCAATGGTTTTTAGTATATTTACAGAATTGTGTAATCACCATCACAGTCAATCTTAGAACATTTTCATCATCCCTAAAAGAAGCCCCCTACCCATTAGCAACCAGGCCCCATTCCCATCACCCCTAAACCCAGCTCCATCCCACCCCTGTAACCCATAATCTACTTTCTGTCCAACTTCATTCTTTTGCATGTGGATATCCATTTGTCCCAGCACTGTTTGTTGAAAAGATTATTCTTTCCCTATTGAATTGTCTGGGCAAGGAATATATGCTTAAATGTTATCTTACATTTTCACCCAATGCTCCTCTCAATTTCTTTAAACCTCAGTTTATTTCCTTCCATCATTTCTGGCCCCATAACCTGGCCTCCAGGAACAGATTTTCTGTAGGTCCTTCACTGTAATATGCACTCTGCCATTTCTATAGCCCAGACAGAAGCCACTCTCTCATCTCTACGTGTATTAGTCAGGAGACCAAGTATCATAACAAACATCCCCTTGAGTCTCAGTCGCTAACCACAATGGAGATTTATTTCTCTTTCCTGCCACAGTCCAGTGTGAGTCAATGGGAGCTGGGGGTGTCCTAGAGGGTCAGCAGAGACTCAGGCTCCTTCCAGTTGGTGGCTCTGCTGTCCCCTAGGGCTGTGCAGTCCTTCTCAGCATCCTCTGTATCCGGCCGGCAGGCACAGGAAGAAAGAGAAACACGGAGGCTCTTGGGAGAGACTGTTAAGGGCCGGGCCTGGGCGTGACCCACGTCATTACCGCCCGGAACGCAGCCTCGTGGCCCCGCTGGCCATGAGACAGGCCGGGGGAAAGGAGATGGAATTTGGTGAACACACAGCAGCGTCTGCCACACCATCATTTTTAAGAATCGTGTGTGTGTATGTGTGTGCATGTGTGTGTTTATTCATAACTGCTATACAGAGCCCTCTGCTTGCGACCTCCTGTCTCCACATTCTGTAACGGAGGAATATCTCTTCTCTCTGGTTAGTGGCTCAGATTCAGTTTGGAAGCCCAGGTGGAAATTACAGGTTTGAAGAAACGCCAAGGGGTAGGACATGAAAGACAACGTGCAGGGGCTGATTTCCTAAGCTGCAAGCTCAAGGGAACCTGCAATTTAGACAATGCCAGATCTCGGGGTACTCGGCAGGCTGCGGTTATATTCTGCTTAATGGATTTGGATCTGACAAATGTTCGTATATTGAGTGTCATGAACCGAGGGATCATGAACAATAGTAGCATGAGGACAAGGAGGGTTTCTTCTATACAGAGAGAACTCATAGGAATTACATTTTATAAGAATCTAAAATATGTAGTGTAGATTTTTATTTGTCTCATAAGCCATATATGAATCACTGATTCATCTTTGTCTCTATTATATTCTTCTGCTGAAATTTAAAACATTTCTTCTCATCTGCCATTAATAGAGATGGAAAAGAAGCAGCCACCCCACTCTCAAAGCAGCTTTCAGAAAATGAAGAGGCAGAAAGTCTCCCCTAAACCTCTGCTGTCCTATTACCCAATCCCTTTGGCTTTTCCTCATGGGGACTTCCATTGCTAGGCCTCTTTGAAACTGCCCACGTCTCCTGCCTCTCATTCTAATTTGGGACCCTAAACTGAAGCAATATCCACATTCGATGAAACATCTGATATGCATCTCTGAAGACTCAACCAATGACCCCATCATAGTCTCTTATGAGCCAGTGGCTGGGCTCTGGGATTTGCTCGTGCGTTAACAACTTTGAACGATGTTGGCTATGGTTTGACATCTCCTCCCCACTTCAAAAGCTCACCTCTGTCTGTCCTTTGAACTCTCTCTCAGGACACACCCGGTACCTGGGACACACTTTCCCTCCTAGCTCAAAACTTCCCTCCTACCGATATTGAAATAATTCCCAAATCACACTTCTCTCCCAAAGCCTTTCCCAATAAGCTGGGCCAAGATGGTGATTTCCACACAACCACACCAGAAACTCTTGCACCATTCCTTTATTCATTCCGTTTCACTAATTAGCACACCTTACTTGTTTCCATCTGGTTTGCCCAGTTGTAGCTGTTAGCTGAAATCAATGAGTTCCATCTCAATGCTGTGAAATTTTAGAGGAAGAATGGATCCTTTCATTCTTGATCACAGTCACTTATGATAATGTTCTGCTTTTAGATCAAAGATACTTGATTCAGGTTTGGGTCTACGGACACGCAGCCATTAGAACTGAAGTGATGCCTTTAGCTCCCCAAGCACATTTGTTAACTAAAGGAAGGGAAGAAAAGCATAGCAAAGACAACATTTATTGAGAGTTTATCTTTCGCCCTATCTCTTGTTTGGTGTCTTGAACATAACATCTTAGGGATTGTCATCTGAGCCCAATGAGGCAAGAACCATTGTCATCATTTTTCAGATGAGACTCAGACAGCTTAGGTAGTTTCTTCCAAATCAAAATAATTTCTGGGACCAATATGCAAATCCATGTTTGTCTGAATTTTCAGTTTCTGTGGCCTCCCTCAGCAGATATGATAGGTGTTGATATTCACCATATTTCTTCAGAGTAGAGAGTCTTGGAGCTTTTCTAAATGCAACCATTGAGCACGAGGGAGGGAGGACAGCAGTGTCAGTCCATCTCTACTAGGAAATTGATTCCATACACATGCCTTACAGATGATGGGTGAGTGATAACATTTATGTACAAGAAAGGCAGCAAGTGCAATAAAAGGTGTATAGACATTTTTTTCTATGATGGAGCTGAGTAGTATTCATGGAGAAAAGTCAAGAACAAATTTGGGACCCAATTCTTTCCTATATGATGGTAAGAATGGTAAGAATGGATTGCTCTGGAGTAAGATAAGTTGCTATGTATTGACCAAAAAACTTTTAAAAGGTCCTTTTCTCTGCTTAGCCTCTCCTTTGCAGCAGCAAACTTTATAAGGGCAAGCCTCGAGATCGAGGGCTCGACCTTCTAAATTGTAGTCCCCAGTGCTTGTGAGAATACCAGGTATTCTCCAGGTAGGAAAATTTAATATGTCCATATTTCCCCCTAGCCATTAAGTTTTATATGCAACATGAATGGATTTAGACCTTTTCTTGGTAGCATGTTTTGATAGGAAACAGGCAGACAGAGGTTTTATAATGTGAGAAAGTGGGTGGGGGGGGGTGGACATGGAAATAGTGGTATTTAGAAAGTAGCCTTGAGGGAGCCTAAGGGACAGAACTTTGGCAGTGGTTAAGGGTTCTTCTAGGAACTAGGAAGGTTCTGGAGCCATGCTGTCCAATAGAAGTATAATGTGAGCTACAAACATGAGTCACATAGGTAACCTTAAAAGTTCTAGTGGCCACTTAAAAAAGGCATAAAGAAACAGGTGAAACTAGTTTTAATAATATATTTTATTTAACCCACTATATCCAAAATATTATCATTTCAACATGTAATCAATGTATTAAAAATTTCTGAGATATTTTATATTTCTTATGTCAAATCTTCAAATCCAGTGTGTTTTTGACATTTGTAGCACATGTCAATTCAGACTCGCCACGTTCCAAGTGCTCAGCAGCCACATGTGGCTATCGGACAGCACAGATGTGAAGAGTTATTTCTTGTTTTACTCTGTGAGGGTTGTTTTACTCTCTCAAGCCAAAATCACAAAGGCTGTTGCATTCCAAGTGTATCAGTTACATATTTCTGCATAATAAACTACCTCTAAACTTAATGGCTTAAAATGACAACTATTCTACTTAGCAGCTTAAAACAACAACTAATTTATGGATCAGTAATTTAGGCTGTGCCCAGCTGGGACAGCTAGTCTCTGCTCCAACTCGAGTAGGCTGTGCTCACTCATGTGGCTGGGGGTGCTGGATTTCTCTCCGTGTGCATGCTCATCCCCCAGGAGGTTGGCTGGTGCTTTCCCACATGGTGGAGGAAGACTCTCCAGCAGTGTGAGACGGCAAGTCCCAACGTATGTGTCCTTTTCAAGCCTCTGCTTGCATCCCATTTACCAGCTTCCCATTGGCCAAAGCAAGCCACGTGGATATGAGAGGGAACTACACAAGAGCACGAGTTCAGGGAGGTGTGATTCATTGTCACAGTCTGCTATACCTGTGCTTTATAGAACTGCCATCCTTCATGGAGCTACCATACTTTACAGAACTGCCACACCGTACTTTATAGAACCTGTGCTACGTGGCATTTCATGGTCATCAAATGTGCAACTTTTTGCTTTGGAAATAAGGAAATAAGAGTTACCTGGCCTCTCTAAGATGGTACCTAATGACCCTTGTCACTTGGTTTTCATGTCCCTGTGTAATCGCCTCCCACATTGAGTATGGTAACCCATGTAACCAATAGGATACTGTGGAAATGACGGTATGTGGCATTTGAGGCCAGTTGATAAAGACATCGCAGCTCCTCCTTGCTTCCTTAGCTCACTCACATTGGGAAAGTCGGCCACCATGTCATGAGGATGCTCGACCAGCCACATAGAGAGGTCCGCGTGGTGAGGAACCGAGGTCTCCTGCTGGCCACGTGAGGAGCCACCTGGGAAGACGGTCCTCCCGCCCCAGCCAAGCCTTCAGATGCCTGCAGCCCCCGCCGACACCCTGACTGCAACTTCATGGGGGACCCTGAGCGAGATCCACCAGCCCAGCCACCCCCAGATTCCTGACCCACAGAACATATGAGATCATACATGTTTCTTGCTGTTTAAAGACACTGAATGGCTTTGGGGTAATTTTTTTTTATGCAGCAGTAGATAACTAACACAATTACCCACTGGCTTTATTTAGGAAAGAAATAGGAGGTCAGAATTAATCTCTCTCATATTTTGATTACACAGGGAAATTAAATTTGTCTTAGATACTGAATCTAATTTTTTTCCCTAAAATATGATTTGCCTTTTATGTCGAGAATAGTTCAAATAACAATAAATGAATAACCAAATTTTACATTTTGTACCAAACATATGCAACATCACTAAACGCGTACTTCCCCCCAGCAAGGTAAAGCAACAAATCTTTACTTTGGTCCTTTATACAAAAGAGGATGTATTTTTAAATATTTTGAAATATAAGGGAGCTAAGGAATTTAGCAGAAGAGCATGTTCATGGGAACTTCTAAATTTTCTTCAAACAAATACTAGATATAAAAAATGGCTTGTGGAGATTCCCTTGGGATCCTCTAAGCCCTGGTTTACTGCTTGGTACTTGGTGTGCTCTGAATAAATCACACTGAGTCATTCGAGGTTTAAGCAATGCAGTGTTATGCACTGATATCTCCATCTCCTTTTATAACATCAGGAAACACATATACAGATACAAATGGTTTTCAGAATTATAAAATTTGTTGGTATATATTGTGATGTAGACCTCCAGATACCTGAAACTATGTGGTTTCATGTTATTTACCTACAGCAAGAAGTAATTTTTCACTTGAACTTTTCCTTTTCAAGAAAAGGCCAGTGCTAGTAAAACATACTCTAACCAGGTAAGTATTTTTAGTGTTTTGTTACGGCCAGTACATACAGGTTAAGAACTCAACTTTTAGAGCCAGATGGAGCTGGAGTCAAATCCTGGCTCTGCTATTGACTAAAGTAACTCCTCTGAGCTTTGGTTGCCTCATCTCTAAGGGAGATAAAAATGCATACTACATGGGATCCTGTGGGGTTTATAGGGGCTGACATAGGGAGCGGTTGGCATAGTGCCTGTGTTTATAAGCGGTATCTGCCGTTATCGTCTTCGTTGGGCTCTGCTGTATGTGTTTCTTGACTCTTTCATGCCATGCATTTGTTTTGTGCTGGGAAAAACAGTTTAACAGTGGGAAATTTATTCAAAGTATTGCATTGATGGCAGAGAGATGAGTAATAAATTTACACTGGGCACTATTTATATCTCTTTCTATCTCTAAAATAAAACTTAAGGAAGTTGAAGTATTTAATAATTAAAAATTTTTTTCATAAAAGACTAAGTCACTTAAAAAGAAATAAAATTAAAAACAAGTTTATTCCAGTTGCCAATTCTACGTATTGCATAAAATCCAGAATTTCCCTATTTGGAAGCCTTGGGCTAATAGAACTTAATTGCAGCCTTAGTGTGGCCATGTTTTGTACAGAGCTTTTTTTAAAAAATCATTTATTCATTCGATAAATGAGATAGAGTGACCCCAAGACAATCAACTGTAAAGAGCAGGTGTGCCCAACTCCACCCCAGCTCCAACTCCAGTTCTGACGGTCTTTTGTCTAAAAGGGAACCGACATCCATTGTCTGGTGCTGCCGGGATGCGGAGAAAGGGGTGCGGGCACAGCGGAGGGAGGGTGTGCCCCTTGGGCAGGCTGTGTTTCCTCCCTGCCATGGAGATGACATGAGTTTCCTGTGGGCTGAGCAAACAGCTCAGAGGTGACGACTTACGCCATCTTCTAGGTGCCCCACCCAAGAGAGCTCTGGGACGGGGAACCCCAGGAGCAAGAGGCTTTGGTGGGGGCTTGGAAGTGGGTTGGGTAGGGGGGAGGAGCTCAAACGTGAGCCAGAGCCAGACTGCAGCGGGGAAGACGCCTCTGAAAGATCATCCAGGGAGACACAGATGTGTGTCGTGAGAAAACTGGCGTGCTTACAGATTGCGAGTCTTAAAATAAAAGGCCTAAAACCAATGGCACTGCATGGAACTTATTTGGATAATGATTCGAGCCAATCATAATATGTGTGTGTGTGTGTATATATATATATATATATATATATCACTGAATTGTGTCCTCTAAAGAGATATGTTGAAGTCCTAACTCCCAGTATCTCAGAATGTGACATCATTTGAAAATAATTTTTTAAATTCAGTTTTATTGAGATATATTCACATGAACTGCAGTCATTCACAGTGTACAGTCAGCTCACAGCACCATCACATAGTTGTGCATTCATCATCAAATCAATTTTTGAATATTTTCATTACTCAATAAATAAATACATAAATAAATAGAAACAAGAATAAAAATATAAGTAAAGAAGAACACTCAAAACATCCCACACACCTCCTACCCCCTGTTATTGATTTAATTTTTGTTCCCGTTTTTCTACTCTGTCCATACACTGGATAAAGGGAATGTGCACCACAGTGTTTTCACAATTGCACAGTCACACCGTGTAGCCAATAAAATCGTCTTCAAAAATCAAGGCTACTGGGTTGCAGTTCAACAGTTTCAGGTATTTCCTTCTAGCTATTCTAGTACTCTAAAAACTGAAAAAGGATATCTATGTAACACATAAGAATAACCTCCAGAATAACCTCTCGACTTCATTTGAAATCTCTCAGCCGCTGAAACGTAATATTTTGTTTCATTTCTCTTCCCCTTTTGGTCCAGAACTCTTTCTCAATCATATGAAGCCGGGTCCAGGCACATCCCTGGGAGTCATGTCCCATGTAGGGGGAGGGCAGTGAGTTTACTTGCTGGGTGGGCTTAGAGAGAAAAGGCCACATCTGAGCAAAAGAAGAGGTTCTCTGGGGGTGACTCACGGGCACAATTAAGAGTAGGCTTAGCCTCTCCTTTGCAGTAACAGGTTTCATAAAGGCAAGCCCCAAGATCGATAGCTCAGCCTTCTAAATTGTTAGGAAATAAGGTTATTAAACATGGAATTAGGCAAGTTCAAATGAGGTGACACTGGAGAAGAGTGGGCCCTGAATGCAATATGACTGGTGTCCTTATAAGAAGGGGACATTTGGACACAGGCAGACAGACAGGAGGGAGGAGGCCATGGGTTGCCGGCAAACCACCAGAAGCCAGGAAAGGGGCCTGGGACAGAATCTTCCCCACAGACTCCACAGGAAGCGTGGCCCTGCTGGCACTTTGATTTCTGACCTCCTTCTGACTCTAAGCCACCAGTCTGCGGTCTCTTGTCACATCGGCCCTGGAAAACAAAGACACGGACCTTGCCCACAAACGGTCCGAATGGGTCCAGAGGCCACAGCAATCCAGAGAGGGGACGTGGGCCCCTCACCGTGGCAGCCCAGCGAGGAGCAGCCCCCGCCTGCCGTGTGCCACCTCCTGCCTCGACCCAGCAGGGCAGGTGCAGGGGAAAAGAAGACGAAAAGATGCACCTGCAGACCTGTCCCCACCCCCTAGGCCAAGCTGTTGGGGGCGGAGAGGGCTTCAGTGGGATACGAGATTGACATTTAAAATAGAAAGCTTCTTATTACGGCACATTTCGAGCATAAAGGTGGAAACTCTCCTTTAACTCTCATCAACCAGCTTCAACAATTATCAACTCATAGCCAATCTTTGTTTCATCTATGCCCTCTAATTTCCTCACCCACAGGATTTTGCAGCAAGTCCTAGACATCCTATTATTTTACCCATAAATATTTTAGTATGCATCTCCAAAAGATGAGGACTTAAAAAAACTGTAAAAAAGTAAGAATGATTCCTTAATGTTATCAGATGTTCCATTATCCAAATAAGTTCCCTACATTGTAATTGGTTTTTAGGTCTTATAAGATTTTCTTATCTATAGGTTCCTCTTCCCTCTACTTTTTTTTTCTTGCAATTTATTTGTTGAAGAAACTCAGTCATTTTTCCTGTAGATTTTCCCACAGTCTGGATTTTGCTGATTGCTTCCATGTGACACTGTTTAACATGCTCCTCTGTGCCCTTCATTTTCTGCAAATTGGTAAGCCAGATTTAAAAGCTTGATCACATTTTAGTGAGTCTGATTTTTTTGGCAAGACTATTCCATAGGCGATGGAATGTTCTTCCTCAGGAAGAATATAATGTCCAGTTTTCTTTCTTTTAGTCACCATTGATGATCATTGGCAAGAATCATTATTTCATTAGAGGTTAAACAAAGGTGAGATTCCAATGCCTTCCTTCTTCATTTATTGGCTAGAATACTTGTATGAAGAGAAATTTCCTGTTATCGACTACCAGGTTGCCCTGAGGTTCATTTTGTATGGGGGAAATAGATTATTTATTTATTTACAAGTTGTCAAAATAATGAGTTGGCTTCCTAGCATCCCTCCAAAATAGCAAATGAGTTGACGGATTTTTTTGGTCTTGTTACAAACTTACGGATTTAATCCTTTTTATATATATGTTCATTCTGCTGCAATTATTGTTTTGTTTTGTTGCTCAAAATTTTCTATTTTTAGACAGGAGGAGACGTTTTAAGTTGGCTCCTAAATTCTTTTGGCCTGGCTGGCCCCTGTAATCTTTGATAAGATTCCCTGCTCTCCGGAATTCCAAAATGTTTTGGGCCTATCTTATACATTTCTTGCCCCAGACAGAGAATCAGCCACTGAAATCAGACGTAAGTATGATTGGTGCCGAGATTTTAAAATCGAGGATGAAACTGCTTTAAGATTAACCTGAACGTTGTGGGATGGGACTGAATTCTCCCTGAAGATCTTCCACTGCCCAGCATAGCACAATTGGGGGTGTCCTGGGTAAATGTGAAACCATTTCATGTTTATTCCCCAGTGAATGGAAAATTTTCAACAATTGGTAAGAGACTTCTAAGTGGAGAGGTCTTAGAAGCAGTTGGAGCTCAGTGGGGAGGTCTGGGCTGGAGGTTGAGATCTGGGTGTTCTCCGCATAGATAAGTGCATTAAGCTAAGTGACAGCTGAGATGATCTAGGGGATAATGCTGACAGAGGGAAGGGGGCCGACGCCCACACTCAGCCAGGGAGCAGAAGGGGCACCCACCAACACATGTGCTTGTTTAGTGAACTAGGAGGGAACCAGGAAATTGAGGTTTTCCCGAAACCAAGATGAGAGCATATTTCAAGAAGGAGGTTTACAGTGTCAGATGCTACTGAAAGGTCAAGAGAGACAAAGAGAGAGAAGTGGCCAACGAATCTGGCCAAGTGGAAGCCACTTGTGACTTGGACAAGAACAGTTGCGGAGGTGCAGAGAGCCTTGGGGCATACACGGATGGGCCGAGAAGGCTGGTCCCTGTCCTTGTGGAGCCTGCTGGACAGTGGGGTCATGATGAGCTCGTGGCACCAAGTGAGAGGTCAAGACGTCTTGTCAGCCAGGGTCAGCCCTGCCCATGAGGCAGCCGAGCTCCCTGTGTTAAACGGGCAGCCAGGAGGGGAAGGGGGTGGGGTTCCCTGGGCCAACCAGGCACATCTGGAGGAGTTGGGCTAATGCCAGTGTCCTTATAAAAAAAGATGCCAAATGTTGCAACCAAAGTCTCAGATTTTCCAGTCCTGGTGCAATCATATGGGGTGACACAAACCGTGTCCCTCAGTTACTTCCTTAAAAGCCTCTACTGGCAGAGGTGGTGAGAGAATTCACTTATTTAGTCATTCAATTTACTCACGTGGTTGTGCTAATGAATGAATTTTAGTCACATACTGATCCATTCACATTGAGTGTTGCAGATGGTTTTTATTTGCCTTCTATGATGGTTAGGTTCATGTGTCAACTTGGCCAGGTGATGGTGCCCAGGTGTCTGGTCAAGCAAGCACTGGCTTAACCATTACTGCAAGGACATTTGTGGCTGGCTAACAAACCAGAAGGCTGGTTTATTAAATCATCAGTCAATTGACTGCACCTGTGACTGATTACATCAGTGAAGGGCGTGTCTTCCACAATGAGAGAATGCAGTCAGCTGGATTTAATCCGATCAATTGAAGACTTTTAAGGGAGAAGAGAGAGAACCTTGCTGCTTCTTTGGCTAGCCAACGTCTCCTGGGGAGTTCGTCAAACTCCTTCAATTGGAGTTGCCAGTTTGCTGCCTGCCCTATGGAATTTGGACCCGTGCATCGTGCCCTACAGAATTTGGACCCATGCATCCCCACAGTTGCGTGAGACACTTTTATAAAATCTCATATTTACAGATATCTCCTGTTGGTTCTGTTTCCCTAATGAACCCTAACTAATAGACCTTCCTAGTAATTAAATTGGGGTACAGAAGACCCCCGGGTTCTGGTTCCAGTTGTGCCACTTACTAGCTGTGTGACCGTGGCCACATTACTTAACCTCTCTGAGCCATAGCACCCTCAGCTCTGTGAGGGGGATAAATAATATCTATATCACAGGATTGTTTTACTAAATGAGATTATATAAATGAAGTTAATTTAACTGTAAATTATAACCAAAAGTTTTCATTTCATTTTTTATCTTTAAAAAATACGTTTTATCTAATTATTGATAAAGTGCTCTAATGGATTCCCATTGTCCTTAGATTAATAGTCACCTTCCTTGCCCTGGTCTAAGAGTCTATGTGATTTGGCCCCTGGCTGATTCTGTGACCTCACTTCCTTCCACCCTGCTGCTCCCTGGCCATGCTGGACTTATTTCTGTTCCTTAGTCATTCTGAGATTGCTTTCACCCCAGGACCTTTGCCCTCGCCGTGTTTGTCCTGCCTGGAATGCTTCTCACCTACTGGCTCCTTCTCCCTACCCTGGCCTTAATGCAAATATAATTTCATTGTATGTAGTTCATCCCTCTCACTCCTTGGCACCTCTGTCATAAAACCCTATTTTATTTTCTACATGTAATTATCCCCCTTTTGTCTATGTATGTTTTGCTTCCTTATTGTCTGTGCTCCTTACGAAAATGTAAGGGAACTGAGGGCCAGGGCTTTATCTTATTCCCTGCTGTATCCCCACCCCACCCCCAGCACAGTGCCTGGCTCATAAGAGGAACTTAATTAATAATTATAGAGCAAATTAGTTATTGCTAGAGAATTCTTTATATTCGATCTTTAAGTAAGCTCATTCATGGAAACAAAATAAATTTTGAATTTAATAATTTTATATCATGAACAATCTGGTTCTTCAGGCCTTTATATATATATTTAACTTTTGTCATAGTAACATACATACTAGTCAAAATTTCCCATTTTAACCACTTTTGAGTGTGCAATTCAGTTGTATTAATATATATAGTTAAAGCAAAAATTATATTCATACTGAACATGCTATTTTTTTATTAAATTCAGTTTTATTGAAATACATTCACACACCATACAATCATCAATGGTATACAATCCACTGTCCACAGTATGATAACATAGTTATGCGTTCATCACCACAGTCTATCTCTGAACATTTTCCTTACATCAGAAAGAACCAGAACAAGAATAAAAACTAAAAGTGAAAAAAGAACACCCAAATCATCCCCCCCATCCCACCCCATTTGTCCTTTAGTTTTTATCCCCATTTTTCTAAACATCCATACACTAGATAAAGGGGGTGTGATCCACAAGGTCTTCACAATCACACTCTCACCCCTTGTAATCCACATTATTATATAATTGTCTTCAGGAGTCCAGACTGCTGGGTTGGAGTTTGGTAGTTTCAGGTATTTACTTCTAGCTATTCCAATACATTAAAATCTAAGAGGTGTTATCTATATAGTGCATAAGAATGTCCACCAGAGTGACCTCTCGACTCTATTTGAAATCTCTCAGCCACTGAAACTATTTCGTCTCATTTTGCATCCCCCTTTTGGTCAAGAAGATACTCTCAGTCCCATGATGCCAGATCCAGATTCATCCCCAGGAGTCATATTCTGCATTGCCAGGGAGATTTACAACCCTGGGAGTCGGATCCCACGTAGCGGGGAGGGCAGCGAGTTCACCTGTCGAGGTGGCTCAGTTAGAGAGAGAGAGGGCCACATCTGAGCAACAAAGAGGCACTCAGGGGGAGACTCTTAGGCACAATTATATGCAAGTTTAGCCTCTCCTTTGCAGTAACGAGCTTCATAAGGGCCTGTCCCATGATCAAGGGCTCAGCACATCAAATCGCCAGTCCCAATGTTTGTGACAACATCAACACCAGTCCAGGTGGGGAAGTCCAACACTTCCGAACCTTCCCCCAGATCCTCTGGGCTGGGGAGGGGGAGGCTGTAAATATGTTTTTTATTATCTGCCCAAATTACCCTGGGATGTGTCACTATTTCACTCCAGCCTATACTAACCTACCGTATCTCACTTCCTATTCAAAGTTCCATGCAATTGTGGTATTTGAACAAATCGACTGTAGAGTTGTACCATATAGAAAATTTAGATCCTGTACCAAATAGATATCTCTTCCCTTGGTCTCATATGGAAGTTGAAGTTTTAAAACACAGTCAGTTTCAACCTTTACCCTTTGGCCTGGCTTGCCTTGGTCTTAACCAGACCTGCTTCATTCATATCACTAATTGAAGTCTGGGCTGTTTTTGAGCTTTTTTTTTTTTTTTTTTTTTTTTTTTTTTAACAGTGGCTGTATGCACTAATACTGACATTCATATCTGCCGAGCTCCAGCTCTGAGTTTCAGGTGTCTCAGAGATACGCATTTGAACATGCTATTTTGAAATCTACTTTTTTTTGTTGACAGTGTGGAATGTCTCTTCTCCACCATCCATTTTAATGGCGACCCATAGATGTACCATTTTATTTAACCAGAACCCTTCTGGGCACATAATGAGGACTGCTGACTCAAAGGGACATTGGTAAATATTCCAAAATGTCCTCCAGAAAAGCTATGCCAGTTTACACTCTTATCAACTGTCCAAAATGTCCATTTTCCTGAACCCCTGCCAACACAGGATTTTATCATTAATAAAACAAACAAAACAAAATGTTCACTAATTTGATAAAGGAAAAAATATCTCATGATTGCTTTTTGTGCATTTCTTTAATTACTTGAGTTTGAACTGTTTTTCTTTGCTTTTCTTTTAATTTTCAGCAAACTTTAGTAAATTCTTTTGTTTTAAACTACGCAAGTTTTATAAGCAAATCCCCCCTAACTTGCATTTTGTTTAAAGTAATAATTTTACATCATACAAATAAATTTCAAGTACAAAAAGTGCATTTTTGCAATAATACCTGACTGCAAGTTCAAAGTTCTTGGTTTATAATAAATCTGTAGAGTGGAAAACAAAAAACAAACACAAAAAAACACCCCAAAAAGGAGTAAAACCATCAGTGTCATCCATTGCAGAAGTCCAACATCTTCTTAAAATGTTGTTCAATAAGTTGCAGAGAAACATGTCTGGAAGCAACATATAACTGAAAAGAAGCTACTTGTGCTTTTACCATTTCACATTATTATCGTCTCTAGTTTTTTCTCCTTCCCAAACAGAAATTCAAATCTTCTGCAACGTTGCTCTTGGGTCAGCCATTCTGTGCAGTCGCCACTAGCCTGTTTCCCAAACCATCATCTTTTTCCTGTGCTCTCTTCAAACAGCCTGTGGTGCCAGAAGGGACGGATAATGACCCTTCTATCTGTAGTGGTGACATCATCTGGGATGTTAATTGTGCTCAGGAGATGGCCTCATCTTCCTGAAGCTGATGAACGCATGCAGCATTAGGAGCGATACGGAATTGTCTTTCTTGAACATAGGCAAATGCATCCCTGTATCCCATTCCGAACGTTTCCATAATGTTTGCAAAGATGAGTGCAGCACTCCTGAGTTCCCCACATTTCCACGGACAAGAATTTTTCCTCCAGTTTGTAAGCTCCCCTCAGTACATTCTATAGTCATGGAAAAAAAAATATTATA
Organism: Choloepus didactylus; assembly: GCF_015220235.1. NCBI lineage: Eukaryota > Metazoa > Chordata > Mammalia > Pilosa > Megalonychidae > Choloepus > Choloepus didactylus. The sequence goes on from NC_051318.1 coordinate 11,216,730, forward strand.
TTTTCAACTGCATTATCTGCAATATCCAAGACTAAATATCTAAATAATTGCTGAAAGTTTGGCTTAATAAAGTTTGCTTCAGTATTTTGTCTTATGCAAAGCCTATGGATTATTCCAAGTCTCTGTAGCACAGGTAGTTTGCTTTTCATAGCGGAAGAAAATGGACCTAAAGACCATCCAGGTAAAACTTCCTGCCTCTCTCATCTCATGGGATGGGTCCGCTCCTCCACCATCCCCTTCACACTGTGGGAGTGTGGGGAACTCCAGCTACATGTCCTCCGAGGCCCCGGCCCGCGGGCGGTCGGTGGGGTGGGAGGGCGAGTTCCCCGGCTGGTGACCCTCAGGACTGGCGGTGGTAGTGCAAGGGAGAACCAGGGAGCAGTGGCCCGGAGGGGCAGGTGGGCGGCGGGCTCACAAGTAGCACACACAGTCTCAAGGATTGCAGTGGCAGAGCTTGCGAGGAAGAGGAGGGTTGGACGGCTCCAACCCGGCCTCTGCTGCCCCGTATCCCTCCCCCAGTGTCACCATGCCCTCTTTATTCACTTTTTTACCATTTTGTATTCTTTCTCTTAAGAGTTGTCTCTTTGTTTTTTTTGTTGTTTTTTTTTTATTTTCTATTGTTATATTCATCTATTATTGATTGGCAAGAGCTCTTTTTATATTGAGGCAATTAACCTTTTGCCACATATTGCAAATATTTCCCCAATATATTGTTTGCCTTTTAGCTTTATTAATGTACCTGAGGCAATATAAAATTTCAGTTGCCCTCATGCCCTGGAAAGTAAGATAGCCAGAAGGAAAAGTTTACTTCCATGAAATCTGAGGCCCAATGTAGTGGACAACACCAGGCCAGGCCAGGGTGTTAGAGGTATCAAAATAATTCAGGGCTAAAGATTCCCAGGACAACCTCCAGGACTGACAATTGATTCTTACTCCTCTGCCACAAGGGTATTTAAATTTTAAATGGGAACTTTTCAAGATTCAGAGGAATGAAGATATAATGGTGAAGTAACAGGCATTAGGAATTAAAATATTTATTTTTATTTTTTATTTTTTGAGAGGGCACTTTTCCTCTGCCTTCTCCTAAGACCAACATGCAATAGTGGCCATTTCTATGGAGAAAGATGTGATGAATGTTCAGTGTGGGGGGTGGGGGGGAGCTGCATGTAAGGGGTACATCATCTTACCTTCCTTCCCCTAAATGATCATTCTTGGTAAAATGCTTTCCAAATAAACACATAAATGGATGTTCAACAGATGAGGCAGTATTGTTAAAACCCAACACCCATCTTTTGTCAAAGACAAAATACCACTACTTCATGAAGATTGGTGACCCTTTCCTTGGTCCAAGTTAATTCCTCTGAGTATGTAAGCTGGGGCTCTCGCCCTCTCCCCTGTGGACAACAGCTTGCTCTGCCCTGTTCTGAGCTCTCAAGACTGTCATCAAGCCCCTTCAGATGCTGTCCTCTGGGCTCCATAAAGGCTGCGGCTGCTCTGACTTTGCAGCTTAGCCCAGGGCTTATTTCCCAAACCTCTCTGCAGCCGAGTTCAGAGGGAAACCTTCTATTTCTTTCTGCTGATGCTGCTTGTGTGAAAACAGTGTCAGAGGAGAGGGAAAGAGGAAGAGTTAGGAAGTGGCGGAAGGAGGAATATGAGAAAATAATCAGCCCACACCCCCAAAACAAACATTACACAGCATCAGTCTCTGATTTCCTCCCGTTCCCGGGGGGTGCTTTACTGGCATCCCCCAGGGGCTCCAGCTCAGCAGGGTCTTGTGGCAAAAACTGTGGGGGCAACACAGACCTCAGCAATATGGCACCAGGGCAGCCAGAGACCTGGGCGTCTCCCATCTGCATGAAAATATGTCCAGGGCGGCCCTCGTGCTAAATATGGTTCCCTGCATACAGCATTTAACAAGAACTGTCAAAGAGCTTCATCAGTGTGGTGTTACACGAAATGAAAATTTTAATAAGAATGTGTGTTTGGACAGAGGCTGAAGTGTGATAAGCTCCAAATATTTCTAAGTAAATCCCCCTCCCCACCCCCCACCCCACCCATCACTATCCTAATTAGCATGCCCAAAACAGCACCATTAGGCAGGTTTTAGGATTTGTGTGTATGTGTGTGTGTTTATGTGTCCACAAAGCTAATCAAAAGAGTGATTTTTAAAAATGTGCATGGCCCATTCTACCCTCTTGCTTGTCATTTCCTGTGAGAACCCAGCCTGTGAGTGCCTGTTTATTAGGTGTAAATGTGTTTCCATTCAATGCCCAACAAAAACCCGGTCCCAAAAGGTCATGAGTATTTGGCTATTATATCGGCTGTCACTTGTGCCCTGGGGTATGGGGGCCTTTTGTTTTTGTTTTCAGGTAAAATAAGCAATTTTTTGGTATGCTCGTATTTCCCTTTTAGCAGACATGTGGCTGCTCTTCTGAAAGAGACACACAATGAACAGTTGGAACATGTCCGTCGAGACGCATTTTATCTTCAGATCCCACAGAGCTGTTCTGTCACTTAACATTCTTGAAAGTAAATCTAATCGTGCTTTCAACTGTATAAAACACAAATTCATGTGGCAAGAATTTGAACCTCAGCCACAAGCAATCATTCTTGACTTTAATCAGTTCAAAAGTATTTTACTGAGCACCTACTTTATCCAAGCATTAGTTGAAACCAGAGCTTGGGAGGAAGGGAAAATCCTCTTTGGTATTTATTCTTCTCTAGAGAAGCATGTTCTACCTTTTCCAAGATCTTTAGCTTAGGAATAACTGCATAAGGGGGCAGTCCACAAATATTTCCTCAGCCGGCCTGCTGGGCTTCCTAGATTTCTCAGACCCTCCGCTCATCTTTGGGGTACGTCAAGGCCTCTGTAAATAAAGACACCAAGAGGAAAAAGGATCTCAGACCACTGTTAGGCCAAAACCTCACTGGATTCATCATTTTGCCCACCCTTTCCTCATTTTCTCTGAACATTTTTTCTTAATCTTGACTATGTTTTCCACCCTACAGCCTTCCCAACAATTCCATCCATCTCTCCTGCCAACAACATACTTTGGATTTATAGCGTTTGCTGATAATGCACAAATAAAATCAGATCAGAAACAGAGTATTTGTCTGACAAACCAAGAGATTTCAAAACCCTAGCCAGCCAGGCTCTCTTATTGGAAGTAATCTTTGTTATGATGTATTTTATGATCTTTTAGAGTGTGTAGTATTGGGACGTGGCCTCTAAGAGCCCTGGGATGTGGTACCATACTCTATTTTTATAAAGTAAATTCCAGAAACCTAAAAACTACAAAATGTGATTTGGGAGCTCTGTTGGGGAGTTAGGTGCTAAGTCAGCCCCGTCTGAGGACAGGCTCCCCCACCATAAAGGTAAATGTGCTTTCATTCACTCATCTGCTGATAGTGTTGAGTGTTTCGCAGTGACGGTCACACTGTAAGGAGCACTTCCACACACAGGGCCCTCGACTGGGCACCAGGGTTGAAAGGGATGGGTGTCACACTCACAGTGCCGACTCAGCACGTGGCCAGAGACACCAGGACGTGGCACATGTCGGCGGTGGGGGATAGGCCTTCCGGGGCGACGGCGGCCCCTTTCAGCCGGTGTGCCAAGGGCCGACTTTGTGCATGAGGCGCTTTCTCCGGACAGAGGGGCTGGGGATGGAGAGTGACCCAAACAGGAGGATGCCAGGGGCCTGAGTCATTCTGTGCTGAGGTGGGCAGCAGGACCTAGTGGGGATTGGAAGGGAGAGGAGCAATTAGGAGAGATAAGCAAAGGGCTTGGCTAGGGATCCGATGCATACTGAGAAGAGGGAGAGGTCAAAACTCACCTGGGTTTCAGTAAGAATCATCACCACCACCATACCTGAAACATCTAATATGTCCTACACGCGTCTCATACGTGACTCCCTCCTAGGTTAGCCTCTCCCCCAGTTCACGGCCCGGGGAGGAGAAGAGGCTTCCCGAGTCCCCACAGCCACGACGGGTCAGGCCTGGGACTCACACCCGGTAGGCCCGACCCCAAAGGCCAGGATTTCTTCACTGTGTGATGTTGCTGGGTGTCTTAGGTTTTCAGGATGGCCATGACAGAGGAGCTCACACCAGGTGGCTTAAAACGACAGAAATTTGTTCTTTCACGGTTCTGGAGGCCGGCAGTGTGAACTCAAGGTGTGAGCAGAGTCTGCTCCCTCTGAAGGCTTCAGGGGGGCATCTGTTCCCCGCCTCTCTACTGGCTTTGGGTGGTTAGTAGCCATCCTTGGCTCTCCTTGGCCTCAGCCAATCTTGCCGTCAGTCTTTTCTCTGTGTCTGTCCACGTCTCCTCTTCCTTCTTCTAAGGACACGTCATATTGGGTCACGAGCCACTCTCCTCTGCTATGACCTCATCTTGATTTGGCCAATGCCGTCTGCAGCAACTCTATTTCCAAATAACGTCACATCCAGAAAATGCTGGATGTCACCCATGCCCAGCCTGAGATCACCTGCAGACACTGAGAAGTCCAGGAACGACAGCCACAGAGCCTCCCCCCATCAGCCTTTCTTCTTTCCCCGAGCAAGCATGTGCTGCTTCCACACTGCACTGCCCACGTGTCCTGCCAGCCTTGCCCTCGGTGGAACGTTCTCTCCTGCCGATCTCAGTCCGCAGTGGCTGCGCTCTCTGCAGCACGGGCCGCCTCCCCTGCAGCTCACACCCGCCAGGCAGGGGGTCCCAGGCAGCCCTCTTTTTGCTGAGGGGGGACTTCCTCAGGTTGAGCATCAGCCTCATTTTTCTCTTCACTCCACTTTTGCCTCTTTTGCTGAGTGTGTCAGGTTTTATCCGGTAGCCGCTGGCCTGCTCCATTCCTCTCTCCCTGTCTCTCGCACAACCCATAACGCAGCATCACTGCAAAACCTGTCTCTCCCCAGGCTGAGACCTCCTTGAGGTTGGGACGGTTTCTAATTTAGCTGAGAACCGTGGACCCCGACACTGGGTTTAGCACCTTGCAGCATTCCATACACATTTGCTGAATGAATGAATAAATGAGTGAGCGTTCCCCCAGCTAAGGCTGAGCCTCCAGGGGGACACGCTTGCCGGGCTGTTTAGACAAGCGCCGTTAGGGCTGGGGAGAAAACTCAGGCCTGCCTGCGGATGAAACTGTGCAAACAAAGTATCAAGAGAAGAGCTGAATTTCCAAAGGGAAAGTCGGTCCAAAAGCAAGAGTTGGGACATTCCAGCACATTCCAGAGGAAAAGGTTCACATCTAAACATGTCTGAACTTTTAGATTGAGATGGTGTTAAGCGGATCATCTAGACTGCTGCAGCGTAAGGAAAGGCTTTGTTTTCTATCAAAATTTAGTAGTTGGTGCACTAAATACATTTGCTGCAGATGTAGAACTATGGAGCACCTGTTTCACGGCAGACATTTCCTGTTATTTCAGGTTGTCTTCACAACTCCGTGAGGTCAGTTTGTTGTCTTCATTTGAAAGACAAGGAAACTGAGCCTCGGAGAAATCCAGTCACTGCCCCATCACCTGACTGAGAACTCCCAGGGCCTGAGTTCAAAGAGCTGGACCTCAGCTGGGGGGGGGGGGGGGGCTGTTTTTCCCTTTGACCTTAAGGGGAGCCCCTTGGGGCTGCAGCTGGGCATCTGGGTTCACACACCCTGGGCTGTGGACAGGTCCCAGCTGGTGCAGCTCAGTTGGAACCTAGAGTCTCCCTGAGGTTATCTCCTCCTCTTTCTTTTCACCTTGCTTCCTTTCTTTGTTTTCTCCTTCCTTCCTTCCTTCCTTCCTTCCTTTCACCATCCCTCCCTCCTTCCCTCCCTCCCTTCCTTCTCTCCCTTCCTCCCTGCCTTCTCTCTCTCTCCTTTGCTCTTTCTTCCTTCCTCCCTCCCTCCCTCATCGTCCCTCCCTTCGTCCCTCTCTCCCTCCCCTTTCTTTTCACTGTCAAAGTCAGCTCTGCCTTCCGTGTTTCCCTCACCAGCTCCACCTGATCGCTCTCGGCCTTTATGCAAACAGAGACAGCGCCTTCCCTGCCTTAGGTGCATCTCCTGGGCTAAGGGACGGGCAGCTCACCCTGCGGGAGGCTCATTTTGCATATCCTGTGATTTATCTTCTGCTTTTTGACAAGTGGCCTCTTGACCTTTCTGCAATTTTCTACCTTCTTTAAGACTGAAGCTATCAGAAAAGAATTGTTTTGAAGACTTATTAGTTTGAGGCCATATAAAAATTTACCGGAGCAAAACAAATGCCTCTGATGAGTAATGCTACATTAAAAAAGGAAATTAACTTTATGGTAGAGTACGTGCTAAAATGCTGGCCCCAGGATAAAAGAGGACAATCACGCACACGTGGGGGACGGCGGCTCCGCGGCTGCTGCTCCACCCTGTCCGCAGCCTGGGGTGGAGGGGGGGGCTGGGGCGCTCCTGGGCTGATTCAGCCAAGCCCTTGACCTTGCAAAACTGTCACACTCTTCTCCCTACAAAATTGTGCAGTGAGAGCTCTTTGTAAGTGTTAACAGGCTCCACAAATGCCAATTGCTGTTTTCTTTCTAGACCTACCTGCTCTTTTAACTTCTCCGTAATCCATCACCGCCAATCGAAGGCTCTCTGGGTCAGCAAATGCAGACTGTTCTCCTTTGCTTTGACTACTGACCTATGGGCTTATTTCTCCTGCCTTCCTTTTGTCTTCTGTCAGCCTGCTTTGTCTTTCCTTTTCTCTCTCCCTCTCTGCCTGTTACTTTTTATCCCCATTTTTTTGTCTCAACCGATTTGGAAATACAACATCCTATTTCTAATTCTTCAGCGGTTCTCAAACTTGAGTCGGCACCAGAACCACAGGAAGGGCGTCGCACAGGGTCGCTGGGCCCCTCCTGGTGAGTTTCCGATGTAGGAGGTCGGAGAGGGACCTGAGAATCTGCGTTTCAAATAGGTCTCCCCATGCTGCTGAAGCGGTTTTCTGGGGCCCTCGCTTTTAACAACTGCTGTTTTAGAGCAAAGACTCTTTAGCTTTGGGGAGTCAAGATTCCATTGAGAACCTGCTGAAAGCTGCTGATGAACTCCTTCCCCAAACTACCAAAATCTCTCCTAGTTTGCTAATGCTGCAGAATGCAAAACACCAGAGATGGATAGGCTTTTATAAAACGGGGGTTTATTTCACTACACAGTTACAGTCTTAAGGCCACAAAGCGTCCAAGGCAACACATCAGCAACCGGGTACCTTCACCGGAGGATGGCCAATGGCGTCCGGAAAACCTCTGCTAGCTAGGAAGGCAGCTGGCGTCTGCTCCAAAGCTCTGGCCTCAAAACGGCTTTCTCCCAGGACATTGCTTCACATTCATTTTAGAAACGGATGGTCCTTCCATCCCAAGCCAACCCATGGATTCATTCGGGGTCCATGGGACCCTCCAGTTAAGATTCTCCACTCTAGAGGCTAATGGTAATATTTGGGGAAGTTCCCTTATGGGGATACATGATTTATGGTATTAGACCACCACAGAAGCCTGATTTTACAACTTCAATTCTTTTGTTCTTGATTTAGCCAGCAGCTATTTAACGAGTAGTTGCCACATGTTGAGCTTTGTGTCAGGTGCTGAGGATAACCTCCCAGCATCAGAGTGGGAACTGTTGGTGTATAAATGCAGATAAAGTATATGTAAGTGATCTGTTAATAATCACAGAATCACAAAACCCTGGGCTTCTGCCCCAGCCAACCACATCAGAAGGGCTATAGACTTCTGAAGAAGTCTACAGTCCAGTGTTCAAGTTGCTTGCTTATTTTTGGTCCTTGTTTGGGGATGCCTGTGACTGACGTTTCCACGTGAAGTTTCGGTGCATTTGATCTTGGCTGGTGGGGAGGGATGTGTGTCAAACGAAGGAGTTGCTTAAACAAGAGAGTCACGGAAGCTTTCTCCGAAGCAAGACCTCCTCAGTGAGGAACAGGAGTTAGACCACGGGATGTGGTGGGGGGTAAACGTGTTCCCAGCAGTGAGAAGAGTCTATCGAAGGCCCAAAGATGAAAGCCGGTTGAAAGCACTGGGACGTTTTTCCTAAACAAACAGAAGGTGAGCCACTCAAGGATGTTTAGGAAAGAGGGAAGCAGCAGGGCCCATTGGTGAGTGTGGGACCAGTGTAGTTGCTAGCACCCCAAGCTCACAAGGGCCCTGTGCTGGGGTAAACGCTCTGTGGGTGACTCTTGAAATTGCTAATAATGTTATCTTTGAACCTGGGTTTTATAAGTAAAGTCCAGCGGGACAGTGGAGCACGTGGGGGATTGTAGCCTTGGCTCACGTGTGGCCCAGCTCTTGCTGCCCCCCTGCCTCCTGAGGACGGGTTCTCTGCTGCCTGCTGCCCGGTGACCTGGCCCTGCCCAACTTCCCCTCTTTGTTCCTGCCCTGTGACCCCTGCCACCCCCACCCCCTACCAGGTAAGATGACTGGGTCCCCCTGATAGGTTCAAACCCATGTTCTGCCATCACCCTCCACTCCTGGGGGTGCCCAGGTCACTCATAAGGAGGGTTGGGGTCAGACACCCACCTTGCAGCATTTCGAGGCTGGACCAGACAGCAGCCGCCCCCACCCTGGGCTGGCACCCCATGAGCGTTCAGTGAGCAACATAGAATGGCCCACCCCAGTTCAGCTGCCAGGTGCATCCCAGGGCCTTGGGGGCCTCCCATTAGCGCTGGGTTTGGCAGCAGGCCGGGAAGGGGAGATCGGCTTCCCAGCCCCAAGCTGGGCTCTGCACCCCAAAATTATCAGGCAATCCCGGGAAGAGGCTTTAATTTCACAAAGATTAGCCCAGCTGCAATGTGAACAACAGATGGGAGTGTAAGTTAGATGAGTGATCAGGAAACCAGCCAGGCCGCGGCTACAGTCACGAAGGGAGACAGCAGAGGCCACACAGAGAAGCACTGGGGGATGAGGAGAGCGCCATGGAATCGACACGCTGGCTGCACACTAGCGGATGTGGAGAGGAAGGACTCAGCGGGCCCCGGGCTTCTGACACGAGCAGCTGGGAGACAATGCTGTAATTCACCACCACGAGAAGAAACCATAAAACGGTCGTGAGGGGACATGACTGGGAAGATGGGATTTCGATTTTGGATGTCAGAGTAGAGGCACCAAGTTGTCATTTGGATGTGGGAATCTGAGAAGTGAGGTCTGCCCAGAGCCATTGACTTGGGAAATACCGGCATGAAGATGACGGTTGATGAATATGTAGGATGTCCTGTCCATAAGACGTCTTCTGCGGTTTGCTGTCTTTACCAAAGGAGATGACTTTTCCTTTTCTCACATGGAGACAGCCCAAATATCGCCCCAATATAAACACTGTAGAGTGTTTATGTTGTGCAAGAAATGATATCATCAGTACACCCCTCCCTTTACTGGGGGCCCAGAGGAGGAGGTGAATTTGTTAGAATTTCCCAGTCTCCCTCTTGCCGCGTCCAGACCACTACCCTGTGCCCTCACACAGAGAGGCTAATGCCCTTCAGGTATACCAGCTTCCACCCCAACCTGTGTCAACAACCACCCCACTGGCATTCACGTTCACAGAGGATTTGGGTTCTGGGTTCAGTGTCCCTTCCACCGTTGTGTTCCTGTGAGTGATCAGACAACACTCTGGCCTTGCAGTTTCTTGTTTTTTCACAACTGCAAATACGCTCATGACAACTGTGCTTGAGCCAGCTCATCACCACCCTGAACAAGTAAGCCATGGGAATTGTGAACCCTGCCCTCTGTCCCCGCATCTTTCACTCTGTCTCTGTTTTAGTCTGCCAGAGCTGCTAGGACAAAGATCACGCCCTGATTGACTTAACAACAAGGATTTATTGTCTTGCAGTTTAGGACGCTAGAAATCCAAAATCAAGGCCTTGACAAGGCCATGCTTTCTCCCGAAGTCTGTGGTGTTCTGGCTTCTTCCTGTAGCTTTCTCTGGCTTCCGGCTTCCAAATTTCCTCCTTTTATAAGACCTTTGGACATATGGATTAAGACCCACCCTGATCCCATTACATCATCTTCAAAAGAGGTCCTAGCTACAGATGGCTGCCACCCACAGGAATGCAGATTAAGATTTGAACAGGCCTTTTGTACGGGACATGACTCAACCCCCAACAGTCTCACTCTTATTCCCAAAACAGCTGTGCCTTGACTTAATTGAAACCTCTACCCTTTTGATTATTCCATTTTCTCTAGACTATTGACTCCTTTTTACTTTCTTTCCTTTTCTCTCCAACCTAGATCTTATGCTGTATCCTTTCAACCCCTCTGAGACTCCTTCCATCAATCTCTTTCTCCTTGGCTGTCTGGCTCACCCACCCTATACACCTCCACTCCAGCCACCTGAGTGGCATCTTCTTCACTTTTCTGCAGAGTATCGCCAATAAAATTCACACGGCAGTGTGGCCGGACAGCCCTCAATGACATGCCCTTCCACATAGCTGAAATCTCAAGGGGTCTGGCAAACTTTCTACATGTCCCCAACCAGCTCCTTCTCTTGTTCTCACTAGCGGTGAGGTGGTCATTAGATCCACGGTATTCAATTTCCATCTTTTTCCAGACACACAGAGACTGCATTTTCCAGCCTATTTCCTACTTAGGTGTGATACATGATACTATCCAGCTGATAAATATGAGTGGAGGTCACATGTCACTTCCAGATGAAAGCCTTTGAGAGCCTGCATGTCATTAGCCATGTTCCTTTTCTCCTGCCTCTGCAGTGGTGGAAGCACGTGTTGAGATGGAGCCTCGGCCACCTTGAGTCCCTGAGGAATTCTGATGAGCAGATCCTTGACACCCACCTGCCCTGGACTTGTAAGCACAGAGCAAGAAACAAGGGTGTCTTGGGTTAAGCCACTGAGATTCAGGGTTGGTTTGTTACTGCAGCATAACCTAGCCCATCCTGATTGAAACTTGTGGTTCTTCCAAACTTTCATTTCTCTCCTCAAACCCCCTACCCTAGTACCTTCTCATTCATGCTTGGACCTTGCCCCGTAGGTCACTGAGAAAATAGAGGCCACCAGGGGCCAGTCCCCCCCAAATCTGTCTCAGCCACCTGGGAGCTTCCTGCATCTGAGTCCACCCTTCCCTCCTCCCCTCCTGACTTAGGGGAAGTGCCGTCACCACCTCCGGGTCTCAGGCTGGGGTGCTCCAGCCCCCTGAGTCCTGCTCTCATCCTACCCCTGCCTCCCCAGGGACTTTGCTCCCACAGTAATCCACTCTCCCATCTGTATTTTCAACCTCTCCCTTTTTACTGGCTCATTGCTCTCAGCAGCTAAACCTCAGATTTCTCTGATCTTAAAAAAAAAAAAAATGATGCTGCGTCCATCATTTTGACACTGCTTCATAATTAAGCTTCTTGGAGAATCAATAGCTTGTTCATTTGTTTATTTGACATATGTTTGTTCAGTTTGTACATTTGTTGAGTAGGCTGCTATGGGTGCAAAAGGGAAAAAAGCTGTGGCCCCCGTCTCCAAGGATCTGGGGGTGGGGTGGGGAGAAAGACAACTATCAGATGCTGGTAGTGACCGTGGGGAAAGTGCTTTGCTGGAGGCGAGCCCAGGGTGCTGGGGGAGCTGAAGTGAGAGAGGGCACTCGGAAGATTTCCATCTGAGCAGTGCAGAGGATTTGAGGAGGAGGGGGCTGGAGGGGGAGTGGGGAGAGTTGAGGCTGGAGGGCAATTCAGGGATCTGTGCCCAAAAGGCTTTCTATGTCACACCAATGAGTCCAAACTGGGTTTTTTTCCCTTCATTTTCCCCATATTTATTATGAAAAACTTCAAAGAGATAGAAATTCAAAGAACAGTGCAATCAACACCTGCATACCCCCCACCTCGATTCGCTGATTAACATTTTGGCATGTTCGCTGTATAGGTGTGTATTTACATACGGAGGAGTGTTCTTTTGCAAAATACTTTGAAAGTAAAGCACAGACATTACAACTCTTCACCTTCAAATAACTCAGCTTGTGTTTTCTGAGAATAAAGACATTCTCCTATGTATCCACAAAGCCATTATCACAGCCGAGAAAATTAATAATTATTTCTTACTATTATTTAATATCCAGCCCATATTCGAATTTCCCCAGATAGCCCAAAAATATAGGGGTTTTTTTTGTGTGTTTTTTTTTCCATATCAGGATTGAATCAAGTTTTGAGCATTGTATTTGATTGTTGTGTGTCTTAATGAACTGTCAGTGATGTGAAGATGAAGAGTGATGCACTTAGATTTGTCTTTTTAGAAGACTCTTCAGTTCTGTTTGGAAACTGAGGCAGCAGTCTTGGAAGGCCTGAACTACAGGGACCAGGGAATAGAAAGAATCAGGAGCCCCTAAGGGTATAGAATCAACAGGACTCGGTGATTGACCAGATGCTGATGTGAAAGAGCCGGAGGAACCCGCCGGGTTTCTGTGGGACCCTGCCCCAGACTGGGGTGCAGGAGGCGGAGAATGTGTTCAGGGGAAGACAAAAGCATCACGTTCTTATCGGCCACCCCCGAATTCACTGCAGACTGACTCATTCCCCTCACCCTACTTGGACCTGCTATTATGGAGCTCCCCATTAACTTCCATATTGACAAATCCAGCAGAAAACAGTTGGCCCTTCTTTTCCTTCTCAGAGGCATTTCATCCTACTGGGCATTCGGGCCGAGGCTGAACATACCCACTCGGGTGTCATGTGCCACAGCACGCTCAGCACATACAGAATCCAAGTCTTTCCCCCCAAACCAGCTATTGTGCTTGGGTTTCCCTTGGAACAGGGCACCCCAAACCGGTACGACAATTTAGCCAGAGCTCTGGAAGCCCCTCTCCTTCACTTCCCACAGTTCATCAATTACAAAATCCTGGAGATAAGATCTCCAAAATATATTTTAAATCAGAATTCTCCTCTTCAGTCCTTTATCAGGTAGGATTCTCTGGAGAAACAGAACCAACAGGACATATGTATATGCATATGTATATATAGCAGAGATTTATTTTGTGGAATTGGCTCACATGACTGTGGGGACTGGAAAGCCTAAAATTTGTAGGATAGGCTGGAAATTCTGGGAAAACTGCTGTTGCCATCTTGAGTCCAAGATTTGTAGGGAAGCCGGTAGCCTGGGAACTAGGTGGAGTTGACTGCGGATGTAAGGCAGGATTTCTTCTTCTCTGGGAACTTCAGTTTTTTGCTCTTAAGGCCTCCAACTGATTAGATGAGGCTGGCTGACATTTTCTAGGATCATCTCCTTTACGTAAAGTCAACTGACTCTAGATGTTAATCCCATCTACACAATACCTGTACAGCAACATCTAGGCTAATGTTTGCTCAAACTGGATCCCATAGCCGAGCCAAGTTGACACCTAAAATCAACTATCTCAAGTCCCAATGCCACCATCTTGGTTTGAACCCTCCTCATTTCTCTCCAGGATTCCTGCAATTGTCATTTAAATAGTCTTCCTCTCCTCCCTGCCTTTCTCCACTCATTTTCCACCCTGCCACCTGAATTATCTTCATCAAACACAGATCTGATTATGTTCTATCCAAGGTTAGAATCTTTCAATGATTCTTCATGGCTCTCAAGATAAAATTCAAACTCCTTAGCTCAACATACAAATCTCTTCCTGATCAGACTCCTCTAGTCTCTTTAGCTTCACATCTTGACCCGTCCTCACACCCCAGCTGTGTAGAATTAGCTCCCATCCCTGGCATCATCATGCCCTTTTCCACCTATGTCTTTGTAGTACTGTTCTCCTAGCCTGGAAAGTGCTTCCCTATTTCTTCTTCTAAAATCTACATTTTACTTGATGCCTACCTGTTCCTCCAAACTCAGCTCCAGTCTCAACTCCCCAGGAAGCCTTCTCTGAGCCCTGAGTTGAAATCAAGCACCTCTCCTCTGGGCCCCTAAGACAGCTGAGGTACTGTCCTTTCATAGAGCTTACCAGATGATGCTATAATAATTGCTTATCTGTCTCTTTCTCTCTCTGGATCTAGTATAATGTCAAGCATATAATAGTTGATAAATAAACAACTGTATTGTAGGGTTGCTAATTCACACATGGTAAAGTATGAGGTGCAGACAAAAAATATGTAATGATGTTGTTGGCCTATAATAATCCGATCATTTTCCCATGCTCCTGTCCGATGGCGACTGGGAAAACCTGATCTGGGTTGGCGCTTAGTCCATCCGACTATTTCAATTGTCTCTTCAGGTAATGCTCAGCTGCTCTTGTATAATTGCTTGGTCTCTCTGAAGGCCTCCCCTTTCCCTGCTTCTTTCCCTAAGAGGACATCTGATATGGGGGGTGGGATATGTGGCTTCTTTGTCCTGTGGCAGTGGATGAAGAGAGGTCCCCGGAACTTTCACAGATTCTAGGGTGTACACTGAGGCGCCTGCTGGCCCTTGGGGTCATGTCCCTCGTCTGCCTGTCTATGGCTTGTCCTGCTGCCTCTGGGCGGGAAGTCTGTGGTGATGGAGTCCTGGGCTGCCCTTTTCCTTGGGCAGTGATCCTGGTGGTGCTCCTTGGCTGATTCCACCTTCCCTCATCTTTCCCGACTTCAGACACCTTAGCGCCGGCTGAGTCCACCTCGTGCATCCCGGGCCCAGGTACCCACCCCTGCCCTTGCTGCGGAATCACATCACCCACCAAAATCGTCCTCATGGCTGGTCACGTGGCCCTCAGCTCAGCATCCGTCCCACACAGGGAAGGAGGAAATCCAGGCGCACTAAACCCAGGGCCTCGTCTGCCTGGCCATCCTGTGCTGCCCTCTTAGCTCGAGGGGCCACCCCGTGTTTGTGGGGGGGGGGTCCTGCACAACAGCTCACCCTCCTCTGCCCTGTGGCCCTCTCACTCCCTCAACAAGGCAATCAAAACTTCCACACGGGACTGATTTGCTCTCCTGTCTCCTTGTCATCTTGTTTTCCCTGAATCACTGGCCAAAAATAGGCTATTCTTTTTCCGTTAGTTCCCCTAAGCTTATTCTCTCTCTGCGGTAAAGTTGGACTAGTTGTCAGGGTGGATGGAGCATCCCTTCCCCAGTTACAAAAACAAACAAACAATGATCTGATTTCTCAGAACTCATATACTGGAAGAGACGTGACAGCAACCACTCGTCCCCCAGCATCCGCTCTCCTATCTTCTTTTTAGAAGTTTTATTCGGGCAACATTCCTTCCCTGCCGGAGACCCCATTTCGTAGCCTCCCTGGTAGCGAGGTGCAGCCGTGTGACTGAGCAGGTGTGCAGGAGTGATGAGATTCCTCATGAACGTGAAAGTACCTTCTAGACTTCCATTCTCCTCCCTACTGTCTGGAAAATGGTGGCCTCTGGGACTACCTAGGAGCTCACAAGTTGGGAAGACAGAGACTCTGCTACACTTGACTGCTCACATGTAGATCTTTGTATGAGAAAGAACTTTTATTATTAAGACTGTATTTTGGGGTCTCTTTGTTATAGCAGCATAACCTATACCCTGGTGAATACAAGTGAACAAAGAAATTTGGAAAACTTTCTCTCAAAACAATAGCCTGCTGTGTACAGCATCACCGCTTGCCACATAATTCAAATTTGCATCTTTGAAACTGGATATTGCCTTGCTCCTAGAATTCTCTCTAAAACAAATTGCAGTCTCCCTCCAGCCAGATAAGATACATGGAGCAAACTTTAGTGAATCTTATATTTGAGAAAGCAAAAGAGAAATGCACATTGCAAACATCTCTAAGTTTTATCCTGTTACAAATGAAAGAATGTCATGTTTTTAACTTTAGTGGTTACGCTGGAGAAAATGGTTTCATCTGTGCTATATCCAAACTCCTTACAGGAACGAGAGATTCATATAGAACAGTCCTCTTGAGCCTTTTCTCTTGCTATCACAGAGTTGGACTACCTCTCAAGTGTCCGTTCCTCAATAGGAAAAAATCAATGATTGGAGTTCACAAAACTCCAATTATTGAGCCTTTTATCAATGCCCTACAATGCTTTTCTTACTCTCACTCTCCTATCTAAGTATTCACACCGGGAGACATTCTGTCCAGCTTTACCTTCTGTGGACTTGTATTATTAAAACAGTCCTGATGTTGAATATGCTTTATAAAAAGCTCATCCACCGTCCTCCAGAAACGTTTCTCAGCTGACCCGACTTGAGCAGCGCCGATGGACATGTCAACTCATCCATGTGTTCTGTGCTTCATGCACCCAAGCGTGTCCAGTCTGTACCAGAAACACCAAACCCTTCCTGTTCCCAGAGGAAAGGATCTCACCTAACATTCCCAAATAGAATCCAAGGAAAAGGGGTGTGAGTCATCTCGTTGAGTCCTCTGAAGAAAGAGTCAAGGAATAAGGACTCTTATGTGACTCACCCCATTAAGCTGCTCGACAAGAACCACCTCAAAGCAGCTGCCACAAAGGAGACCCGAATGATGCAGCCGACATTTCCTCTTCCTTTGGAAATGTATGTTAGGGAAAGTTCGTGGCCCTGGTGTGGCACAGTGCTTAGTCTAACCTTTGCTTGGGGGTCCCTTCTGTCATCTTCACCCTTGGACTCCCCAACTAGCTGTGGGTCTAAGAGGGTCTCAGCCAATGGCTCCACGCAGAAGATTGCACAATTGCAACCAGGAGAAATGAGAGGAGGTTGGAAACGTGGAGTATTGAAGAATACGACAGAAATAGAAGGGACAGGAGCAAAGAGGTGAAGTGGAAGGGATATTGGGGTACGTAATTATATTTTTGACTCTTTCTTAGCCCTCTAAGGGGGGCCCAGATCCCCCTTCATATTCCCTCTCCTGTGCATCCATGCAGCCCTTTCACAACACACCAGGACGTGGAGGTGAGGATTCTTTGTGCACCAACAAGAGTAGGTCTGGGGATAATGGGGACATTTTGAGAGACCCATATGTCCCTGGGACTGGAACTAAATTTGGAATGGCCTCAGATTCGAATTGGAGATGAGAAATGCTATATCTAGAGTGTTTAAATGCAAGAACCTTTGTCCAAGGCTGAGAGATGGATATTGCTCAAGATAGGGGAGAAAAACAAGAGACAAGGAGGACTGAGCCTGAGCCAGGGAAGAGAGCAGGAATACTGTAGAGCTTGGGGCGTGGGGCCAGGGAGCGAGCGAGGCCCAGGCCTCTTACAGCTACAGGCACCTACCCCGGCGGGCACAGGGTCAGCTTTGCAGAAGTGTGAACTCTAGATTTGCAGAGGCCTGCACTCTGGAGGGCCCTGCACTTGCTTAAAGCTGTGCTGTCACTGTCTTGAAATTTGTAATAATTTTTTGAACAAGGAAACTCATATTTTCATGTAGCCGGTCCTGAGTGGGGATATTTAGGATTTTTCTCTGCACATGCCAGAGCAAATAGCCCTTAATTCATGATGGATTGACCTCCCGTCTGTCTAATGAGCAAGGAAAGGTAAGTTCCTTCGCTATTCCATTCAAGACATTTGAAAGGTGTTCGTACACATTCCGTTAGCAAAGAAGATGCTTGAGATGAATCCCCCTGCCGTCTGATGGAATTCCAAGATCCTCCTGGCATTTGTGGAAGAGGAAACTGGTAGTAGAAGCTCATCTTTGGCTATGATTTGAACAGACTCATTGAAATAGAATTCTCAGTAAGTACATCCTTTGTAGAAAAGTCTCCCAAAGAAATATTGACAAGACAGCTTTTATTTTGAGTGTTTAGTTTCATATATTTGCTTTCTGTTATTAATTTTTGGTGTTTTCCTGGTGTTCTAGTTTGCTAATGCTGCTGGAATGCAAAACACCAGAGTTGGTTTGGCTTTTATAAAAGGGGGTTTATTTGGTCACAGAGTTACAGTCTTAAGGCCATAAAGCGTCCAAGGTAACACATCAGCAATTGGGTGCTTTCACTGGAGAATGGCCAATGGTGTCCCGAAAACCTCTGTTAGCTGGGAAGGCACGTGGCTGGCATCTGCTCCGAAGTTCTGGTTTCAAAATGGCTTTCCCCCAGGACATTCCTCTCTAGGCTGCAGTTCCTCAAAAATGTCACTCTTAGTTGCACTTGGGATATTTGTCCTCTCTCAGCTTCTCCGGAGCGAGAGTCTGCTTTCAACGGCCATCTTCAACCGTCTCTCATCTGCAGCGCCTGTGCTTTTTTCAAATATCTCTCTTGGCTGTAGCAAGCTTGCTCCTTCTGTCTGATCTTATATAGTGCACCATTAATTTAATTCAGACCCACCCAATGGGTGGGCCAACACTTCCATGGAAATTATCCAATCAGAGTCATCACCCACAGTTGGGTGGGGCTCATCTCCATGGAAACACTCAGAGAATTACAATCTAATTAACACTGATAGGTCTGCCCACACAAGATTACATCAAAGATAATGGTGTTTGGGGGACATAATACATTCAAACTGGCACATCTGGCATGAAATAGGTTTCCTGGAATTTATTCTCTATTTATAACTCTATGTCCACAGGAAATAAGGGGATAATGGCTTGAATTGTGGCCTGAGCAATTAAGACATCCATCTGGGGATAACTTGAATTTGCAAAATGATAAGATATAGATGTAGCAATATCCCAAAGGATTTACTGGTCTACTGATTTTTTTCTTTTTTACTCTGAGTTTACGCATGTGCTCACACTCACACATACACAGACACTCCCAATAATCTAAGCCTAACAGGCAGATTTCATTTTTCTTCCAAAACATAGTCTAATTAGACCTAGCACATGACTATACAGGTAGAAAAAAATTCTTATTCATTTCTATATCCCCACTGCCCAGCACAATGGTAAATTAATATTTATTATCCATGGTTTCAATATCAAATGTTGAAGTGAATTCAAAGGCTCAGTCACTGTTATGCTGTGTTGAACTCACTTTGGTATACCTGTGGGCATGCATAGGAAAGCTCCACATGTACACTAAAAGAAGAGAAGTATTCTCAGAGAGACAGATGGGCAGGTGGACACTGGAAGAAAATAAAAAAGAAGAAAATTTATCTTCAGTATCTTCATACTCACCTTTTTGCTTTATGCTTTTCCCCAACTCGCATTCCCCTAAAGCTACATCTCTATCTAGCCTCCCTTTTCCCAGGGCCCTTGCTTTTTGGCTGCTTCTCTTCCAGTGAAATCTCCTAAACAGCAGAGTAGCTGATAGACTCACTCTTTCTAAAGTGTGAGTGACTGCTACCATGTCCTTCTGAGCTCAAACAACTGGCATCATTTTTGAATGAGAGGATAAAGTAGTAAATTACAGACTATGGAATTCTTAGATTGAGGAATTCCACAGAAGTCTATGTGGGGTGGGGGTGGGGAGAAGAGACATTTTTGGTCCCCAAAGATAGAAATGGCCCTGTTTAAAAACAAGAATTGGAGTGGGTGCGCAGAGGGTGCTGGCCCAGCGGTGGTCACGGACCCCTTCGTGTGGACCAGCGGCCTCCTGGAGATCCCCGAGACCCTGGTGATCCAGCAGCACAGGGTGCGCATCTAGGACAGTGAGGAGAAGACAAAATTGGACGCTGGGACCCTCCTTCTTAGTACCCACTGACTAATTTGGAAAGATGAGAAAAATCATGAATGCTGCACAGCCATCCCTCTTTCCCAAATTGTGTTCTTTGAAGAACAGGTGGCTGGCCTTGGGAAAAGTGCCCAAATCGTGGTTCATTTTCACCCAGCCCCTCCTAACAAAGAACCTGGTCCATTCCAAAGTAGTAAGAATTCCTATATCAAACTCTCTTCCAAAGAACATGGCCAGGCAGATACTGAATATTTCTTCCCTCTGGGACCTGAGCCTGTTCTGGTCTGGGAAAACCTGATTTGGATAACCAAGGAAACCATGCCTAGACAACAGAAAATTACAACCTACACTAAGAAAAACAAAGTTATGGCCCAGTCAAAGGAACAAATGTACACTTCAACTGAGATACAGGAATTTAAACAACTAATGCTAAATCAATTCAAAAAGTTTAGAGAAGATATTGCAAAAGAGATAGAGGCTGTAAAGGAAGCACTGGGCATGTACACGGCAGAAATCAAAAGTTCAAAGAACATGGCCAGGCTGGGGTCTGTTATTGGCACACCCCACACCCCACCGCCGTGGAGATGTCCTACCAACTGAACTTGAACGCACACATGCCCGCCACCTCCCTCAACACAGCTGGAAGCATCCACTCTCCTTCTGCCAGCCTGGTGACATCCTCACAGTACCACCAGCTGCTGTGTGACCCTGGGCTGCCACTGCACCCAGGGAACCGGAAACTGCCCGGTACCCCAAAGCAAGTATGCTGAGCTGCTGGCCATCATCAAAGAGTCGGGCAAAGAGACCAGACCCACCTCTGCGGGAAGCAAGAGTGTAATAGAGAGATTAAAACGAGGCATCATCCATGCTAGAGGACTGGTTCGGGAGTGCTTGACTAAAACAGAACAGAATGGCAGATCCTAGCTGCATTGTTAGCTTTGAAGACTTTCCATCTTTTTACAAGATGAGTAGTTACAGTTTATCTCCCCTGTCCAGACGAAACTCTTGTTTACAAAATGTTAACAGTTTGTTTCTATTTCTCCCCGTTGCCATTCCCTGGTTCACCAGGCCCTGAACCCAGGCTTTAAGCCCGAGAAGAGATTTTGCACTTGATTAGGGTTTGTGTTTTCAACTGTTAGGAATTACATGGGTTTTTTTGTTTTTTTTTTTCTTAGGCATTGATTAAAAAAAAATACATGCAAAATTTGCTTATCATCAAACTGTACTGTGACTCAAAGATACCGGTATCTCACATTCATCTTCTCTCTTGAGTACATTTATGTTACCTAAATTGTTCTTTGTTCCTTTTCCTAGCCTAATACGACTTCAAGGGTCCCGTTTTTAGTAAATACAGACAGCACGCTTTACTTAATAGCCAGTCCCAGTTTGGCAATACAGTATAGATTCTGCATAATATAACTTCTTTTTTGCTTATGCATTTACATGACTATTAGTGCTTTGAAGTCAATTAAAAAGTGCACACATTATAAACACAGAGGAAAGAGCAGCCTATCCTACATAATAAAGACCCACCCACCCCCCAAATTTTCATACTGAGACTGTGTGTAGATTTCAGTTCTGTGTTTCCTGTAAGTTGATCAAAATGTCTGGAAAGAAACGACTGAAACTCTCTAGATCTTTGTATATATTTATTACTTGATGTAATAAAGCTTATTTTCATTAACAACAACAACAAAAAACAAGAATCACTCCTATTTGGATTGGAATAATTGCTCAAATGGGGGACATTGTCATGGGATCTGCCATATTTCTTCCTCCTTTTCATGTGGCACAAATAAGTTCAAGACACACACAGAGAAAGAGACAGAGACAGACAGACAGAGAGAAGAGATTGACAAATGATACAGGAATTTGAGGTGACTCGTCCAGTTGAAACACATGTCTGCAATCGGGTCCTGAGGAGGGCTCTGCTCTCTTTCCAAAGGGGGTGGGAGCCATGCCTGGATGAGCCCAGGCAGGACAAACACCCGTGGCTGTCTGTCGGTACCTCTGGACTCTCTCAGACAGGCTCAGCACGGTTGATCTGCCTGCATAGCCAGATCCACATTTTAAATCAGTCTTCAGCGTCATCCCCTTGGTCTTGAGGGAAATTGGCTGGCTCAGCTGGCAATGAACCAACCAACCAATTTTGACTGAGCCCTTCATATATCCCAGGTTGCAGAGTAGGGTCTGTGAAGTCCACAAAGATAAATAGAACTTGATCTGTTTTCAAGGAGCTAGAAATCTAGCTGGAGATTTCCATAGGTACATACACAAAAAGGTTACTCAGAAAGGGGAACAGAAACCAGAGGAGTCTAGCTTCTGATAAGGAAAAGAAATCTCAACATCAACATTATCTTCAAAAAGCAATAGAATCTGGTTGTGCCAGAAGCTGTGCTAAATTGCTAAAGAGGAATGGTTCCAGAGGTTTGTGTGTGGATGTGTGTGTATGCCTATGAGGAAATACTCTTTCCCTGCCAAGAATTTTTTTTGCTGAGATTGTCTCTTAAAGCATTAAGAAGACTTTCTTCATAATCGTTGAGTTTTATAACCCACACATTGCTCTCCATTTCTCTTGAATTTATATGAGCAGTACTGAGCACAGAGCCATTACTCAAGGCAGCTGTCGTATTTATTATATTATCTTTTCATGCTTTTCCACGAAATGGGGAAGACTTTCCCCTTAGCGAAAGGTGATAGCTGTGATCAAATTACTCACAGAGGTAGCTACGAAGGATTTAAAGAAAACATGTCTCCATTCTTCTCTTTGTATTTCCATTTCTATCCCCCCACCCTCTCTCTTCTCATCTCCTGAACGTTTTTGTTTTTCTATTTCATGTGGATCTCTTTTGTTTGTTTCTGTTTATATCCTTTACCGGGGACCAGAACAAAGGAGTTGAGAAAATGTACATGTTGGGGAGGGGGCCACGGAAAATGGGGTGGTCATCAGTAGTTCTGGAGACATGAAAAGACCATTGAATGGAGATTTCAGTGAGATCAAGGATGTCACATACACAGCAGAAATGGATTCAGCACCAAATAAGGGTTTCTGTCCCTCTACACGATCATACTACTCTTTCAACTTAATCTCAAGCAGTCAAGATTTCCACCAACTTAACTCCCTTTCTTTTCCCAAATCTGAATTAATTACTGCATTTTCAGTAGGCCAGTATGACAACTGATTCAACCAAAGGGAGGCAAGTCCTTCTCTTTTTAGTTTCTGTTTTAAGACCAAGAACCATAGCTTTCAATATCTCAGTAATGCCAAACAATCAATTAAAGTAGCTAGATGATGTTTTCCCCAAATCTTTTTGGACAACTAATCAATTATCAACTAACCATCTGTGTAATTTGTGTAACACTTTATGCTGGAAAGAGAGGAAGTTGCTGGTTGAGGGCACCAGGGAGTAAGGGTGAAATCTAGTGAGAGAAGCAAGTCAGAAAGAACTTTGCTTCCTTGGTGTTCAGGAAGAGTCCAAGAAAAGGTTCTGTTCTGGTTTGCAGTTGGTGTAAAAGCAAAGTACAGCCAGCCTGGGAGGGTTATCAGCAAGGATTCCACTGCTGGATTGAAGCAAAGTGGTAGCAGTTGTTAAAGGGTAACCATCATGTTAGCAAGGCCTGAATAATTTGCACGTTAGACAGGTCTTCTGGGTTACAAGTAAGAGAAAGCCAGCTCAAACTAGCTGAGCATACAAAGGAATTGGCTCCTGAAAACTAAAAAGTCCAGGCTTCGAGTGCTGCTGTCGGGTCTGGGCATCTGTCTCTCTCTCTCTCAGCTCCAGTTTCTCGTGTGTTGGCTTCACTCCCAGGCAGACCCTCTCTGCATGGTGGCCTGTGGCCGCTTCTGGACCACGTTTCTCAGCTGGGCAAGCACAGAGCCAAAGGGGCTTCTCCCTCCTAGAAGTTCCAGAAGAGACTCAGACTGAGCCTCACTGGACCACATTGCCTCTTGTGCTATCCCTGAGCCACTATGGGGGGCTGGGTGTGTTACTTAGGCAAGAGTGGCCCCTTCTCAGACCTGAAGCTGGGGAAGGAGGGAGAAGGGCTGAGGTGGGGTTGACCCCATGAAACAGTGGAATGAGAGGGGCAGAGGCGTGGTTCCCTAAAGGAAAATCAAGGAGCTGTTCAAGGGGGAATTGGGTACTGGGTAAGTGTCAGGTCCTTATAACTAGCTTTCCTTGTATGTAGCAGACACTCAGGGATTTATTCAGAGATAAATAGCTTTACGCACTCACTGGCTAAATCCATGTTGAATAGATGGCCCATTTTGAACCCAAGACTTTCCAAGAGAAGCAAAAGGAACAGATAGGCATTCCTGGGGGTGCAGGGGAGTGGGGGAAGAAAGTGATCAGAGACAGAATTCAGAAAAGCCTTCCTTTGAGTCAATTCTATTACAAAGCGTAAAAAAATCAACTCCAGGATTGCCAACCCATTTGTAGCCTGCTTTCTGGCTTACAACCCCTTTTTGTCCTGTGGATGAAGATCTAAATCCATATCGTGGCCTCCCGGCTCCTGCTACACTCCACCCTCATCTTGTACCATACTCCTCATTGTTGTCAGCATGCCAGCCACCCTGCCCTGCTCCAGACCTTCACATGGGCCACACAGCCTTCAGCCACAGGTCCTTTGCACACGCTCTGCTTTTTCCTGAAAGCCTTTTCCCCACCTACCCTCCCTCCTCCGCCTTTACCTGCTTAACTCCTCTCTGCAGACACAGCCCAACCTTCACCTCCTCAAGTGACCTCCCTGGTTCTCTTAGCACCAGGTACCCCTCCCAGGTACCAGGCAGCCCAGTTGTAATTTAACATTTATTTTTGTGATTCTCAAATTCTGTCTGTCTCTACCATTAGGCTGTAAGGCCCATGGGGAGAGAAACTGTGTTTTGTTTTGTTTTTTCTTTTCTTTTCATTATTAAATCACTAGCATAGTTACCTGTACATGGAAGGAATTTAAATATTTATTGAATGAATGAATGGATGAAGATGTTTGTAATCTAAACCAGACAAGCTGACCCAAACATGGTTGGTACACACATAGTAGGCTTGCAGATGACTTCATTCAGTTTCAGGGGTGAATTTAAAATATGTAATAACCAATGTGGTTCAATCATCCACCAACCAGGACAGCTGCCAGGGTGGCTGTCTCAGCGGGTGCCAGCGGAGAATCAGGCCTGAATTAAATGATATGTGAAGGTGCTTTGAACTCTCAGCAGATGATAAAACATAATGTGTTTTAGTAGCTACAAAATCTCAGTCCACAAAACTCAGAGATGCAAGCAATGCAAAACTTCATTTTTAAAAGAACTGAAATTAATTTTGTTTCTCGAGCCCCCATTCTGTTGATGGTGAAAACTTAGCCCCTTCTTAGTAAATCTAGTCAGCATTCTCTTGGTTAATTCAGAGATTCCCCCTCACTGCCCATGTGCCTAGAGTTAGGCCTAAGTCCCAGGGAGCCAACGCAGTGCTGCGCTGTCTTAGTTTCCTGGCTGCTACAACAAATACCACATAATGGTTTGGCTTAAACAATGGGAATTTATTGACTCATGGTTTTGAGGTGAGAAGAAGTCCAAAATGGAAACATTAGCGAGGCGATGCTGTCTTCACAGAGACTGTGGCCTTACGGGGCCGGCTCTTAGTGACCCCTGAGTCCTTGGCTTTTCCGTCACATGGCAATGCACATGGCGCATCTTCTTTCTCTTCCAGGTTCCGTTGACTTCTAGCTTCCAGCTCTTACCATTGCTTTTTTTCTCTCTCTTACTGAATTTCTTCTGCTTATAAAAGACTCCAGTAATCTGTATTAAGACCCATCCTGTTTCAGCTGGTCACAGCTTAACTAAAAATAACATCTTTAAAAGGTCCTATTTATATGTGTTCACATCACCAGGATTAAAATTCAGAACATGCTTTGCTGGGACACATAATTCAACCTACCACATGTGTTTGAGGGCTCTGGCTGCTGATTGTCACCATCCACCCATACTGGGGTCTGCTGGAAGGGTCCCTCTTCTACAGGGTCCCAGCCATCATCACCCATCCTGCCCCCTGCCAAGGCATTGGCTGAGTTGGCCACGTTGCTTCTGGTCTCTGGTGATGGGTCCACACAGGTCATGCCTAGTCCTTCTGTAGGTTTAATGACCCTGTCAGTTAGTGCCCTGCCTCCCCTGGGGAAGGAGAGGTGGTAAATTTGGGGCTGCTTCACACTGGGGCATGGGAAACGTAATGGGGCTGTCCCAGCACATCCCCATGTAGAGCACCCAGGCTTCCTCCTGTGACACTCCAGCAGCAGGAGAGAGCCTGGCCACCTACCCAGACCCCCTGAAATGGAGGCTCAGCTCCACAGTCCCCTGACCTGCCTAGGGGGGTCCCTCATTCCTGGCCTTCCCCTGAGGTTTCCTCCCCTGCCTGCCCCATTTGATCTGGATTCATCCTGTGGAGTGCAGAAACTCACGCTCATCTAATCGGTCCTTTTTCTAGCTATGCTGTTTGTGGACACACTCTGCCCCTTAAGTCCTTCAAGACCCCCCCCCTTTTTTTTTTTGAGGCTCAAGAACTTTTAAATTGTACCTCTGCTGTGATTCTCAAAAGTCTATTTTGATGTCCAAAAGCAGAGTGTGATCTTATTCCTTTGCATTTCTGCTCTAAGCGCTCTACCTAGAGGAGCAGTGAAAACAGAGCCCTTTGCTTCTGTCTGATTGGATTGGACATCTCAGAAAATACCAGAGAAGGAAGCACAGACAAAGCCATTTTACAAGATTTTACCTCCACATTATTTTCATGTTCATCACTGCTTGCTGAATGAACATATAGCAGACGCTAGTTGAAAGAAGACATTTGAATTAGTAAATGAAGTCAGCAGTGCTTTGAAATGACCTCTAAAGGACGTTCAAATTTTACTACTTCTGTACCGAATGCAAGCGTTTCCATATACGTTTTCTCATTGAATTCCCTCAAAACTCGTTTTCAGTCTGATGCTTTTAGATGACAAAATTGAAGCTCAAAGAAGTTAGGGGAGCTGCCCAGGTGATGCTGCCAGCAAACGGCAGAATAAAAACAAGGATCCAGATCTCCCAGCTCCGGGCCAGGGCTCTTTCCAAGGCACCGCCACACTGGAGAGGGATGGGAGAGGAGGCGGGCTGGAGTTGGCCCGTCGCTATTTGACCAGTGTGGCCAGCCTGCCTCACCAGACAGGCTCAGTAGAGGGTATTTTATAATTTGGCAGTGGGTCAGCTTGCATTTGTCTGGGTTCTTTCTGACAGCATTCACAGAGCAGTGCCATTACATTAAAAGAGCTCCAGCTCTAATCAAGCCACGTTTAAACTCCAATTCATGTCAAAATGAGGCCTCCTGGATGGGAATATGAATGTTAGAGTTGAACAACTTGGGAGTCCGGATTCCCGGAGGGCCGTCCTGGGACAGCCCAACTTTCTCAGTTTATCCCGGTCAACCACACGCAGCCACATTGGTAGGCGAGGCCTCCGTGCTGCGAAGTTCAGAAGGAAATTCGAGATCTCATTCAGTCTTCCACTGAGCTTCCCTGACTGTCGACTAAAATTAACTGCTTCTGTGATCTTAAGGTTTGCCCGGAATCCAGCCATCCTCTCACATGCTTGACCCCAAAAGGGCAGAGGGAGGATGGAGAGCAGAGTGGGCACAGAGGGGCCTTCCTTGGGCAGATGCGTCTTGGGGAGGGGATGCTTAGAGTTACCAGAGCTCCACCCTGGTGTGGACCCAAGCCCTTCTGCTGAGCCCTCATGCCTTAAATTCCTCTTCAAAGTCCGGAGTGTGCCTTCTGTCTGGCCAGACCTCGGAGGAGAGTGGACCTGCTGGGATGTTGAATCTAAATCTGCTAGCCCGAGGCAGAAGGGGCACTCAAGTAGTTACACGTGAAGCAGGGAAGCCAGCTGGGAGCATGACTGAAGAGCGGAATGGGGGCCTCTAGGCTGGGATGGAGCCCCTTACATCCCTTGGGCTATAAAGGGGAAGAATGCGTTTGCCGGAGGCCAGGTGATTAGATCAAGAAAGCTTTCAACTGGATTTGGCGGAGAGAGGAGGCTGCTCAGAAAAACTTGTGAAACCGGTGACTAAGGAGGCCAGGAGCAATTCCTAAGGGAAAAATGAGAGGGCGGCAGGCCTGGTGATTTCCCGAAATGATTGAGAAGGGGCCAGAAGCAAGACCTCCAGCCTCAGAAGCTGCTCGGCTAATACCCAGAGCAAAGGGGATCACCAAAATGGATCTGAGACCACACAGGACGGCCTCTGCATCTCCCGGGTGTCGCTGGAAATTGTAGCGGGGTCTCGAGGCAAGCTGATGGAACTGGGGTCCAGTTCAGTGGACCTCCCAGAGGGGCTGACTTTAAAGCACGACTAAAGAGCACCTCTAAATGCACCTGCCGCAGCTGCATGTGGTTCCTTCTCCCTGGCCTTAGAGCACACACTCAGCCACGAAGCCTGAAACCAGACTTCTCCATTTTCCTTGGTCCCCATCTTTTTAATTAATCTCTCCCATCCTCCACACTGCCATGGCCACATCCTATTTGCAGCCTCCAGCAGCTCCTCCTGTCCCCAGCTCTCCATTTATTGCTGGAGAAATCTTGCTAAAATGCACACTCGATCATGCCACTCCCCAGCTGAAAGTCCTCCAGGATGCCTCATGCCTCGGCCTGGCGTTCAAGACTTCCCGCCACGCAGGCTCTGCCACTCGCTCAGACCTCATTTCCCATGGATCCACTGCAGATGCTGTGCTGTGGCCATGCTGAGCTGCCTGCAGGTCTCTGGACACCTGAGCACACCAGGTGAGCATGCCACCTGGGCACAACCTCTGCATTAGCTCTCACCGCCCGTTGCCCTCAGCAACCTAAAATGTCCCTTGGCCTTCCAGGACCGGGTTCCTTTCTTGGAAAGAAGTCACTTCCCACTCCTCTCCCTCACCCCAAATCTGGGCTGGGAATCCCTTCCCTAGCCTCCCCAGCCTTGTGTTACCCCTTCGTGGGCACTTT
The DNA here is from genome assembly GCF_015220235.1 of Choloepus didactylus. Lineage (NCBI taxonomy): Eukaryota > Metazoa > Chordata > Mammalia > Pilosa > Megalonychidae > Choloepus > Choloepus didactylus. The sequence goes on from NC_051318.1 coordinate 11,245,156, forward strand.
CACATTGCACATGAGTCCTGGGCATTTTGCAAGCTTTTGTGCTTACAAACCTGTTGGCACAGACGCCCAGCTTTCCCCAGTCATGTATTTCCAGTGCAAATTCCCCCAATACAAACTAAGTCTTCTGTTCCACTTGGTGACCATCCTCCACTGAGAGGCAAATCCTTTATCACTCCTGGATGTCACTGCCAGGGACCACAAGCACAGTTGTGCAGGTGCGGGACTCGTGGCCTGGCTCCTCGGTAGCCGATGCTTGCCCACCAGCTGAGGATTAAACCTGCGCTGCCAAGGGGCTGCCGTGTGCCTGCGTACTGCTTCTCCTGAGAGCCTGTGCACTCTTTGAAGATAGGATTGGTGGGGAGGGGATTAGGGCTGAAGAAATATTACCCCTTTCCTGAGTTCAAAACCAGCTGAGGAATAAACAGTGCAAGTCAGAGGGAGAGAAATCAAGCTCCGTCATGGAAAAGCTAGATTGGAGGCTGCTCCTCGGCGGAACAGCCAGTGAGGCTGCCAGGACAGCAGTGAATTCTCCAGATCCTCCCCCAGGTCGCAAGCTGCCTTGGACCACGGCAGGCCACCCACCACCCACCCCCCTCCAGGGAAAGACCTGGCCCAGGAAATCCACTGTCCAGCCTGTGCCCCTCCTGCAGGGGCTGAGCCGGGGACAGAGGCTGGCAGGGCTCCCACCTCCCCCTTCCTTCCCAGGGAGCGCAAGGCCTCTCTCTCCCAAGGAAACAGGAGAAGGAAATGTGTGCCCCCCACCCCAGTAACAAGGGCCTATGTTTTTTGTTTCCTTCTGAGTCTGTTTCCCTGGGGCTCATCATGGTACTTTGCTTAATAAATGTTTGCCCGCTTAATAGAACGTGTGCATGTCCAAGCTACCTGGGCAGGAAAGTGGGTAAGAACGCGGGGTTCTGGCACCAGACTGCCTGGCTTCCGAGGCAGGCCAGATCCTTAACCGTGTGGCCTGGGCAGTAACCAAATCTCCCTGCAATTTGTGTCTTTATCTGCAAAGTGAATATAATGCCAATGCCAACCTACAGGGCTGTTGTAGGAATGAGATGGTTTAATATACGCAAACCAATAAGACAAATGCTTGGACCATAGTAAATGCTCCATCAAAGCCGCCTTCTTGGAAGGGACACTGTGGCTAAGATCCCAGGGGTTGCCCCCCAAAGCCAGGCAGTGCGAGAAGAACTTTCCTTGATAAAACAAGAAAAGAAAGATGTTTGGATGTGTGTGTAGTGTGTGTGTATGTATATACACATATGCGTATATGGACATAGAAACATATATAATCAGATTTTTAAAACTCTGAGATTATGCCCTTTCTGCTACTTTGACATTAAAATACTCTTTATTTCATGAAATGATCATGACAGTAGGTGGCAATTGTTCTAAATGTCCCATCTTGACAAATCACACTATCTATTACCCACTCCCCAGATGCTTCTGGACGTGTTCCTGGTCTGTTTTGACCTGGAGAACTCCCAGCCCTCATCTTGTCTGATTTAGAGCAAGGATTTCCAACCTTGGTTGCACATTGGCATCACCTGGGGAGTTTTCAACCCACAACGCTTGGGCCCTGCGACCCTAACGTATTTGAGCTGGGTGTCGGGCTCTAAAGCTGGGGAAGGGGACGCAGGTGGATGTGCTCATGTCGGGCAAAGAGCCAGGCAGGGCCACTGATTTCCTTTTTTGGGTTCTCTAATCAAATACATACTCTTCTTACTTTGTTATTCCCAGAGTGGAAAATGGAAAGAAGAAAAACAAACAAGAGTGGGGAAAGGGCAGGGACTGGAAAGAAAAAGCAGCAAAACATTTGTGTTTTAGTTGATGGGTGTTTCAGAACCATATCTCCCCAGCCACCTTTTCTTTACACCATTTAGTGCTAGGAGTCTCTTGATTTCTAATTATGTTTGATAAAGTCTCATTCCCTTCTTATTTCATCTGTAAATAACTTTTCGTAGAAACAATAAAGCAACATAGGAGAAAAGCTCTCAAAATATTGCCAAAGAGCCCTTGGTATTCCTGTTCATGCCACGATGATGATATCACCCAAAACATTTGGTCACCCAGAAATGTACTTCCTGTTGGCTTTTAAGATTCCTTATATATTAAGATACATTTCTAATTATGTTCCAAATAAAAACCAGATGTTTTGATGACTTTACTTTGAAACTTCTGAGTTTTGTTTAAAAACTGTTGCAGGGAAGGGGGAGTGTTGGCACTTTTCCCTCACTGTTTTTGTATATTTCTCAAAGCTTTAACAATCTCAAATATTTTTCTGAGGAATTTATACATTTGCCTCTCACAGAAAATTGTTTACATCAGTTGAGCCTTCCCAAGGTTCAGTTGTGGGTACTGAGAAAAACAGAGGGTTATTTTGTGGCTAGCACATTACCCTAGTTTTCTGGAACATTCTTAGAACTAGAAAGTAGCTTCTCCAGCTGACTGCTCCCACCTCTGGGTCAAACCATGGCTTGCACCCTTCTTGTGAGCACAACAAGCCTGCTTTGTTTTAACTCCTGCTGCATCTTGCCTGAGCAGCATGCTTTCGACTCCTGCAATAGTGAAGTGCAAAATAATTCAGAACAATTAGAATATAAATTTCTTGTCCACCTGGGATCTTGCCAAATCACTGCTAGTTGGTGACCACATGTTAGCCAGGACCAGCTCAAGTTATCCCAGCATGAGGACAGCTGTCGTGGTGAAGGGGCGTCCGTCTAAGGCAGGAGGGACAGACAGGGGGCTTCCGGAGTGGTGTGCAGGGAACCTGGCTCCCAAGGACCAGGGGCGGCGGCTGGGGTTCCCACCCCCGGCCAAGGTCGCCGCCTGGGGAGGTGAAGAGGGGCTGACCTGAGGCGGCAGGTGCCCTGTGCAGAGGGGCTTCACGGGGAGGGGGTCGGAGGAGACCCTGGTAGCTTCGTCGTGTCCCCTTACTCACTGAAGCCTCCTGCGGAGAAGGGAACACAAGACTGAGGCCCACTCCCCTCTGGCTGGGAGAGGGAGGAATGGAGGGCTCACGTCTTGCATTATTTGGTGCATAGACTACGCCAGCTTGGCCTCAAACTTCTACTTTCCAACTCCCCCACCTGCCGGGCCCCGTCTCCCCGCGCCTCCCGCTGTGCTCTGGGTGAGCAGTGCCCTCCCGGCTCCCTTGGAGAGGCCGAGACCAGGCCCCGGGACCCTCGTGGGGAAGCCCCCCGCAGCGCCCCCGGCTGTCGCTGCCATCTCCAAGCACCCACCCATCCGGGCATGCCTCACTTTATATTTTATCGTGCTGCCATGCATGTTTTGGTCCACTGTGAACCCTGCTGGGCTGTGGACACTCCCAGGGCCAGGATGGGGTCTTTTTTGTGTCCTTTGGGGTCTGCATTGGGATTGGCTCCCAGGGGATGTCTGATAGAGTGGAAGGGCACATGTATGCTCAGTGAGAGAAAGAGAGAGAGAGAGTGAGACAGAGACGCAGAGAGACAGAGAGACAGAAAGACAGAGAGGCAGAGAAAAGAGGCAGAGACAGAGAGACTGAGAGACTGAGAAAGACAGAGAGACAGAGACTCACAGAGACTGTGAGAGACAGAAAGACACACACAGAGACAGAGAGGCAGAGACAAAGAGACTGAGAGAGACAGAGAGACAAAGACTCACAGAGACTGTGAGAAACAGAAAGAGACACACACAGAGTCAGAGAGGCAGAGACAGAGAGAGACAGAGACACTCAGAGATAGAGAAAAACAGAGAGAGACACACACAGAGATAGAGAGGCAGAGACAGAGAGAGGCAGAGAGACAGAGACACTCAGAGACTGTGAGAGACAGAGAGAGACTCACAGAGAGAGGCAGAGACAGAGAGAGACAGACAGAGACACTCAGAGACAGAGAGAGGCAGAGAGAGAGAGAGACAGTGACAGAGAGAAGCAGGGGAACACAACAAGGCAGACAGTGTCCATGGAGCCCAGCAGTCCTGCCCCTTGCCGGTGGTGAGAGAGGCGGCAGTGCCATACGGCTACTTCTCACTTCCTGTGACCCTCCATGGCGTGTTTGTCTCGGTATCATTCTAGGCTTTGAGGGCACATCCTTCCCTACCTCCTGGACCCCAGCACAAGGCGACTCCCTCACATGGCGTCAGCTGTGGCCCCTCTGATGCCCGGCCCCAGCTTGGCTGTGTGGGACCCACAGGAGAGAACGGGGTCCCAGCATGCGTGGCCTAAAGGGTTTTCTGGGGTAAACTTGACTCTATGATTTTGGCCTGATGCATTCATCTGGGAATCCAACCCCTCTGTGCATATTTGTTGAGTGCAAGCTGCCTTCCCTGCTTGGATCTGACAAGCTGCTAGAAGGTAGGAGTGTGGGGACAGGCCAGAAAACCTCAGTGCCCTCTTTCTCTCAGGAGAAAACAACAGGGAAAAAAACCCGATGACAACAGTGCATGAACGTGGTTTATTTAAAAAACAGCAACTGCACAGTATGCTAATTTTGCCAGATGTGTTAGGGGGTGAAGCTTATCAAAGCAAACAGAATACATCCTTGCTACTTCCTGGCAAAGGGTCTTCAACCTGAAGAAAGATTTTGTTCTGTGAAACTGCGAGCTTGAGTAACCAGCCGCACTTCGCCGATTTCAGGTGTACCTGCGTCATCATCTACCTGCAACCTCCTAAAGATGCTCATTAAAGAATGGCAGGAGCTGACAGGTCATTTTCCTCCAAATAAGGACTTTGCCAAAATACCTCTGCTCCAAGCAAGCTTGCTTCCTTGAACTCTTGGATCTTCTTTCATTCTCCAGTCTTTCCTTCATTTCACCAGTGTTTCCTGGATACCTAATACATACACAGGTACGTGGCTCAGCCCTGCTTGTACAGGTGTCAACAGGTCTAATGTGACCCCAGCTCACAGTCTGGAGGGGATCCAGACCTTTAACAGGTGGTTACAAAAAAGGATGATAAAAAGAATATTAGGAGAAGGCCAGGCTGCTATATAAGGCTCACAGTGAACCCACTTTTTTCCAGTTTCTTTTATACTGTGGACATAGTGATATTTACCTTGCAGGATTTTTCGGTAAAACTTGGTAAATGTAAAATGTATAGCAAAGGGCCAATTGATTAATTATGCCATTAAGATCCAGGTTTTTAAACAAATCTTTTGAGCCATTCACAAATTGGGAAAGGCTAAATTAAGAAAACAGCATAGCCGTTTGTAACGTGTGGTTCTGTCGGCCACCAGCAGGTTAATGCACTGAATAGCGCCAGAGAAATGAGGCCTGCTCCCTTTCTTTGCCCCTCTGCTTTATTAAGCCATTAGTAGCCAGCCAGTGTGTAAATATCTGCCAGGGCCCCTCCTATGCAGAAGACGGGATAACATTTGGCAGTGAACGGATGTGCAGAGGGCATTTGGCCTGAGTGACCCCCATCCGCCCACCGTTCCCAGGGCTACCTGGCAGCACACCTCATAGGTGAGAAGGACAGTGAAGAAAGTCCTCAGAGGGTCAGGACAGAGCCCTTGGGTGCAGAGGATTGTATTATTTAAACACCAAATCCACCCCTTCAGTGTAACTAAGCTGCAGATTCCACTCTCTGGCTAAGACACCCTGTAAATAGCAAGAACCTCATCTCCTAATTCCATGCCCACTGCAAATTTTAAAGGGGGTTGGAGGATTGTACCATCCTTGGCTCTCTCTCCTCTTCATGCTGAGGAGGGTGCATTTTCCACTTGGTTTTTCTTCTGTCAACCCTCAAAGCACCTGATCAGATGGGGGTCATGGGTAACTAAAACTTCACTGGTTCATTCCAAATAGTCTCAGTGATCTTCATGGTTCAGAAGAACTTCCTAGAAAAAGTTTATTGTGTATTCAGAGAGGGACTAGAGCCTCCAGGGTTTTATCAGAGATGGGATCCCAAATCATGAGGATGGGGAAGGTTTACTTTGGTTGAGCTTCACCCTAGGAGCACAGCCCTTTTTAATTCTAATTTAATGTGATTAGAGTGTTGGGTTACCAGTCCCCCAAATTAAGGAGGGAGGAGCTAGGGTTTTCCCCGTAACTGTTCTAGGCCACCAACTTCCAAATTCAGGTTTTCCTGGATTGGATTTGTTCTTGGGGCTGACTAAACTCCCTGGCTTCCCCTGCCCTACAGATTTCAACCTAGTAATTCCTTGCTATTTTATCTAAGCCTTTTAGAAGGTTTTTAAAATTTTAAGTGAAGTTGAAAAATACTTTACTTGATTAAAATAATTAAAACAACCAAGATGAAACTATGCCAGTCACCATTTTATTACGGATAATTTATACTATGGTTTTACTAGTCTCAAAAGAAGAATATCAAAAACAGAGTCTCTCCAATTTGTTCCAGTTTGCTAAAGCCGCTGTTATGCAATATACCAGAAATGGATTGGCTTTTATAAAGGGGATTTATTAGGTTACAGATTTACAGTTCTAAGGCCATAAAAGTGTCAAACTAAGGCATCAACAAGAGGATACATCCTTCACTGAAGAAAGGCCAATGGCATCCCGAACACCTCTGGCAGCTGGGAAGGCACGTGGCTGGCATCTGCTGGTCCTATGCTCCCAGGTTGCATTGCTTTCAGCTTCTGATTCCAGTGGCTTTCTCTTTAAGCATCTGTGGGTTCTCACTTAGCTTCTCTGGTTCAAAGTCTGGGTTTCATCTCTTAGCTTAGCATCTCCAAACATCCTGTGTGCATCTCCAAGCGTCTGGGTCTGTGTCGTCTCTGAGCTCTCTCTCCCTGAGCTCTCTTAAGGACTCCAGTAAACTAATTAAGACACATCTTGAATGGGTGGAGTCACATCTCCATAGAAATGATCTAATCAAAAGGTCCCACCCACAATATGTCAGCACCCACAAGATTGAATTAAAACAGCATGGCTTTTCTGGGGTACATAACAGTTTCAAACTGGTGCACCCCTACATTACAATTAAGATTTTGTTTCTTTATTTTTTTTAATCCAGCATTTTTAGTTGTTTCTACTGGGTGGGTTGGTCCAAATATCCTAGTCAGACATATTCTTAGAAAGGGAAAGGCATTCGGTTTTCTTCATAGAGCTTATTAAGTCTGAGATTCTTCTCATTCACTTATTCTTATTAATTATATGACTCCTCCATCAAGAATACATGTGCCACTACATTTTTTTCACCCTTATTTTTCATTAGGAAAGTTGTAGGTTTACAGAAAAAGCATGCATGAAATACAGCGTTCCATCCACTACATTTTATCTTGATCAGTTGTGTATCCCCAAGGCCTAGAATAGTGTCTGGCACATAATAAGCTTCTAATAAATATTTATGAATGATAGTAATAACGGTGAAATAATGACAGTCAGAGATCGTCAACATGGGAAATATACAGTGTCTTAGCTGACAGCTCTGCACTGGTCTCTCCCTTCTTCAAATCATCCTACACTGGCTGAGAGACTAAACTTGAGAGAACATAGAACTCTCATCCCACGCTCCAAACTTTCAGTGGCTCCCCACTGCCTTTCCCATACAGAGCGTATTCCTCAGCCTGGAATCCACACACAAGTCTGGACCCAAATGTAATGTCTATTCTTTTTTCTTTCTAACTTTTTATTGTAGTAATATATACACAGCTCAAAAATTTCCATTTAACTACTTTCAAGTGTACAATTCAGTGGTATTAATTACATTTACAATGTCATGCTACCATCACCACCATCCGTCACCCAAACTTTTTCATCTCTCCAAGCAGAAACTCTATTCCCATTAAGCAATAACCTCCCCTTCCCTTCACCCCCAAGTCCCTAACCTCTAATCGACTTGCTGTTTCTATGAATTTGCTTTTTCTAGATTTTTCATTTAAGTGGAATCAAACAATATTTTTTCTGTTGTGTCTGACTTTATGTCGCTCAACACGATGTCTTCAAAGTTCATCTGTGTTGTAGCATGTGTAAGTGCTTCATTCCTTTTTTCGGCCTAATCTTTTTGCATCTTGTGTTCCCTCAAGCCAGGCTGCTTGGCACTTCCCAAACCCGTGCCACACTTGTGCCCTCACCTACCCTCTGCTGCACTGTTCTTTCCGGATCCCCTCCCTTCTAGTCCAAACTTACGGTTCTTTTTGACACATCACTCCAATTTCACTCCCTCTAAGATGCCTTCTCTCATTCCCTGGCAGCAGATATCGCTCCTTTCGTTAAATTCCCAGAGCATTTGGGGCTTTCTTACATCTCTTATCACTTGGGCTTAGCATTGAAGCTATTTATTTACATGGATTAATGATTCCAAAAAAAAAAAACTTGCTGATAGCTTGCATGTTACAGGCCCTCAATAAATACAAATGGGAAAAAGGGATCATCAAAACAGGCTGAGATTGTGGACTCCAAATAATAACAAAGCCAGGGAATCCTTGTCCACTACAGACAGAAACACCTTGTCCGGGCTTTTATGGGCTGGGCAATGACTCTGCCAATGGACACGTATTATGTGAAGCGATTATGGGGCACCAATTGTTTGGCATCTCTTACGGAATGTGGGGGGAGGAGTTATGTTGGTTTGTGTCTTTTTTTAAATTTTAAAGCACATGGAGAATTTCATCAGAGCGCTCACTTTCTTTAGGGAACAGAGAACTAAAATTAATGCTCATGACATTTCTGGTGACATCGGATTAACTAACTCATATTTCCTAGGGGCAGTTCCTAAGCCCTGGCTGAATTTCTCATTTGTCCTGTTACTGCCCTGAGGGCCGCCACCCAAAAAACAGAGCCCGAGATAGCATTTCTCAGAGGCTGTGCTCTAAAGAAGAGAAACTCCAAGACGTAAAATTGGGCACTTGAAATCCAGCGTCTTCAGCATGATGTGTTGTTTTCCCTCTAAAACAGGAATTGGTTGCTGTCTACCAGTTGCGTGAATGCAACAGACCAGAATGCATTGTCATGTTCGGTTGACCACTAACAAGCTTCTAAGTTCTGCAGAAAAATCTCTGTGGTCATCAGCAACCCCCCCACACACATTCTTTCAAAAGACTGAGAGGAGGAGCAGAGCTACTCCTAGATGACGTGATTTGAGGAAATCAGATTGGTGTATGGCTAATTTTTTTTTGGAACCTCACTTTTGTTCAGGAGAGAAATTTTAGAAATCAGAGGAAGAAATCCGTTGGAAGTGACATGTTCTCAGCTGAGATTTGAGGTAAAATAACCTGCCAAATAAGGGGGAAACTAACCTATAGAAGGAAGAGTTTATATATCACAAATGGACACCTTTAGGAAAAGAAAACAAAAGAAGACAGATAAAAGGTATTTCAATTAAATTTCAGAGAGAATAACACTATAGGGCAGGCATATCACCGGCTGAGAAACCTCACCTGGAAGCCAGAATTCAGAGCTAGAACCAAGGAGGTCCCGGTTAAAGGAACCACTGACTCAGTGACTGGGGGGTGCCAAGTGAGCCTGATAGAATTTCAGCCTCTTAAGAGGTTGAATCAGGTGAGGCTCAGGGATCTCCAGTCTGACACCTTGTTGATAATCTCGGAGGCACATTGGTGCAGAATGTGTTGCATCCAAGCAAGGTTGCATGTCTCAAATCCATTCTTACAACCATCACTGCTGGAAATCCAGGCCTCTCTGCTCACCCCAGAATCTTACCCCCATACTCCTCTGTTCCTCCCCAGTCTGACCCATTCCCCAGCCCAACCTCCCTTGCAACCTCTGTGGCCCCCATGGAACCGCCACTTTGCAGTCAGCAAACTGTTCCAGCTCCACCTCCACTCCCTAACGAGCCCCTGACTGCCCCTTGACCATGTTCTCCAGCAGCCTGAGCAATGGGGGGCTGTTTTCCCCTCTCTCGTCCCTTGGATATCTCAGGACCACTTCCAGACCATGTCCCTCCCTCCTTCCCTTTGCTCAAATCACTTAAGGAAAGACTCACACAGCTCTTAGGCCACCACGCCCTCCTCCTAGGGACTGTCAGACCCAGGCTTCCTGGAAACCCCACCCTCCCCAGCTCAGTTACTGAAGGCTGGGGCTCTTGGCTGGCTGTCTCCCTCCCCAACCCGACTCCCGCGGCATTTCTAACCACTTCAACCGAGGTGGAGAGACACCTCCATCACAATGGCCTCTTGGGCCCGTGCCACAGATGGGTCACCCCCGAAGATGACTAGGCCAGCCATGTTCCCCCCAACACATCTCCCCTGTTCAGATCCCTCTACCCCACACTCTCCCCGCGCCCTGGAGACTGACCCCCAGGCCCCCCATTCTCCGCTCCTGGCCTGTGCTCACATTTCAACGAGTTGCTGTGGAAATGGCCTCCCTCCTCTTCCCACCCCCAGGTCAAGAAGCGCCTTTACATTGTCCCCTACTGTCTCACCTTCCTTCCTTCTTTATAGTTTCGCTGTCCTGAAATTATGCTCTCTCCTTCTCAGGCCCATTGCCAAGAGCTTACCAATCTTTTGTAGTTTCTACCATTCTGGGAAAGAAACTCCCTCTGACCCAAAGCTGTGCGGGAACGGGGTCGCATCAGCTCCCAAGAGCCACATTTTAAATCTTCAGGAATTTTGCAAGCTGTCTGACATTATGGTAGCTTGAAATCGGCCATGGTGAGAGGATTTATCCCACAGAACCCAGCAGTGCTACAAATGCAGGCTTTGGTTTCTGGAAAGCCAATCGTTGAACATTCATCAGCATACCACAGCCTTGATCCCTTATCTCCCCTGCTACCAACCCATTTCTCTGCTCCCCACTCCCATCTCAGGGTGAAACTTCTCAAGAGCTGTCGGTAAGTGTTCACTTCCTCATCACCCAGTGCAGTGCAGCTCATGTCCTCACAGCTCCCCCCAAACTATTCTTGTCAAAGCCACGAAACACCTCCCTATGCAAATCCAAACAACACTTTTTTAAAATCTTACTTAACCTTTGCCTTCAGCCTACCTAACCATTTCTTTTTTTCTTAAAACGTAGTCTTCTTCTAGCTTCTCTGATGCCATGCTTTTCCTGAATTTTCTCCTTTGAGTTTTGTTGTCTTTTTCAGAATCTGTTGCAGGCTTCTCTCTGCATCCCTCACGCTGCATTCGATTCTCATTGTCTGCAGTAATTATGTTCTATAAAGTCACTGCAAACACTGAACTGGTGGCCACTGACCATTGCTTCTAGGGGAAATGCAGCCCTGAGTTCCTGCAGTTTCATCTGGTCACCAGAGTTTCATCAACCCATCAATACATGACTTGTTTTACGCATTTTTTTAAAGATACCTTATTTAACATGTATTGTTTATTCTTGAACATCGAACTCACCGCAGACAGCACTCCAGCTCATGTCTGAACGATGCTTATCTAACTCATGCATGGTCTCTGTAAGGCATGTCACAGCCTTGTTGCACTTAAGAACACTAGACAGCATGTCAGCACTGCACTCGGGGGCCACTGTAAGCAGCAAAACCACCCACGAAAGTACAGAAATGTGGAAAATGTGGCACTAAATGTACCACTAAAAGGACACTTGTTACAGTCTGAGAGTGGAAACCAGAAGGCAGAGTGTCACCTGGTTCCATCTCAGCTGGGAACGTGTGCTTCAGGTGACTCGAATTTTTTTGCCATTCTGTGCTCATTCTGCAAATAACCACAAAAGTGCCACCAGTATTGATTTTGAACTTACAGATAAACTTCAGCGAGTAGGCTAATTTGCATGTCAGGAATCTGTGAACAATGAGGATTGACTGTACACAACTTCTCTGATCAATTCTCGGCCCTCCTCTCCCCAAAACACTCTCTTCGTGGGTGACCTTGTCCAGTCTAGTGGCTTCACATTCTATCAAGTGCTAAGGATTCTAACACTATGCCTACCTCCAGCCTCTCTAACGCCCTGCTCCTCTAGCCTACTGCCAACTACAACTCCACTTGGATGCATACTTTGCTTTAAATGCAACATGTCCAAAGTGAGCTCTGGATTTCTTCACCATCCACAGAACAGTTTCTCTCCCTGACATCCCCATCTCGGTAACCGGTGGCATCGGTCAGCCACTTGCTCAAGCTGGAAAAGCGGGCACCATCCCTGGTCACTCTCTCAGCCCCAACTCCACATCGAAGGCCTCAGCAAGTCCTGGGGTTTCTACCTCCTGAGCATGTGCACATCTCAGTGCCCCCCACTTCTTTCCAGTACTGACTCCGACTGTCATCAGGCCACTCAATTCTCACCATGTCTTCCTTATAGCACTTCCCAATTCCACAGTTGCCCCCACGTAGTACATTCTCCACTAAATGGAGGTGGAGGGGGTGGGGTGGGTGGAGGTTTCTGTTTGGTTTTTATTTTACCTCCATGCCTTTGCACAAGCTCTTCTCCCTGATCAGGGACACTTGTCTCTCTACTTTTGGCTGACTTCGTGCCATCTTTCAAGGTTATCACAAATACCACCTTCTAGAAAAGCCCAACGGGCAGAGATAGGATGGGCAGATCAGGCACACAGTCAGCACATTGCCTCTCTTTAAGAAAGTAAACATCTTAAATTTACTGCCTTGTTGGGAAAGTAGTACTTCTTTGTATTTGTTGTCTATTCATCAATCTGTTAAGGGCAGGGATTAGTAGTAAGAATTAAATATAGATGGTGAATATTTACAACACTGAACATTTATTGAAAACTTACTCTGTGCCAGGAATTGTGATTTATGATTTAACCTTCCTCACCTGCCCAGGTACACTGCATTTTACCTGCATAAACTTATTAATCCTCTCAATAACCTGAGAAGAAGGTAACATTATTATCCAATTTTACAGACAATGAAGTTGAATCATGGAAAAGATCAATAACTTGTCCAGAGTCACAATGTAGCATATGACAGAGTTGGGAACTAGGCAGCCCCCAGACTCCAATTTCTTAGCCACTAAATATACTCCAATGCACGCCTAGTTCAAGTTGCTAGAGATATAAAGATAAAAAGAGAACTCGAGGAGCTTAGATTATAGGGAAAGCGTAATACAAACTAGCAATCACAACACCATGAAAATTGTCTAGTAATGGGGTGGACAAAATTCCAGACAAACCTTGGCCTTGGGGAATGCTTCCCGGGGAAGTGGTCACATAAATCTCAGACGTGAAGGGTGGGTAGGAGATTGCCAGGTATCAAGTAGGACAGGCCCTTTCAGGGAAGAGACAGGGTGTTCAGAAGGTGGGCTCTTTCCGGAACTGCAAGTGGGTCTGCATTTCATGAGCTTAAAAGGTAGCAAGAGAGAAGCAAACAATGTGCCTGGACTCACAGGTAAGTGTTGGATCACCAAGGCCTTTGCGTGCCATTCAAGGGACTGTTGGTTTTCACCTATAGAAGATGGGGAGCCTTGAAGAACTGGACTCAGGATAAGGCCCTGATCCACTTTGTATCTTGTAAAAGACTGCCGTGGCGCCAATGTAGAAGAGGGGAGGAGGGGATGGGTGAGCAGAAGGAGAGGAAGACCTGTAGGGGTTGTCTCCATCTGTTTATCCTAGTTATGTTTCTACAACTGGAAAATATGACCCATCCTTAACTAACCCTGGCATTTCTTAGAAGGATTTAATACTTTTCCACTGGTTTAGCTGGCCACCAGTTTTTCCAAGGAACCACCCTCCTTGGGATCAGCACCGGGGCCAGCTTTGGTTGGTCAGCACTTGTCCAGGCACCCTGGGGCCAGCAGTCATTGGCAGGTATCCTGGTTTCCTGGCTTCTGTGACAAATGCCATGCAATGAGCTTTGGCTTAAACAACAAAATTTATTGGGCCACAGTTTCAGAAACTAGAAGGCTTACTTCCTCCCAGGGTTGGTAGTGTTCTGGGTGGCTGCAATCCTTGGGTTCCTTGGCTTTCCCATCACATGGCAATGTCCTCTCCTATCTCTTCTGGGTTCCATTGACTTCTGACTTCCAGCTCCACCCTCTGGGTTTCTCTCTCTAAGTCTGAATTTCTTCTGCCTGTAAAAGAACTCCAGTAATCTGGATGAAGGCTCAATCTCATTTAGTTGGGCCACAACTTAACTAAAATAACATATTTCTGGAGGTCCTATTTACAGTGGGTTCTCACCCACAGGATTGCCAATCAAGACCAAGAAATTGTCTAAATCAAGCCACTACAAGCAAGGAAGCTCTATGGGGTCGGCGGCAAGTCCTTTCCACTGCCAGGGACTTAATGTTTGGCTGGTCTTTCCATGCTCTGCTTCCTGTCCATTGAAAAATTTCAATCGTGTCTTTTTTCTTGGGTAAGATTCTCCAGATGCAGAGCTGAGATGAGGATTTTTGTACCAGCAATAATTTGGGGGGAGTGGTTTCGGGAGTCTGTAGCACAGGGCAGGCGAAGCAGCTAAGAAAAGATGTAGTTTCAGCTAAGTCTGGCCTCAACCTGATCCCACATGAGCTCTGGAAACTGAGTGGCACCACCGAGTTGCCTCTATTTGAAGCAAGGGGGCTGGGCTATCATACCCCGTATCAGTCAGTCACTGCTGAGGGTGTCCCGGTGTTGGGGGGGCCGGTAGGCTTGTAGGCACTGAGATGCCTCTTGCTGTACAGAAGGCAGTCGTGAGCCATCAGCAGCCACACTCACAGCTGCTGAAGCTTGGAGCACCCACCAGGTAGAGGGGATGAGGGTAGGGACGAAAAAGCTCAGAGCATTATTGGCAGTGTTTCTCAGTCACAACACTGTTAAATTTTGGACCACATGATGCTTTGCTGTGGGGACTGCCCAGGTGGGGGGAGGGTTAGCAGCACCCCTAGTCTCTACCCACTCAATGCCTATAGCACCCCTCCCAGATGTGACAGTCAAAAATGTCTCCAGACATTGTTTAATGTCCCCTGGTGGCAAGTTTGTCCTCCTCCCTTCCTCCCTGCTCCCCAATAGTCTGTGGTGTCCTCAGCCAACACATACAGGAGGTCCCTGCAAGGCACTGTCTGTTCACCAGGGTTGTAGCATCCTACACACACCTTGTGAATGTGTGTGTGTGTGTGTGTGTGTGTGCGAGTGTGTGTGTGAGTGTAGCAGGAAGCCTTAAGCTTCTCTGGATATGACTTGCTAAAGTAAGACTGAGCCAAGACAGAATGAAAAGAAGGATCACTGAATAGGGCAGCTATTTGACAACTAGCATTGACAGAATGAAACGACTGGTCTCGTAGGAGGGTAAGGGAGAGGCCAGCTGCCAGGTTTCCGGCTTGGGCAAATGGAAAGACAGGAGCAAGGAGAGCGCGTTTGGAGGAGGAAACAACAAGGTAAGATCTGGACGTACTGAGTTTGAAGCACTCACACAATAAACTCATTTTATTTATTTATCTTCTGACGACTTGCATAAAGTTGGTTTTCAATGGGTGAAAAATGAATGGATGAATAAAAGAAACTGTATGATGTTTGTGTTAAATGAAGTCAAATTGTACAGAGATGAGACTAAAGAGAAGCAAGGGCTTCTCTTTCTGGGAGTCATCATCAAAGCCCAAGCACGACCACATTGTCTGAGGAGAAGGTACCCAGTGAGAAAAGAGGTCTGAGGGCAGGCCTGTGGGGGCCTGCACATTTAAGGGATAGAAGGAGCATGAGATAGCCCCAGAGGAGACCAAGAAGAGGCACGAGATAGCCCCATGGAAGAACGAGAAGGGGCATGAGATAGCCCCATGGGAGACTGAGAAGGGGCATGAGATAGCCCCATGGGAGACCTGCGGGTGTCTGAGCTTGTACCTCGACTTACCAGGCTTGGGCCAGGGGACCTGATATCACCCCCTGGGGAGGGTAGTAGGTACGGGCGTGAGTGCCCTCTGCAGCCCCCCCGAGCCTGGGGAGCGAGGTCAGGGCAGCTCCCTTTTCCTCACCCAAAATGTCACGGGCAGGGGAGGCTTGCCGGAGGAAACCGCCTTTCTCCCAACTGCCCTTTCCCCACTTCCTTATCTTACCCACTCACTCCCTGGTGCCAAGGCCACTCCTGCCACCGCCAGCGCGCATGCACCGTGGCCAGAACAACCCCCGCCCCGCTGCAACGGCTCCGGCGTTCTCTCAGAACCAATCCTAGCCCCTATCCCTTCAGTATTGCCATTTAAGGCTGCTTCACCTCCTTTCCAGCCCTGCCCTTCTTACCAGCCTATATAACCTGTAATCACCCCTGAATAAATCTTTTTGGCGCATACTCCTACTGGATGAAGAGTGTCTTGTCCTTATCGCCGCCCTCCATACCTTGCACGCCTCCCGCCGAGGACCCGGCCAAGTCCTCCGCCTCGCCCTCGCCTCCGGGAAAGAGCCCCCGCCGCCGGTACCCTTTAAGCAGCCCCGAGAGCTGAGGGCTCAGCTACCGGCCGCCACTCCCCCTAGAAGCAGTAACCGCGACCGCAACTGGTGCCCCGTGTGAGGGAGTGTCTCCACACAACAGTTTGGCAGGTCGCCCGCTCGCCCGGACGCCTCTCCAGCTTCCCGTTTCCTCACCTGCAAGGTAAGGGCCGCCTCTCCTTCGCCGCTTCCGGAGCCATGGGAGGTTCACTGCTCCGAAGCCGCTCCTCCCTTCCCCCACGCTCTCTTCGTCCTTTTGTATGCGCACTTCTATGACCCCCGTTCCTCCTAACGCTCTCCCTCTTCCCCTCCATTACTTTGCAGTAGTTCTTTGTATTTTTATTTCCTCATTTGGTGCCGTGTGCCTCTTTGCAACCGCCCCCCCCCGACTACTCCCGTTGCCAAAGGGCACTGCTTTCCGCTCTCGCCGTCTCCTTCGGCCTTGCGGCCACAGTTTATCTCATTCTCTCTGCTCGGTAAACAAATCCTCCTCCTCCTCCCCGCCAGCTGGGCCGGCCCGGCTCGGGAGCAACCCCCCTCCTCCCCCCTCAGCTATGGGTAATCGTATATCTACGTGTCAGGCACCTCAAGTTCGTGCTCTAGCGGGTCTCCTAGACACGCATCGCTGTAAAGTGTCTGTCCGGCAGCTGCAGGTGTACTGGGACCTCCTGCTCCCCTTTAACCCATGGCTCACCACTTGCCATCTTTGGGACCCTGTTACTTATGATCGTCTTATTGATCGGGTCACCAACGCCATGGAACATGAGAACAAGCGCTTCCCTCCCGGCTTGCTCCCCACCTTGATAACCATCCGCTCCTGCCTTCAAGGCTCCCTCCCCCCTGATCGAGGCCCCGTTAAATCCAAGCGATGACATCAGCCCTAAGCTGGGCCGGAAACCGCGTACGCTTTACCCCGCCCTTTCACAGGGCGGAGTTAGTCCACCATCTTATGCCTTGAACCCCGCCCTTTCACAGGGCGGGGCTGATCCACCATCTTGTGTCTTAGCCACGCCCACCGCGCCGCCATCTTGCGACGCTTGGGGCCTCCCACTCCCACCTCCCCCTTCGGCGAGCTCCCCCTCGGAGCCGCTACCGGCAGCTGCAGCCGCTCCTCCCACCCTGCCAACTAACAACCCCTGGCTGCCTTCTACACCTCAAGGCAACCCTTGGGGCAACGCTCCCCCTACCCCCACTCCCGCGCCAAGCCCACTTCAAGCGCGTCCTCCTTTCTCTCGTGCTTTTCGCTGCTTTCCTCTTAACCTTGCCCCCACCCCACAGAAACTGTATGACTGGTATCCCATTGACTCAGATACTATCAAGCAGCTTCGCAAGGCCGTCAAGGAGGACGGGTTAGGTAGCCCATACGCTTCCCAAATACTGCAGGATCTCGGCATGGACTATTGCATCCCCCAAGACTGGGCCTCGCTTGCCCGTTCCATTCTTAACCCTGGTCAGTTTGTTGACTGGCGTGCTCACTTCCAGGCAGAAGCAGCTCAGCAAAGTGAGCAAGACGCAGCCCTTGGAGTCTATCATCCCCCTGAAGCCTATTTGGGCACTGGAGCATTTCTAAATGCGTCTGCTTATATTAATGTCCCTGCTACCTTCTGGACTGTCCTCAGAGGCATCGCCTTACGCGCGTTTGCCAATTGCTCTGCCCGTCAACCTGACAAATTTACCAAGCTCCTCCAGGAGCCAAACGAACCTTTTGCCACCTTCGTTTCCAGGGTTGAAGAGGCCTGTGCTAGAAAAGTCACCGACCCCCAAGCCCAGTTAGCGCTCACCCGCGAACTCATTCTAGAAGGAGCTAACCCCCCCTGTAAGCAAGCCATTCTTCCCTTGCGGGAAAAAAGGATAGATGACTGGGTTCTCGCCTGCAGTACCTTTGATCCAGCTGCCACGTCTCTAGCCCAGGCTGTCTCTGGCGCCGTCACTGCCGCCTTGGCCGCCACCACCGGTTGTTTTAAATGCGGGCAAAGCGGTCATTTTGCCAGGGAATGCCCCAATACGGAGGTCAAACGCCCGCCTCCCATGCAACGCAATGGGCGCCCCCCTCCCACTCCATGCCCGCGCTGCCAACGTGGTTATCACTGGGCGCGCGATTGCAAAAGCAGCCACAGAGACCTTAACGAGAAAGATTTAAAAAAATTCTGCTATCCCTGGTGCCCTGGCGGTAGTCAACACCAAAGCACTGAGCAGGCTTTAAACTCCAAGCGGGGCAAGCCTCAGCCCCGCCCCTAAGAGGCAGCGTGCCGGCCGGTTCCAATAAAACTAATCAATGCTCCAACAATAAAACGCTTCTCTGGACAGTCCCCCTCACTCCAGAAAAACCTACTCGTAAGTTAAAAATAGAGGGGCAATGGTACACAGGCACGCTCGATTCAGGGGCAGAAATCTCTTGCATGCCCGCTCAATATGCCACCATGTGCATGGTTCTTGATGGTCCCTCGGTAGTGGGAGCCACTGGTACCTCTACTTCTCTTCAGGCCATAAGACCCATTAAGTGGGAGGATGGAGAAGGCCACTCAGGTACCTTCCGCCCGTTATTTCTACACACCATAGACCAAATTTTATGGGGCCGTGACATCCTCGCCGCCTCTGGGGCAGTGCTTACCACGCAGCCCCCCCAATAATGTGCGCCACTGCTCGTTTAACACCTCCAGCGCCCGTTCCTCTGCAGTGGGATACTGAGGAACCTATATGGGTGGAGCAGTGGCCCCTTCCCACGCATAAATTGGTAGTACTCCAAGCCCTCGTACAAGAACAATTGAATGCTGGCCACATAGAACCTTCTACTAGCCCCAATAATTCGCCAGTATTTGTTATTCATAAAAAAACCACAGGGAAATTTAGGCTCCTCAATGATTTGCGGGAAATCAATAAGCATATTCTTCCCATGGGTTCCCCGCAGCCTGGCCTTCCCCATCCGGTAGCCATCCCGGCTCACTATCACGTAGCCACCATTGACATCAAAGACTGTTTCTTTTCCATCCCGCTACATGAGCGAGACCGCCCGCGCTTTGCCTTTACAGTTCCCGTCCCCAATCACGCGGGCGTGGCTAATAGGTACCAATGGAAAGTCCTCCCTCAAGGGATGCGTAACAGTCCGGCCATCTGCCAGATGTATGTTAATCACGCAGTGGCCCCCCTGCGAAAGCGGGCCATGCTCATCCATTACATGGATGACATCTTAGTGGCCTCTGAAGACGCCGAGACGCTTCCTCTAATCCTCAAAGACCTCACCACTAATTTAGCTGACCTCGGCCTTACGATTCAACTCGATAAAGTTCAAATTGTGCCTCCATTAGCCTTCTTAGGGTTTAGTATTGATAAAACCATTGCTCCGTCCGCTCCCCAGCTGGACATACCGGACCGGGTCACTATCACTGAGCTTCAACAGCTCTGCGGTCAAATCAATTGGCTCCGCTCTGCGTTGCCGATCACCACAGCGCAGCTACAACCACTCTTTATGCTGCTGAGTGTCCCTGAAGCCCCACCGCTAGCAATCTCCCGGCGCATTAAGCTCACCCAGGAGGCAAAAGAAGCCATTGCCGCAATTAACAAGGCACTTGCTGCCTGCTGTCTCAACAGGTTCAGCACTAGAGAGGGCAATCTTATAGCACTCATCCTCCCTACGCCCGGCACACCCATGGGCTGCCTGTGGCAAGAAGGCCCTCTACTTTGGGCGCATCCCGCTAAAAGTCGACTTAGGAAGATTTGCCCCGCAGTACGGCTCTGGATAAGCCTAGCTTCAGATCTAGTTACCTTGGCTGTTCATGTATTCGGAGAGCCGCTAGAAAAAATTGTTTGGCCCCTAGACACAGGCCAAACCCGCCTGCTTATACGTGACAACCCGGACATGCAAATCCTTTTAGAAGGATTTCAGGGGGAATTCAGCTGCCACTATCCTAGCCATCGGCTGTTACAGGGACTCGCCAAGCTTCCCTTCCGCAGTCCCTTCCATCCTTTCCCCTCCTCTGCACCCATCCCGGGTGCCAATACCGTCTTTACTGACGCCTCCAAAACCCGTTTCGCCTTCCTCTCTTATTCGCAGGACCATCCGGAACCCCGCCTATTCAGTTATGTCAACCTTCATTCGGTCCAAGTGGGGGAAATTCTGGCAGTGTCATACGCACTAAACGCCCACTGCAACCACCCAGTAAACATTTTCACTGACAGCCTCTACACGTATCAAGTCTGCCGAGTCCTTGCATTTTCCACCTTTTTCCCTGGGAACTCAGCCATCGATAAAGCACTTTCTAACCTCAGAAGCATCTTAGAGCATAGACAAGATCCCTGGTTCGTTAGCCACATTCGTAGTCACTCAGGCCTTCCGGGGCCCTTGGCTAATGGCAACAGTATAGTAGACCAAGCGGTCTCAGCTCAGACTACCCAAGCTATGCTAACTCACACAGCGGCCCCTCCGGGAGACGCTGTTAACCAGGCCAAGTTATTGCATTCCAGGTTTCACTTTTCGGCTACGTCGTTACATCATCTATGTAACCTTCCCTTAGATACCTGTAAACATCTTGTCCGCAATTGTGCAACTTGTGCACCCTTTGCGCCACTTGGCCCCTTACAACCTCAAGGAGTCAACCCACGAGGCTTAAAACCAAATTCTAGATGGCAAATGGATGTAACTCATGTTCCGTCCTTTGGGCGCCTCAAGTATGTACATGTAATGATTGACACCTTTTCAGCTATGTGTTATGCAGTCCCCCTCGTCGGGGAAACGGCCAAACATTGTATCAAAGCCCTGAGACAAGGAATTCTCTTCATGGGAGTCCCTTGGGACCTAAAAACAGACAATGGGCCTGCCTATCGCAGTGCCTCTTTTGCGGCTTTTCTTCAGTTATATAACATCACCCATCATTTCGGCATCCCCTATAATCCACAGGGGCAAGCCATTGTAGAAGCAATCCATCGCCGTTTAAAAATACAGATTGAAAAAGAAAGGGCAATGCTCCCCCAGGCAACTCCAGGGGACCTTGTTATAGCAGCCCTTATTCACCTTAATCTACTCACATTCAATAAGGAAGGGCTTTCGCCCCTACATAAACATTGGGGGCCCTCGTATAGGCCCACCCAGGCCCCGATGGTTTACTGGAAGGACCCGGAGAATAATACCTGGAAAGGTCCCTCCCCACTTCTCGCCCAGGGGCGCGGGTTTGTTTGTGTTTTCCCAGATGATGCAGCACAACCAATATGGATCCCAGGAAGGGCAATCCGGCCCGCCACCAGCAACCACGCGTTCAACGAGACGGGAACGCCGTCGTCTCCGCAGCCTGGTGCACCAGATGACAACAGTACACCTGGGCCTGAACCCCAGTCCGAGCAGAGCGCAGCAGCGGCGAGAAATTAGAAAAATTATACGCCTCTATAAACAGGCAAAACACCATATCATACACCCTCTCAACCCTCACCCAAGCATAACCTCCCTTCTAATGGTTATGTTAGTTCTTGCCTCTTCTACCCAGGGCGATCCCCACCAGCCTTGGAAGTGGACCCTTGCGCGTTGGAAAGACTCCACAATAATTTTTTCCAACACCACAGCAGGATCTCCCTCCTTCGTCTTTTATGCCATTGATCTGTTTGTCCCTCCCAATCCAAAACTTCCTAGTTATCCAGGCAGCCTAAATCTTCAGGATTATTATATGTGTCCAGCCTCAAATCCTGGAAAATCGTACTGTAATTCCCCCAACGAGTACTACTGTGCATACTGGGGGTGTGAAACACTAACCACTAATTGGAAGCCTCCTGCTCCTGATCATTACCTTACCCTAAAGTGGGTCCCTACAGGGTGCAAACTCCCTACTGTTAACTGGCTTGGCCAAGAAAGTAAGGGATCCTGCACACATCTTAATCTTACAGTGCAGCTCCCCACTAATCCCTCCTGGTTACTCAGTCAAACTTGGGGCTTCAAAATCTATGAGAAAGGAACTGACCGAGAATCACTTATTCTAATAAAAAAGGAGGCTATAAGCCAACCATACCAAAATACTGCTTTAAAAACACCCTCTGGCATAGGTCCCAATAAAGTCATTAACCCTCTTTTTCCACAGCCCTCCAGCCGCACCTTAGCTCCGGCTAAACGCACTTCAACTACATCTCAAACCCCACCACCCCAGCTTCCTCTGCCCCCTTCTCGTTATTCCTCTCCCCTCCTCAGCCTCATCCAAGCCGCCTTTACCTCAGTAAACTCCTCCAACCCCAATTTTACCTCATCCTGCTGGCTCTGCCTCTCCACCTCTTCCTCTCTATACGAGCCCGTTGCCTCCAACCTCTCCTTTTCAGAAAGCACAGAAAACAGCCCCTTGGAATGCATTTGGAATACCTCTGCCGTCCCCCTGACCTTTCATTCAGTCTCCTATACGGGAAAGTGCGTCCGCCCTCGCTCCAGTAACTCTCCCGACCTCACTGCCTGTGCCAGCTACTCATCTCCCAGCAGCTCGGCAAAATTTCTCATTCCTCATAACTCCTCCCAATGGCTCTGTTCCTCTACAGGACTTACCCCCTGTCTCAGCACGAATATCATCAATGAATATAAAGAAACTTGCCTCCTAATTGTCCTTATCCCTAGGGTCTTATACCACAGCGAGGAAGACTTCTTCCTCCGTCTGGAAAAAACTGCAGCTCCTGCCCTTCTGCAAAAGCGAGAGCCCATCACCGTCCTCACAATTGCCTCCCTCCTAGGTCTTGCCGGCACTAGCACCGGAATCGCTGCACTAGCCAGTCAAGGCTCCGCCCTATCTCACCTCAGGGCGGCTGTTGACGAAGACATTCATCACTTACAGAACGCTATTTACCATCTAAAAAATTCTGTCGATTCCCTCTCTGAGGTAGTGCTCCAAAACCGCCGAGGTCTTGACCTTCTCCTCCTCAAAGAAGGAGGCCTCTGCGCCGCCCTAGGAGAAGAGTGCTGTGTTTATGCCAATTCCACAGGTCTCGTCGAGGACAGCCTGAAAAGGGTCCGAGAGGGACTGGAAAAGCGTAAAAGAGATCGTGAAGCCACCAGTTATTGGTCCAGTTTTTTCACTCCCATCCTCCCATACATCCTTCCTTTTCTTGGCCCCTTATTAATAATTATTCTAGCTCTCATCTTAGGACCCTGCCTCATCCGCAAAATTGTCCAGCTTGTAAGAAAACAAACGGATGCCATTTTTTCCTCGTTCGTGCAAATCCAGTATCAGCGACTCGCCACCTCTGATGCCCCCCACTCCAAGATGACAGCCAACCCTCCGCGACCTCAACGCCACCGGTCGACTCGCCAACCGCGAGGCCCTTCTCAATCACCTGAACATCGCTCTCACCTCGAGTTCCAGCTTCTCTGAACCCCTGAACTTTAAACCCCTCACCTTCGCCCAGCCCGCTGCAGCGAAACCATTGTCAAGCGCCCGGGCACCACACCAACACTGAGCTCCAGCCTCGCTGAGCCACCGTCAACCCCTTTTTCCCTTCCCTAACCTCCCCCTTCCCTCACCCGTAGTGGGCCTCTCCGGTAAAGCCTCTTCCTCTAATTAGAAAAGAAAGGGGAATTGCGGTTGTCTGAGCTTGTACCTCGACTTACCAGGCCTGGGCCAGGGGACCTGATATCACCCCCTGGGGAGGGTAGTAGGTACGGGCGTGAGTGCCCTCTGCAGCCCCCCCGAGCCTGGGGAGCGAGGTCAGGGCAGCTCCCTTTTCCTCACCCAAAATGTCACGGGCAGGGGAGGCTTGCCGGAGGAAACCGCCTTTCTCCCAACTGCCCTTTCCCCACTTCCTTATCTTACCCACTCACTCCCTGGTGCCAAGGCCACTCCTGCCACTGCCAGCGCGCATGCACCGTGGCCAGAACAACCCCCGCCCCGCTGCAACGGCTCCGGCGTTCTCTCAGAACCAATCCTAGCCCCTATCCCTTCAGTATTGCCATTTAAGGCTGCTTCACCTCCTTTCCAGCCCTGCCCTTCTTACCAGCCTATATAACCTGTAATCACCCCTGAATAAATCTTTTTGGCGCATACTCCTACTGGATGAAGAGTGTCTTGTCCTTATCGCCGCCCTCCATACCTTGCACGCCTCCCGCCGAGGACCCGGCCAAGTCCTCCGCCTCGCCCTCGCCTCCGGGAAAGAGCCCCCGCCGCCGGTACCCTTTAAGCAGCCCCGAGAGCTGAGGGCTCAGCTACCGGCCGCCCCTCCCCCTAGAAGCAGTAACCGCGACCGCAGAGACCGAGAAGGGGCAGCCAGAGAGGTAGGAGGAAACTGGAGAGTGGTCAGAGAGGTGGGAGGAACAAGGGAGGAGAAACTTTTGTTCTAAAAGGGAGTCCCATGAGCTGTCACTAGACTCTACCCCCCAGATGCCAGGATTCCAAGCACTATCTCTGGAGCGCTGTCAGGTCAAAGGGACACCCCAGGCAGTGTTAGCTGGTACTTGTTTCATCTACAAATCACGTATTCTCTTTTAAAAAATAAAACAAAACTCACTTTTAATGATCTGATTTTACGAGGTGAGTGGTATAACCACCACACCGACTGCTTGTATAGCAAACGAATTCTCCTATAAAGAGATCCCAGAGCCCGCCAGTGCAGAGGAAGCAACAGTGAACTGGAGGGGGAAACTTGTGTCCATTCTCTCTTGCTATGCCGCCTCTGGTGAGTCACTTTTAATTTCCAGGATGTGGTTTGTTCATCTTAATGATCAATACTTTACTAACATTCTAAAGCTCTGTGATGGTTCATTTCACATGTTAAATTGGCTAAATTATGGTGTCCATTTGTTTGATCAAGCAAGCACTGGCCTGACTATTACTGTGAGGGTATTGCGAAGAGGGATTTAAATCATTAGTCAGCTGATTGTATCTACAGCTGATTGCATCTACAGTCAACAAAGGAGATTGCTTCCAGTAATGAGGAGAATCTGCTCATCCAATCAGTGGGAGGCCTTAAAGCAAGAACTGAGGATTTCGACAGTCAAAAAGAAGAATGTCTACTTCTATTTCAGGCAACCATCTTATGGAGAATTCAATGTCACTTTCATCAGTTTCCAACTTGCAGCCTGCCTTATGGAATTCAGACCTGCCAAACCCCATGGTCACACGAGCCAATTCCTATAATGAATCTCTTAATATTTACATATATATACACATACATGTCAGTTCAAATACATATGTCCTGTCAGTTCTGTTCCTCTGTTGAACCTGACTAATACAGGCTATATTTGAGTCTAGTAACACTTAATACAGAAATGTGTTCATAAATGTTAAATCTGTACATGCAACAGACCAGTGATATGCAAACCCTGTGATCTTGGAATCACCAAGGGAGCTTGTTAAAGCTACAAACTCCCACACTAAAGGGTAGCACTGCTTCAGAGAATCCTGTAATAAATTATCTGTAGAGAAAAAAACAGTTCCTTGACAAAATAAAAGTAATGATTCTGTTGCTCTATAAATACAGCCTAGCACATTTTCTTATTTGCCTACAGTCAGTTACACTCTTCTAGTAATTAAACTGTGTGTGTGTGTGTGTGTTTATCATCTATTTGTTCTATACTCAATGAAAGAAAAGGCAAATGCTAGATTAGAAAATTAGAAGAAAATAACCGTCATTCTGAGTGGCACTTTCACGTTTCGAATCTTCTTCTGCCTTCAAACAGGCTCCTCCTGCCCACAGAGCTCCCAGCCAGGCCTTACGCAGAGCAGACCCTCCAGACAACTTTTGCATTTTTCAATATCAGGTTGGCCAGTGGGAGTTTCCTGGATTAAGTTCCCAGTAGGGATGAATAAGACTTCCTCAGAAACTGACTAGGACTGGGTGAGCCTCTTCCTACGGGCCCAACCACCTCCCACGCCATCTCGGTGTCACAAGAGATGACAGCAGGAGAGTTCCTCAGACAAAGAACAGGGCACCTTTCAGAGACCCGGGGCCCTGGCTTCTCTTTAGTTTCATTTCTGTACAATTCAACTTCATTAAAAACAAACTTCCATACAGTTTCTCTTATTCATTCATTCATTGCTTCACTCATGGAATACCAATTTGAGACAAGTCATCAGAAGATATTATTAAAAATGAGGACAAAGCCTTTTTTCTCCAGTTTTTATTGAGTTAAATTTACATATAGTAAAATGCACCCTTTTAGGTAAACAGTTCTGAGTCTGACAAATTTATATAATCATGTAACTACAACCACAATCAACATATTGAATATTTCCATAACCCCCAGAAGTTCTCTTATGCCCCTTTGTAGTGAAACCTTCCCTCCAACCCCAGTGCCTGGCAACCACTAATCTCATTTTTGTCCCTATAGTTCTTCCTTTTCCAAATGTCATAGAAATAGAATCCTATAGTGTGTAGCCTTTTATGTCTGGCTTCTTTCACATAGCTTTTACATGCTTTTAAGATTCACCATATTGCATGTCTCAGTAATTCATGACTTTTTTATCACGGAGTACCATCCCACTTGTGGGCGTACCACGATGTATTTATGCATTCACTAGTAGAAGAACATTTGATTTGTTCCCAGTTTTCAGCATTAAGCTGTTACAGATATTTGTCTATAGGTCTCAGTGTGGACATGTGTTTTTGCTTCTCTAGGGTAAATACATAGGAGTGGGATCTCTGGGTCATTTGCAGAGCATGCGTTTAAATTTATAAGAAACTGTTTTCCAAAATGCATTTCCCTCTTGTGTTCCTACCAGCAACACATATGAGTTCTAGTTATTTCTTTGCCTTACCAGTTGGACAAAGCTTTATGCAAATATCAGCATCTTAATTATTTCATGACTGCTGTACCACCAGCAATACGTGGTTATATTTTGAAATATCCCACTCTCATGAGCTGGGGCCCAGAAATTTGAACTGCTTGGTTGTTTCCACGATGTATATTTTTCTTTATGAAACAGTAACATAAAAATGCCTCTATTGATCTCATTAGGTTTAAGAAGTTACAGCAAGGCAAAGTCAGCCTTTAGCAAGACAGAAGCAGGCAGATGAGGAATCATAGATTCTTAGTGTTGGAAGGGATTGGAAAGGCTGCCTCTCCACCTCATTCCACATGCCATGCTTGGATCCCTTTTAAAATATTCCTGGCAAGTGATCGTCCAGACTCTGCTGTAACACAGCTCCTGCAGGGGTCTCACTTCCTGCTGACCAGCCCTGTCCATCAGGAGTGTTCTCTTACCAAACTACATGGCCACCCGGGAATTGTGTGAGCTGTGGCTTCTGCGGCACTTCATGCCATCCTGTCACCACTTGGACTATTTGAAAGATTTTGGTGGTGGTGGTGGTGGCCGTTGTGGGGTGTGTGTGTGTGTGTGTGTCCAGTCAGTTTCTCTGTTTCTCTGAAACTTCTGCTCATTGGTCTGGGTCTGCATCCATGGAGCAGACATGATTTCG
This sequence comes from Choloepus didactylus, assembly GCF_015220235.1. Lineage (NCBI taxonomy): Eukaryota > Metazoa > Chordata > Mammalia > Pilosa > Megalonychidae > Choloepus > Choloepus didactylus. The sequence goes on from NC_051318.1 coordinate 11,272,736, forward strand.
GTCTCTATTTTTACATGACATCCTTTCAAAACATTGGAAAGCAGTGCTCACGTCTCCTAAAGTATCTCCTCTTTTCTGGTGTAAATGGCACGAGTTCTTTTGACCGTCCCTTACAAAACAAGATTCTGGGTTCCTTGTCTTCCCTGCCCCTCTCCTCTCAACAGACATTGCTCTAAGACCTTCTTCAAATAGGGAGCTCAGGTTGTCATACACGGGGAATTCCTGATCCAGAGTTTGTACTTCCAATGAACCTCTAAGACCACCTTCTCTTTTTTTGTGTGTGTTTTTTGTTTGTTTGTTTGTTTGTTTGTTTGTTTGTTTTGGATTTTCATGAGAAATTTTATTTAAAACAATGTGCAGAGGGAAAATAAGCACTGTTTTACTATTTCGATGTAACAATTTACTAGTGCACCTTATAATACTAATATTTTTAAAATTATTAACTAAGAAAGAAATTTCATTGATTATTCTCTTATATGGTTATGGTTGGTTAACTCTTTTATGTTAGTTGTTGTAAAGATGGCTTACATCCATCTTCTCACAAAGCAACTATATTCTAATTTTTGATCAGTTGCTTATGTGCTGTGTGATGACTAAATTCTCTTACTATTTTTTCTCTTGAAGTATTACAAAACTTTCATCCATACACCTCCATAATTTAATCTGACTTGCCTTTAATATGAATATATCACTTGCCTACCTTTGTTGTTGTCTTCCTTTGTCTGCTTTTGACATTTTGTAATTAGGCTGCAACATTATTCTGCCATAAGTGTGTCATTTTATTTTAAAGTCTAAATTTAATTTTTTTTTTCATTTTTATTGAGACTGTTCAGATACCATACAATTATCCAAAGAGCCAAAGTGCACAATCACTTGCCCCTGGGTACCCTCATACAGCTGTGCCTCCATCACCACACTTAATTTTTGTTCAATTTTTAGAAATTTTTCATTACTCCAGACAAGAAATAAAGTGAAAGATGAAAAAAGAAAAAAAGAAAAGGAAACTCTAATCCTCCCCTATCCCTAACCAACCCCCCTCAATTGTTGACTCCTAGTATTGATATAGTACATTTGTTACTGTTTATGAAAAAATGTTGAAATACTACTAACTATAGTATATAGTTTGCAATATAGGTATATGTTTCTTCCCTATATGCCCCTCCATTATTAACTTTTAATTGTATTGTCATATATTTCTTCTGGTTCATGGAAGCAATTTCTAGTATTTGTACAGTTGATCATGGACATTGCCCACCATAGGATTCAGTTTTATACATTCCCATCTTTTGACCTCCAACTTTCCTTCTGGTGACACATATGACTCTGAGCTTCCCCTTTCCACCTCATTCACACACCATTCGGCACTGTTAGTTATTCTCACATCTTGCTACCAACACCCCTGTTCATTTCCAAACATTTAGGTTCACCCTAATTGAACATTCTGCTCATACTAAGCAACCACTCTCCATTCTTAAGCCTCGTCCTATATCTTGGTACCTTATATTTCATGTCTATGAGTTTACATATTATAATTAGTTCCTATCAGTGAGACCCTGCAATAATTGTCCTTATATGTCTGGCTTATTTCACTCAGTATATTGCCCTCGAGGTTTTGTTGTCAACCCATTTTTTTTTTTTTTAATATGGTTTTGTTCACTCACCATACATTCCATCCTAAGTAAATAATCGATGGTTCTCTGTATGGTCATATATTTATATGTTCACCACCACCTTCACCACTATCTATATAAGGGCATCTACATTTCTTCCACAAGGCAGGAGGGAGAGTCAAAGAAGGTAGAGAGGCAAAAGAAAGAGGAAAAAAAAATGATAGCTCGGAAGCAGCAAAAGGAAAAATAACCTTAAATCAAAGCAGAATAAAGAATCAGACAATACCACCAATGTCAAGTTTATAACATGCCTCCCCTATCCCCCCCTCTTATCTGCATTCACCTTGGTATATCACCTTTGTTACATTAAAGGAAGCATAATACAATGATTCTATTAGTTACAGTCTCTAGTTTATACTGATTGCATCCCTCCCCCAGTGCCTCCCCACTTTTAACACCTTGCAAGGTTGACATTTGCTTGTTCTCCCTCGTAAAAGAACATATTTGTACATTTTATCACAATTGTCGAATACTCTAGATTTCACCAAGTTACACAGTCCCAGTCTTTATCTTTCCTCCTTTCTTGTGGTGTCTCACATGCTCCCCACCTTCCTCTCTCAACCGTATTCATAGTTATCTTTGTTCCGTGTACTTACATTGTTGTGCTACCATCTCCCAAAATTGTGTTCCAAACCACGCACTCCTGTCTTCTATCACTCCTTAGTGCTCCCTTTAGTATTTCCTGTAGGGCGGGTGTCTTGTTCACAAAGTCTCTCATTGTCTGTCTGTAAGAAAATATTTTGAGATCTCCCTCATATTTGAAGGACAGCTTTGCTGGATATAGGATTCTTGGTTGGCGGTTTTTCTCTTTCAGTATCTTAAATATATCACACCTCCATGGTTTCTGCTGAGAGATCCGCACATAGTCTTATTAAGCTTCCTCTGTATGTAATGGATTGCTTTTCTCTTGCTGCTTTCAGGATTCTCTCTTAGTCTCTGACATTTGATAATCTGATTATTAAGTGTCTTGGTGTAAGCCTATTCATATCTCTTCTGTTTGGAGTACGCTGTGCTTCTTGGATCTGTAATTTTATGTCTTTCATAAAAGATGGGAAATTTTCATTAATTATTTCCTCTATTATTGCTTCTTCCCCTTTTCCCTTCTCTTCTCCTTCTGGGACACCAATGATACGTACATTATTGTACTTTGTTTCATCCTTGAGTTCCTGGAGACGTTGCTCATATTTTTTCATTCTTTTCTCCATCTGCTCCTTTGCGTGTAGGCTTTCAGGTGTTTTGTTCTCCAGTTCCTGAGTGTTTTCTTCTGCCTCTTGAGATCTGCTGTTGTATGTTTCCACTGCGTCTTTCATCTCTTGTGTTGTGCCTTTCATTTCCACAGATTCTGCTAGTTGTTTTTTTGAATTTTCAATTTCTGCCTTATATATGCCCAGTGTTTCCTTTACAACCTCTATCTCTTTTGCAATATCTTCTCTAAACTTTTTGAATTGATTTAGCATTAGTTGTCTAAATTCCTGTAGCTCAGTTGAAGGGTACATTTGTTCCTTTGACTGGGCCATAACTTTGTTTTTGTTAGTGTAGGTTGTAATTTTCTGTTGTCTAGGCATGGTTTCCTTGGTTTTCCAAATCAGGTTTTCCCAGACCAGAACAGGGTCAGGTCCCAGAGGGAAGAAATATTCCTGAGGGTGTGTCTTAGAAAATCGCTCCACCCTTTGATGCCTCGGGTCACTGTGCTTTTCTGCCCAGCAGGTGATGCCTGTTAGCCTATAATTCTTGACTGGTGTGAGGAGGTATGGCCGTGTTCCCTCAGGCTCTGGGGTCTGGTTCTGAATGGAAAGGGCCCCACCCCTTTCCTCCTAGAGAAGACAGACCCCCCAGGTGGAGGTCATTAGTATTTCAATGGTCTCGCTCTCTGCTTGTGCTGTCTCCACCCTTCCCCGAGTCACAGCCCTGGAAACAAAATGACTGGGGCTTTCTCCACTGAGCCGAAAAAGAAACAGATAGTCCCCTTCAGACCCAGTCCAAGGTGACCCTCCGGCTCTCCAAGGTCAGTCGTCACCCAAAGCCTCTGTCTGTTTTTTGGGGATTTGTACCTGTAGTGTGCAGTTCACACTCACTACTTAAAACCCCAGTTGGAGCTCAGCTGAGCTATATTCGCTTGATAGGAGAGAGCTTCTCTCTGGCACCATGAGGCTTTGCAGCTCGGGCTATGGGGGAGGGGGTCTCGTGACTTGGATCCGCAGGTTTTACTTACAGATTTTATGCTGTGTTCTTGGGCATTCCTCCCAATTCAGGTTGGTGTATGATGAGTGGATGGTCTCGTTTGTCCCCTTGCAGTTATTCTGGATTATTTACTAGTTGTTTCTGGTTTTTTGTAGTTGTTCCAGGGGGACTACTTAGCTTCCACTCCTCTCTATGCCACCATCTTGCCCAACCATCACCACCTTCCCTTTTTTTGACAGATGTCTGTGGTGCCTCAAAATGAATTTACCACCAGCTATAATCTGTGTGGCTGGCTACCTAATCTTCCCCAATCCATACTTAGAAAATCAAATTTGGGGGGAGTCAAGAAAAAGATTTTAAATGTCATTACACATTCACCAGCTGCTCCAATTTGTTAGGACTTTGACCTTTATTTTATAATCAATTATGTTTATTATCCCAACTTAGCATCATCTTCAAAATGGATAAGCAGGCATACAGTATCTTGTGCAATGATGAATATTTGCACCTACTAAGTCCTTTATGCTCACCCAGGTACTGGGCATACAAAGATAAATCAAATGGACCCCTCTCCTGCAGGGGCTCACAGCCCCAAGTAGATGGCAAAGCTCTTTACCACAGTGAAAGTGTCCTCTAGGAGTCCTTCAGCATGTTCATTAGAACACCATGTGCTATTACTAGCCCCTCTGCCTGCACAGCATTCAACCCAGGTGTCCTTATTTTGCCCACATGGCTGTCATAAGAGAGCTTGAGGAACATCTAGAAATCTAGGTACAATGTGTCCATACATTGCTGCACAAGCTTGTGGCCAGAGCAAAGAGGTAAGATGAGATTCTTCCAGCATGAATGGTATTTAGTAAGTGGCCACCTCACAGTTTTACCTCTTCTGCCTCCACCACATCCTCACCCCAGCATCCACTGTCCTTATCTCCCCTTTCCTAATCAAAAACAAAAAAAGTGCATAAACTCTTTCCCATTGAGGTAAAAATTACTGAAAAGAAAAAATAGTAAGAAGCAGACAATAAGCTCCTGGAGTGTGCATTAAAAATGTGTGCAAGTAATGAATAAATATCCTATAAAGGGAGAATTGCATTTTGGGGTCTAAGCCTTAGTCCACAGTAATGCATCTCATGTAGTGCAACTAGGGCAGTGTCCCAAAGGCTGTTGGAAATGCATGCTTGGAGCTGCACGTCGAAGAAGGGAACTGCTTGTAGGTGGAGACCAGAAGTCTAGACCCTGGCTGAGCTTTCACAGAAGGAGAGCAAATGCATCCCACAGAGACCTCCACCCTCCCTCACAGGGGCAAAGGGGCCGGCCTGGGTCATAGAAGGCACAGCACTGTCTGGGGGTCACTCAAATTCCAGATTAGAGAAAGCAGGGGCAGCCAGGTAAGCCCTTTATGTACTGATTTTTAACAGGGACGTTATCGTATCATTGTAGCCCTGGAGCATTTGCCGAGTTCCCAGGTTGGGATTTTTGCACTCACCCCAACCCTCACCCCCACCCCGGAGTCCCCTTCTGATCTGGCAAAGTGTTTAAATAGGCGATGGAGAGTTCCAGATGGAACCACGGGAGTAAGGGCCGATTCGGTTGTGACAGCCATTGTCCCAAGGAGCCGGCCTCAGCAGAAACAGCGGCTTCCTCAGGAAATTCTTCTTCAGCCCCCTCTTACAGAAAATCCCACTTCATCCCCCCAGAAAGGGCGCCCGGGACGCCCGCTTCCAACGCAGGACGTGACAACTGCCAGTCGTTTCGCAGGGCCCGGGTGGAGGCTGCGCGTGGTCTGTCTGTCCCGGTCTCCCGCCCGCCAGGCCCCCGCAGGCGCCCGCAGGGGTCATCCATCCTTTCCCGCGAGGGGCCTGCGACAGCGCGGGGGGTCGTGCGCCCGGCGGGGCTGTTCCTCGCCGGCGCTCCGCGTCCCGGGACTCCGGTGCCTCTCGGGGCTCCGCGGGGAACCGCGTCCTCGGCGGCCGGCAGCGCCGTGTCCTCAGGCCGAGGCGCTGACCCCGCGCGCCCAGGGGACCGCCGCCGCGGAAGGACCCTCGGGCGCCGGGGACCCCGCCGAGGCGCAGCGCCCCCGCGCGTCCCCACCCGGCCCCGGCGCCACCGCCGCAGGGAGCGCCCCGGGCCCCAGTCCCGGCGGCTCGGCCCCGCGCAGCCGGGGGGCTCGGGGGGCGGCCTACGTGCCGCGCCGCCCTCCGCCGCCTCCCCGCGCCGCGGCTGAGCCCGGGCCCCGCAGCGGGGGGCGGCATCAGGGGAAGCCGGGGGCGGGGGCGCGGCGGACGCTTCCCAGGCCGTCTTCGACCCGGGCCGACGGCGGACTCGGAGCTAGTCCCTAGGGTGACTGGGTGACTTTGGAGTGATTTCTCTTTGCCTTCCCTTCCCTTCCCTCTTCCTCTTCCTCCTTTCCCCTTTCCTTTCCTTTCCTTTCCTTTTTTCCTTTCCCCTCCCTCTTCCCTTCCCTCTTCCTTTTCCTTTCTTTCCTTTCCTTTCCTTCTCTTCCCTTCCCTCTTCCTTTTCCTTTCATTCCTTTCACTTCTCTTTCCTTTCCTTTCCTTCCCTTTCCTCTTCTTTCTCTTCTTTCCCTTCCTTTTCTCTTCTTTCCTTTCCTTCCCCTTCCCTTCCCTTCCTTTTCCTTTCCTTCCCTTTCCTTCTTTCTGTTTTTGCTCCCTTTAGAGGGCCAGGTCTCTTTGTCACTTTAGGGGCGCATCCAGAGAGCAAAGGCAGGGCAGAAGGGGGCCGCAGCCCTGCCTCCCCTGGCTCACCTCTCCTCCCAGCACATGCACACACACCACTTTGGGGGAAAGATCAAAAGCTCACGGCGGCCCCCGAGGTCTGTTTTCTCAGGCGTCCTTTCCCCATCGCCACATTGTTAGCAGGACAATGGGCTCCTGTGTCGGTCTTATTGGCACCAGTTTTGTACGATGCAGGAAACAGCATTTCCTCTCAGCGCTGGAAAATTAACTTGGATCGTGCTTTTCCCTTTTTATTGAGAATCCGCACACACCCCGGGAAACCCAAGCTCCCGGAGAGGGGAAGGAGCGGCAGCGTAGACATCCCAAGGGCTCCTGTCCCGGTCCCATCCCCTTCCCGCTCAGCTCCCGGCTCGGGTCTCTGCCAAAGGAGGAAGTTCTCCTGCGTGAAACAATGAGCTGTCACTGGTGTCTCAGCCGTGACCCTCTCCCTGGGGCTCTCAGGACCGACTGTGCCAAGGCTCAGAGCTCTCCTGCTCTTTGGAAGGAGAACGTGCAAAAGGGGAGCCAACTGCCCAGAAACCCCACCTCTGGAGGGGCCAGTGGTCTGCTCGAAGGAGTCCCAGCTCGGACAACAGGCGAGTTGCCTGGGTGGCCACAAAATGCACGCTTTCAAACAATTGTTGGACCCGCAAAACTGCTAGGAAACATTCCCCTATTCCAATTTGCACTTCTATTGTTGGTATTCATCTCACTTTGTCCTGAGTTATGTGGTGTTCCTTGTCTCTTGGGATAGCAGGAGACTGCACAACCATGGAGGCAGGGAGAAGTCTTTGCAAGTCTTGCAGGCCCAGCCAGGCCCTTGTTCGTAGTAGGTGCTTTGTCATTATAAATGTTCATTAAATGTATAGAAATGCTTTCCTCTCCTAGCCACCCTTACCATGCTCTCCTGGTCTTCACACTTGTAGGCTGCAAATACTAGCATCTGACTGTCAAATACACACATAGGATTTATAAGTATATATAATATGCACGTTCTGCCATGTGCACTGCCCGGTGGATACACGCACATGCTACACATATATTAAATTATGTGCTTAGTCACTGCCATGCTACCATCATCCCTCTCTCCCCTGCTCTGCCCTCAATTACAGGGATCTGGAGAGAAAGAAAACAGAAACTACATCTCAAATCTATTATAGATCTCCTCATCCATCTTGTCTTGCAGCTTACAAAAATTCACACAAAATGGACGTTTTGTATGAGTTTAATTTTTAACAGTGTTACATCCCATAAAATTTTAAACCCACAATTTTTGAGTTTATCATCTTGCTGAATTGATGGTAAGATCAAAATAGAGAATGTTGAGAAAGCGCTTTGAGGACTTTCTACCCTATATCAGTAGGATATGTTGAGAGTTATTGGAATTATTGATCTGTTGTTGGCAGTAGGATATGATGAGAGTTATCCTCATCAGTAGGATATGATGAGAGTTATTGGAATTATTGATCTGTTGTTGGCAGATTCTAACTCCTTAGGTTTAAATCCCTGCTTCTTTTTTTCCTGACCACCCACGTCCATCCCGCCCCTTTTCCCCAGCTACAAGAGTTAGTGTTCTGTAAAACAGTACTTAAATATTTAAATCCTTTAGGGAGGCACTAAAAGGAACCCCTCTGGGACTCTTTGTAATGTGCAAACCCGTCCTCTAATTGCTTTGCTCCCAGTTGCTTACAGTCTTCAGTATCAGCTGCCCAACTGAGCTGAGTCAGTCGTGGGTAAAACTTCTGGAATGAAAGGATTGAACATGTTCTCTCTGTTTTTTGTTTCCTTGTTATTTTATTTATAAATTTAGAAAAGAGATTATAGCTTGTGGTCTATAGGAGGAGTTGTGGGGAGAAATAGGTGGAGCTATCCATAGGAGGTTCCAATTGGGCACACCGTAATTGCTCGAAAAATACTTCCTAATAATGAGAAAGCTGGCTGGCTCCGATGGTTAGCCAAGATGAAGGGGGCCTTGTGGCGGTGGAGTGTGCAAAACCCTGACGATGCTGTGATTTTGCCTTCTTGGGAGCGTCCTCCTTGCTTTTGCCAAAATACTTACTGTCTGTGAGAGCAGCATGGCGGTGGCTTTTTGGGACAGTGTGCAACTCTGGTTGGAGCCTGTTGTAGCTGTTATCTATCTTTCTATCTGTGTGTTCCATCTACCTTGTGAGCCCCGTGGAGGACTGCCTGGTCCTCCAGGCCTCTCAGGGTTTCCTGCACCTCGATATAGATCAATGCTCATCTGACGATGACAAGGGGGATAAGACCTTGCAAAATAAATTCAGAGGTCAAAAGTCATCAGGTAGCTACATTGAATGACCAGTGGCACTTTTCCAATGGAGCTCCATGGAAGGGCCTCAAAGGACCAGTGGAGACGCGTCTTCAACCAGAGAGGGTTTTATATTGTCTCAGAAGAATTGCAACCACAGGCAAAGGCATGTTGCTATCCCAATAATGGGGGTGGGGGGTTATTCAGGATAAGAACTTCAGCCATCACCCCAAAACCTTTCTGAGCATACTCTACCCTCTGTGAACAAGAAGGACAGAAAGCTTTTTGGAAAAGAAATGCTCAGTGCTGGGGGAAAAGGACGGAAGGTTTTAACCCTTGTTCTATCTATTTAATGAACTCTTGTAATGATCAATAGCTGTTGATAGCCAGCAGCTTCAGATCCTACGGCTGTGTTTGCCCACAGGCCCGAGGGTGTTGAAACAAATCAGGAGCCTATTGCCTTGTGCAGCTCCTTGGACAACCTTCAGCAGGGAGGATTTCAGTGCTCTTTAGAAGCTGGCAAATGCAGCCCAGCTACATTTCAGTTTGCACTTGACCACTCATGGTGGCTTAACTTTTGTAGGTTACAAGAGATGAATCTTTTATTTCCTTCATCAATTGCAGAAACATATCAGTAAAGCTGTTCCCTCCCTGGCTCCATTAAATAGAAATCCGTAAGAAATAAATTAGCTCAGGGATTTAACAAGCCAGCCCTTGCTACTTGGTGTGTCCCACTCTCTGTCTTCCATTTCCCCAGTCATTTTCACGGGGCTACTGTCCCAGTGCTTGCCACCCACTCCCCATCTCCCACCCCCAACTTCCTATCCTGGTTTCCTGCCCCGTTTCTTCTCCTTGGAGGACTGTTACCACTTTCCTTTTCTGGAACGCTGCTCCTAAGGCCGGGCCTGGTTGCAGCCCTACCAGACACCCCCACACCCCACGCCTACTGCTTTCCTCTGAGATTTCTTACTGAGTGCTCGGCCCACATTTTCAGATATCCTTTTACTTCACCTTAGGCCCCTTTACCCATTGCTGGCAAATTTTCTGTACTTGGATCCCAAAATGTGACAATCTGTGGATGTCCTTCCAATGGAGCATCCGCGGTTGAGTCAACTCTGCTCTGGCCTTTGCTTGGTCCTTACTCTCTGTTGCTTGCTTCGTCTTGCCGCCAGCACTCGGCCATTTCCCCACCAAACCCAGCGATAAGCGCAAAACCTTTGCAGGTTAAATTTTTTAAAAAATTTAAGCAGGTTAAAGTTTTAAAAAACCAGTAAAGGGTCATAGTTATAGCACCTTAAAAAGTAGAAACATGTGGAGGGACAAGATTTGAAATATCCAGTGAGGTTTGCATTTGTCTTACAGGTTCAGGTTTGCAAGTCTGCTTATCTCCTCTTAGGAAATCTGTTCACATTTTAAGCATGCTGCCACCAGGTAAGGGGTGATACCTTAAATTTTTAAATGGCCACATTCTCCTATAAGTAAGATTCACTGAGTCTGAGAGTATAGCATGTTTAATAAATTATGCATATAAAGGATAAAACTCTTACAGAAGCTCTTTTAGGATACTATTTATTCTTTAAAAATCTTAAACATGACTATTAAAGAGCAATGTGTTGGCTCCTGTTGGCAACAGTTTATAATGTTTAATAAATATAAAATACAATACTTACAAATATCATGTTTATTTAAAAATTATAATATGTTTTAATTTCTATATAGTTCTATCCTTTCCCAAGTAGTCTAGGCTCTGCAAGTTCATGTAAACTTATTCCACTATTTAAAACACATGTCAGTTAAATAAAACACAGCTGAATAAGATATAATTATAAATGGACTCGAGTGACTTCTTCCCAGTCTTCAGGTGTCTCTAGTCCTATGTATGTATCAGAATTGAAAATACCTTGCTAACTTGCTCCAAACCTTTCTTGGCTTTTATGTCCTGCCCCCATCTCCCACTCCCAGTAGCCCCTTCCCTGGGTTAACCCGGGTTCATAACAACAGAAAGCCTTTTCTCCCCTACTGTTTTAATAAAAACACCACCCCCCTCTCTCTTGTCCTCTCTGCTTCCCCCTGAAAGGTGCTGGAGAAGGAGGAAAAAAGGTGCAAGTGCCAGCGCAGTCAGGCACCAGGAGCATGTCCGCTGGTTTTTTTCCAGGCAGAAGAAAATTTGCACATGGCCCATCTTTCTTAGCTAGGCTCTTTGCCGTTGGAGCTAGAATTCACACCGACTGCACATCAGATGTGCCAGCTCATGACTCTTCTCCCACCTTTTCCAAGTGCAGTTATCCTGGCACAGCCCCTGCTGTGCACACGTGCGCACATGCACACACACACCTGCCACCCACCCAGGACAAACCGGTCCGCAGGCTTGACCCAGACGATCAAAGCCAACCTCTTGAAAATTCAAACTATGACGAGAAACAGGCCGAGTCGTTTCAGAAATGAATCATTTTAATAGGAAGCCCTAATAAGTAGTAAGAACTGAGCCCTTAAACAACATGCTGCGCGTCGTGCAGGGTCCCAGGAGGTGCGTACTGCCTTTGTCTCTGCTGGACAAATGAGGAAACTGGGCTTGGAGCCATCTTGCAGCGTGCCCAGGATCATGCGGCTGGTCAGTGAGAGCTGGGAGACGCGGTGCCCTCCCGGGCAGGCATGAGAGTGGCCTTCCATGCCCGAGGCAGGCAGGGGGGCAGCTTTTCTAGGATCCTGTGAGATGGTGATTCCAGCCCCCCCACTTCCTCTGGCACTCTTCTTACTTGGCCAAGTTGGTTTTGGTCTCCAAAAGAGCTTTCCTGGAACACCTGAGGCCAACTCTGTGTCTCAGGAACTAAAAATTCATTTACATTCTCCTGATTTATAGATGAAACCATGTGGGCAAATTTAGAATTTCACGAGACCAAGGAGGCTCGGTAATGACAATTTCTGAGATGAATGAGAGTGTGAGTAACTGTTGCTAACACAATGGAAGCCAGTGAAATTTGTGGGAACAAGATTATGAATCAGGCTGACTGGGTGTACGTGCAGTCTCCAAATAGCAGAACTGGATCTAAAGTGTCCTTGTTGTCCTTTGTGGCTCGATTACTCACCACTTTCAAATGACTGTTTTCCTCTTCTCATTTCGGGGGCTTCCCACATATGCTCTCTCTCTTATTTTTAATGCATAAAGACATTTTGTGTGTGTGGTTTTTTTAAAATTTTATTGTGGTAACAAATATATAACATGAAGTTTGCCATTTTAGCCATTTTTAAGTGTACAATTCAGTGGCATTAATTACATGGACAGCTTGTGTGTTACCAAAACTTTCCCATCACCCCAAACAGAACCTCTGTACTCACTAAGCAACACCTCCCCATTCCCACATCTGTCGGTCCCAGTAACGGCTAATCTACTTCTAGATATTTCATATGAGTGGAATCATATAATATTTGTCTGTTTTTTTTTTTCCACTTTAGTATAATGTTTTCAAGGCTCATCCATGTAGTACCGTGAGCAGCACTTCATTCCTTTTTAAGGCTGAAAAATATTCCATTGTGTGGATATACCACATTGTGCTTGTCCATTCATTTGTGGATGGACACTTGTGTTGCTTCCCTCTTTTGGCTTTTGTGAATAATGCTGCTGTGAACATTGGTGTACAAGTATCCAGCTGAGTCCCTGCTTTCAATTCTTTTGGGTGTATTCCTAAGCATAGAATTGCCAGGCCATGTGGTAATTCTACGAGGAACCACCAACCTGTTTTCTACAGTGGCTGCACCATTTTGCATTGCCACCAGCAATGCATGAGGGTTCCAATTTCTTGTGCCATTCTTGCCAACACTTATTTTCCATTTTTTTCAGTAATAGCCATCATAGTGGATGTGAGGTGGTATCCCACTGTGGTTTAGATTTCCATTTCCCTAATGGCTAATGATGTTGAGCACATTTGCATGTGCTCATTGGCCATTTGTTTATCTACTCTGGAGAAATGTCTATTCAAGTCTTTTGCCCATTTTAAAATAGAGTTGACTCTTTTGTTGTTGAGTTGTGGCGTTTTTTTTGTTTTTTTTTAATGTATTCTGTATTTTGTGCACTTATCAGATATATGATTTGCAACTATATTCTCCTGTTCTGTAGGTTGTCTTTTCACTTTCTTGATAATGTCCTTTATGCACAAACATTTTTAATTTTGATGCAGTCCAATGATCTATTTTTTTTCTTTTGTTGCTCATGCTTTTGGTGTCGTATCTAAGAATCCATTGCCAAATCCAAGGTCATAAAAATTTCCCCTTGTGTTTTCTTCTAAGAGTTGTGTGGTTTTAGCTCTTACATTTAGGTCATTGATCCATTTTGAGTTAATTTTTATAAATTGTGAGAGATAGAGGTCCAACTTCATTCTTTTGCATGTGGAGATCCAGTTTTCCCAGCACCACTTGTTGAGGAGACCATTCTGTCCCCATTGAGTAGACTTGGTACCTGTGATGGTTAGGTTCATGTGTCAACTTTGCCAGGTAATGATGCCTAGCTTTTTGTTCAAGCCAGCACTGGCCTGATTGTTACTGTGAGGACATTTCGTGGACTTAAATCATCAGTAAATTGATTACATGTATGGCTGATTGCATCTACAATCAACTGAGGAGATTGCCTTCAACAATAAGAGATGTCTCATCCAATCAGTTGAAGGCGTTAAAAGGAGCAGTGATTATTTTAGCTGTCAGAAGAGAGAATGTCCATCTCTGCTTTAGTCAGCCAACTTTCCCTGGGGGATTCATAAAATACCTTCGTTGGAGTTCCCAGCTGGCAGCCTGCCCTCTGGAATTTGGACTTGTGTATCCCCACAGTCATGTGTGACAATTTTTATAAAAATCTCCTAATGTTTACAGATATTTCCTGTTGGTTCCATTTCCCTAGAGAACTATGACTAGTGGTACCCTTGTTGGAAACCAATTGGCCATAGATGTGAGGTTTTATTTATGCACTCTCAATTCGATTCCATTGGTCTGTATATCTATATATAAGCCTGAACCATGCTGTTTTGGTTACTGCATGTAGGTTTGTAGTAAGTTGAAGTGTGAATCCTGTAATTTTTTCCTTCTTTCTTCTTTTTCATGATTGTTTTGGCTATTTGTGTCATCATGTGATTCTATGCGAATTTGAGAATTGGATTCTCCTTTTCTGCAAAAAAAGAGAGCTGGAATTTTGATAGGAATTGTGTTGAATTATTGCTTTGGATAGTATTGGCATATCTTGTAACCTTTTATTTCAGTAATAGCTAGTTGTACCTCTTTGGTAGACACTGGGAAATATTGAACAAAATTAAATCTTGATTTCTCTAGGCATAGGCAGTATTTTCAAAACAGGCTCTATTTGCATTTAGGTGGAAAAAAATTGTCACTGTATAGAATTGTTTTTGCAAGGTCTTCAGCATTCTTAAATGAGCCGCTTACCTCCACCCCTACCCCAGGTATGCATTCCAAATAACCCCTAGTGGGTCCACATCACCCGTGGTTGGTAACTGAAGACAATGGAGTGTTTTGATTACAAATGTCCAATTGTACTTTATACAATTTAGTGATAGAAAGATGTGCCATGTTAATGCTCTTGAGGTAATGACCCTGGGATCTTAAGGGACACTAAGAGTGAAGTGGGTATGTGTGTTCAGCTTTACAAGGAAGGAGAAAGTAATAAGAACAACTCTTTAGTGGCAAAATACAAACACAGGAGCTGTTGATTTGGCAAGACATCTTTGCTGATTTAAAAAGTAAACTTTCAGGCTCTTGATTCACTAATTCAAGGATATTACAAATTGACTTTTCACTATTTTTAGGATTCACAGAAATCTAAGATCTAATTCATATAGTTAGTAGTTTAGTAATGCTATTATACTCAAAGGAAAGCTACTATAATATTTTTGTTTTCTTAGATTTTGGCTTCACAAACGCCAAGGAACTCTCCATAACAATAACTTATGACCATCATACATGGTTTTCTTAAGACTTCAGGATTAAATAGAGTCATAAAGCTATCAAGGGGCCCACAACCATTTTCTTCAAGGAGCTGGACCTCCCTCCCCGGATTTGTGGGTTTATTTTCCGTCATGTCCTTGAACACATTGAGGATCTTTTCTTTCAAGTCTTTATCTGGTATATCCATAGTCTGTTCTTCTTTGTTGATGTTTAGCCTTTTCCTTTGGATAACCATCATTTCCTGTTTTTTTTGTGTGTGTCTTGTAATCTCTTCTGGCACACAGTACATTTTCGTATTTTAAAGTGTTAACTCTGGAATTTACTTCCTGAGCTGTCTGTTTCTTGAGTTTGTATCCACCTGGTGTTATGACAGAAATTTCCTTGAGTGCCATGGGCTAAGAAAACCAAAGAAACCAATACAAACAAATCCACCTTTCACAGTCTTTGCAAACTGTCTTTGCATTGGCTGGTGCTCTCCTGTCAAGGTGAGCCCAAGGCAAACTCAAAGCACAGGGTTATCCTTCTGAGCCTGGGCCTTGTCTTTGGCTTGTGCTTGCTAATGGCTGTAGGCTTTTCCCTATTTACAGGGATTTGAATTCTCCCTCTACTCCCTGTGAAGTAGACTTTCTCCCTCTATGGAAGGGCTCTATTGTAGGATTTAAAACAGGTGAGTCTTTGACCCAGACTATTTGCCTTAATTGTTTCTTATAGTGCTTTAGCTGTCCCAAGCTGCTTTTGCCAAATTCAGGGGGTAGGGTGAGGGTGGGAGAGCCCGAGGGGAGTTTCATAGGTTAGTCTTTCCCAGCGAGAATGAGGCCAGGGACCCATGATGGGACCACAGACTGACTCCACACTGTGCAGGGGAGGATGTGAGGAAGGGCCCAGCAAGGGTGCCAAGGAGCTTCTACGGCTTTTTGAAGCTGCGTTTTCTTGCTTCAACTCTTGCCCAGTTAGTGCATCCCTTTAAGTGTTTCCCATAGTTTTGAGGAAGGGTGCTGCCTTTAAGGGTACTGCTACATCTGCCAAGGCTGGTTGGAACAATGGCTGTCCTTGGAGCCAAGCCTCCTGCTATCCAAAATAGCTAACCAAAAAGCAGTGAGCAAAGGCCAGACTGCACTCCCCCAGATCTTGGGGAACTAGGTCTTTATATCCTACCCTGGCACCAACAAGCTGCACCAGGAGTTGAGGACCCCAGCCCTGCCAACCACGAGGCTAGGGGATGGGGAAGGTAGCCACTGCTCAGAGTGAAATTCACCAGTATTCTCCTCAATTTACCAGCCTTCCTTCTGTCCTTCCTTGGATACTGCACAATATTCTACTAGACTCTGGAGTTTCAAAATAGTTGATTCAGACTGTTCCTACCAGGTCAATAGTTGTTCTGGTAGAGGAACTGATTCCTGGAGCATCCTACTCTGCCATCTTGCCACAATCCTCTCCCTAACATGATTTTTAAACTTCACAAGAATCAGGTTTTATTACAGTATGGAGGTACCCAATAGCTAGTGAAGAGACGGGAGGAACAGTTAGCATAGAAAGAGTGCACTTATATTATGGTGATACGTCCCAGTGCTTGGAACTTGATAGGAATTCAATGAATGCCTGTGGAATGAATGAATGAATGAATGAATGACATGGTGTGTTCTGGCACTGTGAGGAGGCTAGCTTAAAGGAAGTTAGACTCTTTTTTTTTTAATTTTTTTTTTATTGAGATTGTTCACATACCATACAATTATCCAAAGATCCAAAGTGTGCAATCAAACAATCAGTTGCCCCCGGTACCATCATACAGCTGTGCATCCATCACCACAATTTTTTTTTCACTTTTTAGAACATTTTCATTACTCCAGAAAAGAAATACAGACAAAAAAAGGAAACTCAAATCCTCTCATACCCCTAACTGGCCCCCGTCCATTGTTTACTCATAGTATTGGTATAGTACATTTGTTACTGTTGATGAAACAACATTAAAATACTACTAACTGTAATTAGTTTGCAATAGGATATTTTTTCCCTATATGCCCCTCTATTTTTTTTTAAAGTTTCAGAATAGTATTTAATTTTCAGATATGTATAGTCATCTTATTTGATATCACAAAATAGTGGCCATGTTATAAATTTTACAGATGAGGATATTGTTGCATTATTCTCACCATACATAGGTTGCAGAATAAATCTGAGTACAGATCAATACTTCCCCTTCTTCCTTCTTTGTATATTTACAAACATGCCTACACATAACCCTTGCTATTCAAATTATTTTTATCTGAACCAAGGAACTAAATGCATTGAGATAATTTTGTTTTGTTCATAGGAATTCTCACTATAAACTATACAAGCTTAGGGATCAGAGAGTAAATAGATTTTTTTTTTTTTTTTTTTTTTGCCAAACCCTCTTTCTGAACTCAGAAGCTAAAATGGTTCAGTATTTTCCATTAACTATGCAATAAATAGCAAATCTTGGGTCCATAATTTATGTTCTTTTGTTTCAGTGTATGAAATAGAAGTTAATAATTGCCACTTAAATTTAGTGGTTAATGACTATAGTAACAGATGTCTCTCCATATATAAACAGACATTTTCACCAACACTGCTCTCTATATGCCTTTGCTCTATATATCCCATGCCTGTCTCCAGACAATGGCATCTCATCTACACCAACCAATAAAACATAATTGAGAATACACATTTTTCAATGGTCTCAAAAAGTTTAAGAGTATTCCTTTGGATTTTCAAAAGAAGTCTATATTTTCAGACTTAAATTTAATAGTTTTTAATTATTCTTAGTCTAATTCCTGTTTTATCAGTTAGGAAACTAAGAGTCATCTTACAAGTTAAGTGAGATGACCACATTTACAATCAGCAAGTCAGAAAAGTGAGGCAAGTATCTTCATCCTCTGACTTCTAGTGATTCAGAAAGAATGCCATACCATAAACCTGAGTTATCCATTTGAAATAGAGGGAAGAAATGGTAGCATGGAATAGGATGTGACACCAAGTATGTTTTCTCCTTCATAATGTCACCATTCTGCAATGTCTGTTTATTCCTCTCTGAAATACAGAATTAAAAATAATTTAATATAGGGTTGTGTCTTATGATGACTATGATGATCATAAAGCCAAACTTATATTCAGTGGTCACTATATGGCTTAAAAAATGCATCTTCATCTAATATTATGGAACTTTTCTCCATCTCTCTCTCTCCTTTCTTTGTTTCTCTGTCAGTAGGGCTCCCTTTAGTATCTCAAGTAGGGCAGGTCTTTTATTAGCAAAGTCTCTCAGCATTTGTTTGTAAAAAATTTAAGCTCTCCCTCAAATTTGAAGGAGAGCTTTGCTGGGTAAAGAATTCTTGGTTGGCAATTTTTCTCTCTCAGATTTTAAATATGTTGTGCCACTGCCTTCTCGCCTCCATGGTGGCTGCAGAGTAGTCACTACTTAGTCTTATGTTGTTTCCTTTGTATTGGGTGAATTGCTTTTCTCTTGCTGCTTTCAGAACTTGCCCCTTCTCTTCAGTATTTGACAGTCTGATCGGAATATGTCTTGGAGTGGGTTTATTTGGATTTATTCTATTTGGAGTTTGCTGGGCATCTGTGCTTTGTGTATTTATGTTATGTAGAAGGTTTGGGAAATTTCCCCCAACAATTTCTTTGAAAACTCTTTCTAGACCTTTACCCTTCTCTTCCCCTTCTGGGGCACCAATGAGTCTTATATTTGGACGTTTTATTTTATCTATCATATCCCTGAGGTCCATTTCGATTTTTTCAATTTTTTTCCCCATTCTTTGTTTTGTTCTTTCATTTTCCATTTTGTTGTACTGCAGGTCATGATTTGTTGTTCAGCTTCTTCTAGTCTTGTACTATGAGTATCCGGAATCTTTTTAATTTGGTTGACAGTTTCTTTTATTTCCATAAGAACATCTATTTTTTTTATTTACTCTTGCAATTTCTTCTTTATTCTCTTCTAGGCTCTTCTTCATGTCCTTTATATCCTGTGCCGTGGTCTCAGTTTGTCTTTAGTTCCTTGATTAATTGCTCCAAGTACTGCGTCTCCTCTGATCTTTTTATTTGGGTGTTTGTGTCTGGGTTATCCATATTGTCTGTTTTTTTTCATATGCTCTAAAATTTTCTGTTGTTTTTGGCCTCTTCGCATTTTCTTAACTTGATAGGGTTCTTTCAGGATATGTATGCTAATTCAGAGACTTCTCTCTAATTTGTCAGATCTACAGCTTGGTGGCACACACTTTCTCTAACTAACCAGCCAATGGCATCCATGAGCCACCTGTTCCCCTCAAGCCAGTTCTCCCCAACTTTGTCTTTGTGGTGTGTGGGGGTCTGATTCTTGTGGGGTCCAATTGGTGCACCAAGTTTGGGTACATTGTTGGTGCTGTCTGCCCTGAATGTGGACATGTGCCTGAGCAGTTAAGGAGGGAGGGCGGCTTTAATAATCAAACCTCCCAGATGTTCCTGGAGATTTAAGGTTGTTGCAAGAGTCTAAACCTTCAGTTCAGTCTCACCACAGATTGTCTCTGCTGCTGACCCACAAGTCCTTGGTATTGGCATATGGTCTCTGGGATTTCCGAGTGGGTCCCTCTTCCAAGCCATGCCCTTCTAGGGCCTCTGCTGAGGGAAGGTTGTGGTACATCACAAGTGCACACCATCCCGCAAGGGAAGTTCTGGGCCACCAGGATGTGTACGGGCATTCCCAGCCTGCTGAAAGGATGGCTGAATGGGGCGTGCCAATCTCCCCCCTTTCACACCGCTCCGCCCCCCCCCCCCAGCTCCAGGACAACCAGCTGCAGGCACGCAAAAGGCCACCGTCCATCAGTGTGAGTGCATTGCTGGAAACACTTCCTGATGCACTGGGTTTCCTGGCACAGCTCTGGGCTGTGGAGCCAGTGCTGGGCAGGAGCATTCCCAGCTTGCCAGGAAGATGGCTATAAGGGGTGTGGGTTTTTTCCCCTTTTGGCTAACCCCTGCCTGCCTTGCTCTGAGACAATTAGCAGCGGGTGCATGAAAGGCTATCATCCATGCCAGATACTGAGGCGTACTCACAGGTTGTGGAGGTGCTGTTCCTACCGTGCTTCCCTGTGCGGTCCCCGCCGCAGTGTCCGCAGCCACTTTTGGGCTTTTAAAAAGAACTAGTCCAACTCCAAATGCCAATCCATGGCTTCCCCACACTGCAGCATGGCTGCTGGACATTCAGCAGGCCTGCTCACTCGCCCCAGAACACAGACTCCTGGTTTCACCAAGTGCGTGGTCCCTGTGGATCCAGCAGACCCTGTCCAGCTGGTGCATCGCTGGAACCGGTGTTCTGGGTGACCCTCTGGCCTTTCTCTAGTATTGTTCACAGAGGTGTTTTTCTGTCCTGTCTGTCCTAACCACCATCTTCCTGAAGTCCAGATCCGCAGTTTTTACTTACAGATTTTATGCTGTCATCTCGGGCATTCCTCCCAATTCAGGTTGGTGTATGATGAGTGGATGGTCACCTTTGTCCCCCTGCAGTTATTCCAGCTTATTTACTAGTTGTTTCTGTTTTTTTTCAGTTGTTCCAGGGGGACTACTTGACTTCCACTCCTCTCTATGCTGTCATCTTGTATCTGTGTGGGGAAGTTAGACTCTTGATAGGAATAACTAAATGGAAAATATGATAAAATATCCATGTCTAGCCAGATCTAAGGAGACCCTGGAAACCAAACAGGGGCCTCACAGAATACTGGAACCAAAGGGTATGAAGAAAATCCAACTCACTCATTTTATACACATGAGGAAACTGTGGCTCAAGAAATGGAATTGACTTGCCTCCATGCTGCTCAGGTCTCTCATTCAGTTCCTCTGATTCCAAGTGAGGGCCACTGCTTTGTCTACTAGACTGGGCAGAGCATGGATCCCTGGCAGCTTCTAATGGAAAGGGACATGATGCATTCAGTATTTTAGGAAGGCTCATTTTCATGGCATGGCTCTTACATGTCATTCATCAATGGCTCTTCTTATACTCACTGTAGCTGACACTGATTTTGCTCACACAAGACACTTCATTGCCTCCTTCCCTGCTAACAGAACCCTGATCTTGTTTGGGGAGGTGGGAAGGGAGGGGTGATCTTCACCAGGAGAGGTCCCTGTGGGGCGGAAGAAGGGAATTAATCCTGATTGGCTTAGGCTGGTCATGTTCACTTCCTTCCCCTTTGCCAGTGATTGGTTCAGGAACCGACATGTGACCCAGTTCTGGCCAATCAGATATAAAGGGGATCCTGCTAGATGGCTCCTGGGAAAGATTTTCTTACTCCATATAAATATAGGACCCAGCAAGGCCCACTTTCTGCCTTGAATGCTTGAAGCAGCATCCTTGTGACTGTAAAATGTTAGAGATGGCAAGGCAGAAAGAGAGAGAAGGCCTGTCTGGGTGCTTCGGAATATTGTTGAGTTGCCATGTCCAACTGGGAACTGCCTTCTCCAGACTCCTTATTATGGGAGATAATGAAATTTTGTCTTTATTGCTTGAGTTACTGTTTGTTGGGTGCACTGTTATTTGCAACCCAAAGCATGCCGTACCTGTAAACTTGTCATTATATGTGCTGTTTAAACAAGCACTTAGATGACTGAAAATGTCCATTTGCAGTTTCCTCCCATTTCTAAACAAGAAAATACAAGGTAACAATTCAGAACTGTATATTCATGATGAAGAGAGGGGTCTGGTCAGCCAGAGGATTCAGGAAAGCCCTGGGATGTATGGAAGCTGGCGAGAGTTCAACGGGCAGATGGAAATAGCCAGTGTTCCAGGTGCAGGTGCAGGATCCCAGCATGGGCGAAAAACGACAACTCTTTTGAATAACCACAGAGGATGTGGAGTCTGGCCTGAGGGCCACAGCTCTGGTGGATGCCCACAGGAAGCCTTGCTCTTTCAGGCTTACATCACCCCCCGAGGAGGGCCAAGCTGGGCACCTGTTGAGGCAGGAAGCTCCGTGGTTGAGCAGCTCATTAAGAGACTTCCTCTTTGAACCCCAATCTGGGCTGGAGTGTGTGCCCTTTGGCTCTTGGCTGGGTGGGTTCCCTGCCTCCCTGACATACCTTCCTCCTCAGGCTGAAGTCTTTATCTCCTTTCTTTCTGGTGAAAGTCCTACTTTTGATGTCAGAAGATTAGACCAACAGCCTAAAAGCTTTCTTCCTGGCACTAGGGGTTTAGTTTTCTTAAGCCAGTAGCCCTCCAGGTGACCTGTAGTAATTTCTCCATTTTCTAGGTATGGGCAGGTGGATTAGGCCCCTCAAATAACCTAACCCTTTTAATGATGAAAAACACATGCAAAAAAAACATATTTTGAAGTGGCTCTTCATTTGCAAGGCCTGACTAGGTGCTGTAGAAGAAAATGTGGTCTCTAACACCAATATGCCACTAACCTAGTTATGTGGTCTTAGTTGGATAAGTCACTTGATGTTTTGGGGACTGTTCTAGTTTGCTGATGCTGCCGGAATGCCAAACACCAGAGATGGATTGGCTTTTATAAAGGGGGTTTATTTTTTTATGCAGTTATAGTCTTAAGGCCATAAAGTGTCCAAAGTAACACATCAGCAATCGGGTACCTTCACTGGAGGATGGCCAATGGTTCCAGAAAACCTCTGTTAGCTGGGAAGGCATGTGGCTGGCGTCTGCTCAAAGTTCTGGTTTCAAAGTGGCTTTCTCCCGGGACGTTCCTCTCTAGGCTGCAGTTCCTCAAAAATGTCACTTTTAGTTGCACTTGGGGTATTTGTCCTTTCTTAGCTTCTCTGGAGCAAGAGTCTGCTTTCAATGGCCGTCTTCAAACTGTCTCTCATCTGCAGCTCCTGTGCTTTCTTCAAAGTGTCCCTCTTGGCTGTAGCTCCTCTTCAAAATGTCACTCTCAGCTGCACTGAGTTCCCTCTGTTTGTCAGCTCATTTATATGGCTCCAGTGATTTAATTTAGACCCACCCTGCGTGGGTGGGGTAACACCTTCATGGAAATTATCCAATCAGAGTCATCACCTGCAGTTAGGTGGGGTGCATCTCCACAGAAACACTCAAAGAATTACAATCTAATCAACACTGATAACATCTGCCCACACAAGATTACATCAAAGATAATGGCATTTGGGGGACATAATACACTGAAACTGGCACAGGGTCTCACTTTTTTCATTTATAAGGCATGAGTCGTTGGAGCTGAAATCTTATTTTTAAGTGGTTGTTAATTATCATGGCCGTTCTCTTTAGATATTGAAATCACAGGATTCCTCTCTTTTCCTGCGCCACCTTCAGTTTTAAAGTGGGATAGTATGTTAAGTACAGAGAATAAAACAAGCAAAGGCAAAAGTGAGCTGCAGCTTGCCTAGCTGAGCTGGAGGGATTGGTGGCCCCAAAGGACCCAGAAGGGCCAGCAGCCCATTGGCTTCGCCTTCTCTAGCATTTTTACAGAAGCCCTTTATCTATGGATTCTTCCTAGTTATAGAGCTCGTCTGGATCATGTGGGGTTATTGAACAAGGACAGGTGGTGCTCAAGAAGTGGGCTCCAGAGGGGGCCTGCCAAATCTGCTGTTGTTAGGCCTGAGCCTTTAGTAGGACTCTGCCGTAACAAGCTTCCACAAGCTGGGTGGCGTAAAACAGCAGAAATTTATGGTCTCACAGTTCTGCAGGCCAGACATCTGAAATTGAGGTGTGTCAGGGTTGGCTCCTTCTGGAGGCTCCGAGGCAGAATCTATTCCTTTCCTCTTTCCTAGCTTCTGGTGGTTGCCTGTGATCTTTGATGTTCCTTGGCTTGCAGCTGCATCACTCCAACCTCAGCCTCCGTCATCACGTGCCATTCTCCCTGCAGGACTGTGTCCAAATTGCCTTCCTCTCGTAAGGACACCAGTCACTGGATTAGGGCCCACTCAGCAAGATCCTGTTTCCAAATAAGGTCACATTCACAGGAACCCGGTATGGAAATAAATGAAGAATACACAACTGAGAACAAACAGAAACTATTAATTCAGAGTTTGCTATAGCAAGGGAGTCGGCCACCATCACTTGCATTTGGAAGAGATTCAAAGGCAGGCAGGGGAATGGGAAAGCTTTGTGGCAGGAAAAAGGGAAGATTTCTGGTATGTCCTGATTGGAGGCTGTTGGAGTGGGGAAGCTGGAGGCAGGCAGGGTGTGAAGGTTAAGTTCATGTGTCAACTTGACTGGGTGATGGTGTCCAGATGTTTGGTCAAGCAAGCACTGGACTGATTGTTACCATGCAGGTATTTTGTGGATTTAAATCATCAGTGAGTTGATTGCATCTATGGCTGGTTACCTCTACAGTCAACAAAGGAGATGACCTTCAACAATTATAGAGGTCTCATCCAATCATTTGAAGGCGTTAAATGGAACTATTTCAACAGCCAGCAAGAAGAATTTCCATCTCTACTTCAGCTGGCCAGCTTTTCCCATGGAATTCCTTGAAACCATCACTGGCACTTCCAACTCATGGCCTGCCCTATGAAATTCAGACTCGCCAATCCCCACAATCAAGTGAGCCAATTCCTATAATAAATCTTATACTATTTACATATAAATATCTCCTGTCTGTTCTGTTTTTCTGGAGAATACAAATCTTGCTACCAAGAGTAGTTCTTGAGAAATAGAATATAAAGAATGAGATTTCTGAGTTGGTTCTGGGATTTGGGGAATTGGTTCTCCAATCTAATTAGATTAAAAGCCACTAATGACTCTATTTCAAGTGACCAAGATGGTGCTAGTAGTTCATGGCATGGGTTGTTAATTGAGATATATGAAATATCACCATTGGACACTGCTACTCAACTGCTTATAAGAGGCAAGGGTCTGGGTGACTGTGTATTTGAAACCTTAACAGAGTTTTGTGGAGTTAAAAAGTATAATGATGTTGGTTGGTTGTTCCAAAATATGCTGGATGCAGTTGTTAAAGAAAGGGATGAGCTCAAGTCTTCAAATGTGTTGTATGAAGGACATGAAAGTTTCTATATGTGCCCTGAAAGAAACTCTTACTTCTTGTATCCACAGACTTGAGATTTCTGAAAACCAGACCCAACTCTCCTTGTGTGGGTGCCTGAATTAAAACATAAATTGAATTTCTTATCTTGCAGGGGTTTGCTGTTAAAGTGGTGGCCTCGACTGGGAAAGAGTGGGATCCCCAAAATTGGAATGGGGACATATGGGCTGATAATGATGACAGCAGGGACATTGAGGTCTTAGATTCTACTGAGTCTTCTTTGCAGGATAAACCTGTAACTAACTCTCTGCCCTGAGGAATCAGTTGTCCCACCTCCACCTGAAGAGCTGAACCCTGCTGTGCCTGATAAACCTGTAGCTGCCTCCCCTGAGGAAACAGTCCTGACACCTCTTTCCAAAGAGATTAACCCTGTTTCACAGATGAAACTGCAGTGGAAGGCCCTGAGGTTGTTGACTTGTAAGCCACAGCTAATTCTTCTCATGACTCACCCCATCCCCCCTCTTTTCTTCTAGACCTATAACTAGACTGAAGTCCCAACAGGCCATGAAAGGTGAGGTAGAAAGTGTGACCCATGAGGGGATGCACTATGCTCCAAAAGAAAGAACTGCATGAATTTTCCAATATGTATAGACAGAAATCAGGAGAACATTTGAAAGAATGGGTATGAAAGGTGTAGGATAATGGTGGAAGGAACAGATGTTGGATCAGGCTGAAATTATTTATATGGGCCCACTACAGAGACCATGGATTCAATGTAGTCCAAGGGCTTAGAAAGGGCTCTAGAGGTTTGTTCGGGTGGTTGGCTGAAGCATGGACTAAAGGGGGCCAACATTGCCTGAGGTTGAAATGCCAGAACTGCCCTGCTATAATGTAGAGGAGGAGATTCAAGGGCTTAGAAAGATCGGAATGTTAGAGTGGATTTATCAGGTTTACCCACCTCAGGAATGTCCAGAGGACATGGTTTTCACCAGGACTATGAAGAAATACATTTGTGGGAGTAGCTCCATCAACCAGAAGAGCTCTGTAGTACGCTTCTCTGTAGGTCAGATATTACTGTGGGTACTGCTGTCACTGAATGGGAATCCTTAAACACAGTGGGGATGATGGAATCCCAGGATGGCAGGAGCCAAGAGACAGCCAGAGACAAAGTGGGCGTGGTTACCATAATGGACAGCAGAGTCAAAATGGACAGCAATTAGAATAGTCCGACTTGCAGAGTTCTGTGCCATTGGCCAGTAGATCATGGCGTATCTAGAAGTGAAAGAGATGGGCCGTCTACTAAATTCTTACTTGACCTGCTTATGCAGATGAGTTCTTGTTCCATGAACAAAGGCTTAACTCAAATCACACAGAGTCACAGCTTCTCAGTCAATTCCCAGACTTGAGATGGTTTACAGACATAGAACCCCTGGAATGAAGGGATGGCTGGGCCTTCTTGGGGAAGGACCCTGCTGTACTGCCAAAAATTTATACTGTTACCCTTCCTCAAGCCTTTACAAGGAGACCTACAGCCTTTTACCAGGGTGCCTGTGCACTGGGGAAAAGGAAATTATCAGATATTACGGGGATTACTAGACATTTGCTCTAACTGATATTAATTCCAGGAGACCCTAACATCACTCTGGACCACCAGTCAGAGTAGGGGATTATGGAAGTCTCTGATCAATGGAGTTTTAGTTCAGGTCCCTCTCACAGTGAGTCCAGTGGGTTCCCAGACCCATTCTGTAGTTATTTCTCCAGTTCTGGAATGCATAATTGGAATAGACATACTCACCAACTCACAGAGTCCCCACATTGTTTCCCTGACTTGCAAAGTAAGGACTATTATGGTGGGAAAGGCCAAATAGAAGCCATCAGAACTGCCCCTACCCAGCAAAATAGTAAATCAGAAGCAATACTGCATTCCTGGAGAGACTGTTAGTGCTGCCACCAAAGACTTAAAGGGTGCAGGGGTGGTGATTTCCACCTCATCTCCATTCAACTCTCCTATTTGACCTGCACAGAAAACAGATGGGTCTTGGAGGATGACAGTGGATTATTGTAAACTTAACCAGGTGGTGACTCTAATTACAGCTGCTGTTCCAGATGTGGTATCATTGCTTGAGCAAAACAACACATCCCTTGGTACCTAGTATGCAGCTATTGACCTAGTAATTATTTTTTCTCGATTTCTGTTAGTAAAAGACCACTAGAACAGTTTGCTTTTAGCTGGATGTAGGAATGAAACTGCAGGATGAGAGGGGCGATGATTTACTAGAGAAATAAGTCTAATTTGCTGTTGTTCAAGATTGTCGAATTGCTCTTTAGCTTTGGCCAAAGAATCTTCTAGCGAAGCAATTTTTGATTCAAAATTTTGTTTGGGGACCTCTGCATACCAACCAAAAAGTGCTGCCCATTGGGCTTGAGAAATACTATTTCCTTTCTTTTCTAAGTTGCCCCTCAAATGAGCGATTCTGTATAAGAGTCACCACTGAAGGCCTACATCATCTTTGGTGAAGTTATGCCACGTAGAAAGATAGTTGCAAGAATTGTAATTGTAATAAGAGTACAGGTAAGAAGCAGGAGTTTTCCGAAAGGAAGAGAGTATTTACACTTAGTCTACCTCATGAGAGCTGGCAAGGGTTGGTTGGAATGTAATCCTTGTGCACCTTGAGTCTCAGCCCCCCTTGATGGGTGGCTGCCTCTGAACGCAGACCTGACAGTCCACACCTCTGCTCCGGATCGAAACCAAGGTCTCAACAAAAAAATCAAAATGGAAGGAGGACCTTATCCAGTTTTATTGGTGGCCCACAGAAAATGTGTCCAAGTGGACACTGGTCAGGCGAGAACGACAAATCACTGGTCTGTGAGGTGGGCTCGAGCAACAGGCTTCCAGGGCCTATGTGTGTGCTCCACCCTACAATTCACCTTCTTCCAACAAACACTTTTAGACAGCTCAGCACAAAGCAGTGAAACAAAAGGCAGCAAAATGGGAAGAAAAGCAATGGCCTGATTCCGCCAAGGATGCCAAACGTATAGAATCAATAATGAAACCAGGGTACCAAACTGAGAATACATAGCCAAGGAACTAGCACAAAGAGAGCAGAGTTCAGACCCAGTGTTGACTTGACAAGCTACGAGTGACAAGTCACAGGGGCCTCTGTGGGGGCCACACCTGGTCAAAGGCTGGGCGGTCTGCGGGGATGGGCGGTGGAGCCTGACAGTACAGTGGGACCTCCATAGTAACTGTGGAAATAAATGAAGGCCACCCAAATGAGAACACCCAAAAGCTATGTATACAGAAAGCTTGCTCTCGCAAGGGCAGCCACCATCACTTGCATTTGGCAGAGACTCAAAGACAGGCAGAGGAGTGGGAAACTTTATAGAAGAAAGAGGGGAAGATTTCAGATAGGTCCGATGGGAGGCTGTTGGCATGAGGAGGCTGGAGGTGGGCTAACTAGAAGTGGGACAACCTAAGTGATTAGTTAGAGGTGCATAATTGGCTTTCCCTGGTTGGACCTGAGTTGGAAGAGATGGTAAAAATTAGGGAAGCTGGCAGGTATTCAGTCCTAACAGTTTGGGGCCAACTATTACAGGGACTGTGGTTTGACTTCCTGGGATGTTCTCTGTAGACGGTGACCAGCTTCCTGGACTGAGTGTTGCGGAAAGTGGGCCAGAGTCTCCTGGTCTGGTTATTGCCAATAGTGGGTCCAGGTTTGCTGGTCATTGTCCATTTGTATATTGAGTTCATCACAGGGGTTAGGACTTGAACGTATCTTTTTTCGGGGGGGGGGGAGGGAACATAATTAACCCACAATTAACCCACAACAGGACCTGAGAACGTTTACAGCCAGTTCTCAGCTATGTTGATGCGAGTTAAAGGAAGCATCGGTCCACACTTACAGAACGCTACGGGTAGAGCAGTGTAGTGGACCATTCCAGTGGGACAGTGGTGACTGGGAGAACCTAGGACAAGAGGTGGGCTGCCAGGTCTTCACTATGACGGGTGTCTCCCTTCAAAGCCAACATTGGCGGATCAAGGGTTTTGCTATATTAAAGGAACTGATAGGTTTTCCTACAGAAAACATAGGGTTTAATGCTGGGTTCTGCAGCAGAGGCCCATGAGGCAAGGGAATGGACAGCCGAAATGGAATAGAGAGGAAAGGGAGCTGGGAAACTTGACAACAATGAGGTTTCCCGTTCAGGAATAGCCATGCAATCAAACAGGTACCCAGAGTCAAGTTCAGACAGATGGGCATCTGAGGGCTTCCAGTCCTGAGTGGGGACTGCGGGTGACTGAGCTTGTACCTCGGCTTGCCAGGCCTGGGCCAGGGGACCTGATCACCCCCTGGGGAGGGTAGTAGGTACGGGCGTGAGTGCCCTCTGCAGCCCCCCCGAGCCTGGGGAGCGAGGTCAAGGCAGCTCCCTTTTCCTCACCCAAAATGCCACTGGCAGGGGAGGCTTGCCGGAGGGAACCGCCTTTCTCCCAACCGCCCTTTCCCCATTTCCTTATCTTACCCACACACTCCCCTGTGCCAAGGCAACTCCTGCCACCGCCAGCGCGCATGCACCGTGGCCAGAACAACCCCCGCCCCGCTGCAACGGCTCCGGCGTTCTCTCAGAACCAATCCTAGCCCCTATCCCTTCAGTATTGCCATTTAAGGCTGCTTCACCTCCTTTCCAGCCCTGCCCTTCTTACCAGCCTATATAACCTGTAATCACCCCTGAATAAATCTCTTTGGCGCATACTCCTACTGGATGAAGAGTGTTTTGTCCTTATCGCCGCCCTCCTCACCTTGCACGCCTCCCGCCGAGGACCCGGCCAAGTCCTCCGCCTCGCCCTCGCCTCCGGGAAAGAGCCCCCGCCGCCGGTACCCTTTAAGCAGCCCCGAGAGCTGAGGGCTCAGCTACCGGCCGCCCCTCCCCCTAGAAGCAGTAACCGCGACCGCAACTGGTGCCCCGTGTGAGGAAACGTCTCCACACAACAGTTCGGCAGGTCGCCCGCTCGCCCGGACGCCTCTCCAGCTTCCCGTTTCCTCGCCTGCAAGGTAAGGGCCGCCTCTCCTTCGCCGCTTCCGGAGCCGTGGGAGGTTCACTGCTCCGAAGCCGCTCCTCCCTTCCCCCACGCTCTCTTCGTCCTTTTGTATGCGCACTTCTATGACCCCCGTTCCTCCTAACGCTCTCCCTCTTCCCCTCCATTACTTTGCTGTAGTTCTTTGTATTTTTATTTCCTCATTTGGTGCCGTGTGCCTCTTTGCAACCGCCCCCCCCCCGACTACTCCCGTTGCCAAAGGGCACTGCTTTCCGCTCTCGCCGTCTCCTTCGGCCTTGCGGCCACAGTTTATCTCATTCTCTCTGCTCGGTAAACAACCCCCCCTCCTCCCCCCTCAGCTATGAGTAATCGTCTGTCTACGTGCCAGGCACCTCAAGTTCGTGCTCTAGCGGGTCTCCTAGACACTCATCGCTACAAAGTGTCTGTTCGGCAGCTGCAAGTATACTGGGACCTCCTGCTCCCCTTTAACCCATGGCTCACCACTTGCCATCTTTGGGACCCTGTTACTTATGATCGCCTTATTGATCGGGTCACCAACGCCATGGAACATGAGAGCAAGCGCTTCCCTCCCGGCTTGCTCCCCACCTTGATAACCATCCGCTCCTGCCTTCAAGGCTCCCTCCCCCCTGATCGAGGCCCCGTTAAATCCAAGGAGGCCCTATCAACCCAGCCAACAGATTCAGATAGCGATATTAATTCAAATCATGACTCGGACACGGAGTCCTTAGTCGAGCAGATTAACAACGCGCTCGAGGTGACTCCCAAAAAGCAAAATAACACTGCGCCACGCCAAGATGGCGAACTTCCTCCTTCTTCTTCCATCGAGGGGAGGAAATGCTCCGGCGATGACATCAGCCCTAAGCTGAGCCGGAAACCGCGTACGCTTTACCCCGCCCTTTCACAGGGCGGAGTTAGTCCGCCATCTTATGCCTTGGGCCCCGCCCTTTCACAGGGCGGGGCTGATCCACCATCTTGTGTCTTAGCCACGCCCACCGCGCCGCCATCTTGCGACGCTTGGGGCCTCCCACTCCCACCTCCCCCTTCGGCGAGCTCCCCCTCGGAGCCGCTACCGGCAGCTGCCGCCGCTCCTTCCACCCCACCGGCTAACAACCCCTGGCTGCCTTCTACACCTCAAGGCAACCCTTGGGGCAACGCTCCCCCTACCCCCACTTCCGCGCCAAGCCTTCTGCAAGCGCGTCCTCCTTTCTCTCGTGCTTTTCGCTGCTTTCCTCTTAACCTTGCCCCCACCCCACAGAAACCGTATGACTGGTATCCCATTGACTCAGATACTATCAAGCAGCTTCGCAGGGCCGTCAGGGAGGACGGGTTAGGTAGCCCATACGCTTCCCAAATACTGCAGGATCTCGGCATGGACTATTGCATCCCCCAAGACTGGGCCTCGCTTGCCCGTTCCATTCTTAACCCTGGTCAGTTTGTTGACTGGCGTGCTCACTTCCAGGCAGAAGCAGCTCAGCAAAGTGAGCAAGACGCAGCCCTTGGAGTCTATCATCCCCCCGAAGCCTACTTGGGCACGGGAGCGTTTATAAACGCGTCTGCTTATATTAATGTCCCTGCTACCTTCTGGACTATCCTCAGAGGCATCGCCTTACGCGCGTTTGCCAATTGCTCTGCCTGTCGGCCTAATAAATTCACCAAGCTCTTCCAGGAGCCGAGTAAGCCTTTCGCCACCTTTGTCTCCAGAGTCGAAGAAACCTGCGCTCGAAAGGTAAGTGATCCCCAGGCCCAATATTACATGTGCCCATCCTCAAATCCTGGAAAATCGTACTACAATTCCCCCAACGAGTACTACTGTGCATACTGGGGGTGTGAAACACTAACCACTAATTGGAAGCCTCCTGTTCCTAATCATTACCTTACCCTAAAGTGGGCCCCTACAGGGTACAAACTCCCTACTGTTAACTGGCTCGGCCAAGAAAGTAAGGGATCCTGCACACATCTTAATCTTACAGTGCAGCTCCCCACTGATCCCTCCTAGTTGCTCGGTCAAACTTGGGGCTTCAGAATCTATGAGAAAGGAGCCGACCGAGAATCACTTATTCTTATAAAAAAGGAGGCTGTATACCAACCAGGCCAAAATACTGCATTAAGAACACCCTCTGGCATAGGTCCCAACCAAGTCATTAACCCCCTTTTTCCACAGCCCTCCAGCCACACTTCAAGTACAAACAGCGCATCGCCAACCTCACCACCCCAACCTTTTCTACCCCCTTCTCGTTACTCTTCTCCCCTCCTCAGCCTCATCCAAGCCGCCTTTACCTCAGTGAACTCCTCCAACCCCAATTTTACCTCATCCTGCTGGCTCTGCCTCTCTACCTCTTCCTCACTGTACGAGCCCGTTGCCTCCAACCTCTCCTTTTCAGAAAGCACAGAAAACAGCCCCTTAGAATGCATTTGGAATACCTCTGCCGTCCCCCTAACCTTTCATTCAGTCTCCTATACGGGAAAGTGCGTCCGCCCTCGCTCCAGTAACTCTCCCGACCTCACTGCCTGTGCCAGCTACTCATCTCCCAGCAGCTCGGCAAAATTTCTCATTCCTCATAACTCCTCCCAATGGCTCTGCTCCTCTACAGGACTTACCCCCTGTCTCAGCACGAATGTCATCAGTGAATATAAAGAAACTTGCCTCCTAATTGTCCTTATCCCTAGGGTCTTATACCACAGCGAAGAAGACTTCTTCCTCCGTCTGGAAAAAACTGCAGCTCCTGCCCTTCTGCAAAAGCGAGAGCCCATCACCGCCCTCACAATTGCCTCCCTCCTAGGTCTTGCCGGCACTGGCACCGGAATCGCTGCACTAGCCAGTCAAGACTCCGCCCTAACTCACCTCAGGGCGGCTGTTGACGAAGACATTCATCACTTACAAAACGCTATTTACCATCTAAAAAATTCTGTCGATTCCCTCTCTGAGGTAGTGCTCCAAAACCGCCGAGGTCTTGACCTTCTCCTCCTCAAAGAAGGAGGCCTCTGCGCCGCCCTAGGAGAAGAGTGCTGTGTTTATGCCAATTCCACAGGTCTCGTCGAGGACAGCCTGAAAAGGGTCCGAGAAGGACTGGAAAAGCGTAAAAGAGATCGTGAAGCCACCAGTTATTGGTCCAGTTTTTTCACTCCCATCCTCCCATACATCCTTCCTTTTCTTGGCCCCTTATTAATAATTATTCTAGCTCTCATCTTAGGACCCTGCCTCATTCGCAAAATTGTCCAGCTTGTAAGAAAACAAACGGATGCCATTTTTTCCTCGTTCGTGCAAATCCAGTATCAGCGACTCGCCACCTCTGACGCCCCCCACTCCAAAATGACAGCCAACCCTCCGCGACCTCAACGCCACCGGTCGACTCGCCAACCGCGAGGCCCTTCTCAATCACCTGAACATCGCTCTCACCTCGAGTTCCAGCTTCTCTGAACCCCTGAACTTTAAACCCCTCACCTTCGCCCAGCCCGCTGCAGCGAAGCCATTGGCAAGCGCCCGGGCACCACACCAACACTGAGCTCCAGCCTCGCTGAGCCACCGTCAACCCCTTTTTCCCTTCCCTAACCTCCCCCTTCCCTCACCCGTAGTGGGCCTCTCCGGTAAAGCCTCTTCCTCTAATTAGAAAAGAAAGGGGAATTGCGGGTGACTGAGCTTGTACCTCGGCTTGCCAGGCCTGGGCCAGGGGACCTGATCACCCCCTGGGGAGGGTAGTAGGTACGGGCGTGAGTGCCCTCTGCAGCCCCCCCGAGCCTGGGGAGCGAGGTCAAGGCAGCTCCCTTTTCCTCACCCAAAATGCCACTGGCAGGGGAGGCTTGCCGGAGGGAACCGCCTTTCTCCCAACCGCCCTTTCCCCATTTCCTTATCTTACCCACACACTCCCCTGTGCCAAGGCAACTCCTGCCACCGCCAGCGCGCATGCACCGTGGCCAGAACAACCCCCGCCCCGCTGCAACGGCTCCGGCGTTCTCTCAGAACCAATCCTAGCCCCTATCCCTTCAGTATTGCCATTTAAGGCTGCTTCACCTCCTTTCCAGCCCTGCCCTTCTTACCAGCCTATATAACCTGTAATCACCCCTGAATAAATCTCTTTGGCGCATACTCCTACTGGATGAAGAGTGTCTTGTCCTTATCGCCGCCCTCCATACCTTGCACGCCTCCCGCCGAGGACCCGGCCAAGTCCTCCGCCTCGCCCTCGCCTCCGGGAAAGAGCCCCCGCCGCCGGTACCCCTTAAGCAGCCCCGAGAGCTGAGGGCTCAGCTACCGGCCGCCCCTCCCCCTAGAAGCAGTAACCGCGACCGCAGGGGACGGCAATTGGAGGTCCTAAGCATCAAGGGATACTTGAAGTCAGACAAGAGGCAGGGCCCCAAGTCAAGCCTTAGGTAAAGGGAAGAGGGTCCCATTAGGAACCTGGAATTCAAGGGCAGTGGCAAAGTCATCCCCATGGAGGCAAGTGCTGGAGGATCACTGGGCAGAGTGCAGGGGGTGAGCAAGCATCACCAATGTAATAAGAGTGCTTATTTTGATCAAGGCTTTATTATAAAGCCATCATTCCTGCTGCAGAGAGTAAAAGACTGTGACCCAAAGAGGTTAAGTGATTGGCTCGAGGTCATATATCTCACAAGAGGCAGAGTCAAGATTTGAACCCCTGGCTGGCTGACTGGCCATACAAGCTGTGCACATAACCTCTTTACTAGCAGAAACTTTGCTCTCAGCTTTGTTTTATGCTGCTTTCTGGGTGTGATGACCCCGAGCCCAAAGGTGGTGACCTTGCCTTAAAGAATTCAGAGCCGGCCTTCATGCAAATCCTCTTTTGCTCGATTTGTGACATCATCTCACACTGATCCACTGGATGAAGCAACGGGCCTTTAGGAACTTTAGTAAGATCAGGTGGTTGGGCTGAATAATCTAGAAGGTTCATTTGCACACTAATATTTTATGATTCTGTTCCATCTTTACCAGTCAGTCTCCTGGAATTTCTTTCCCTTTCTAATCATTCAGGACTTCTCTTCTTCATAAGTTCTAGATATGATGGCTAATTAGCCTGCAATATTGTCTTCCTGTTCCTAGAATGGACTAGGAGGCTTACTTTTAAAAAACATAGTTTTTAAAAGTCCTTTTCAATAATGTTATCAGATGATTAAGAATGGCTTTCTATCTTCTCCCCAGAAGTGTCATTTTCTCTTAATTAATGATCACCACTCATAATTTTTAAAATAAACATAATGGAGAGGGAAGAGCATTACAAAAGCTTGTACATTTCCCTCCTCCCCATCATATAGATTCTCTTTAAGGAATTTTCCTGTTTTTTCTTCTTTTGCTTTCCTCATCTTGTTTCTGATTATCTGTATTACCTCTTTGCATAGAGAGAAATACTTTCAAATCAAGTGGATTTTTAAAACCACAACATGTTTCCCTTTGTGGTTGTCTCCTCCCTCTTCTAGACAGAACTAGCATTTCATTTACTGAGCGCTCACATGGAGGACGTGACTGTGGATGAAACCAGCTCCCCAAACACCAAGTCATAGTCAGTGTTCCTCTTTTTCTCTCTAGTTTCAATTTTTAACGAGGCTCAGATTTGAAGATTTACTTCAGGCTGAGAATTTGCATTCACATTTTCAGACCAGGAAAGAAAACAGCTTTTCCTAAGAAAAATTTGAAACCTAAGAAACATCTTTTCTCCCCTTGGATAATGTTGAAACGAATCTCAGACATTTTGTCACTTTATCTGTGATCACTTTGGTGTGAGAGGAAAGGAAATCTTATTTAAATAATAAACCATTATTTGGCTGGGTTTTTAACTTTTAACTAGGAAAACCACACTAATATTTGACTTGATGCTTTGAGCATTGATGTGTTTTGCATCTAAAAAGAAGATTTATCATACCTAGACATTAACTTTTTTTCCCTCTTATGCCCTCTTTTTTTTTTTAATCTTCATTTTATTGAGATATATTCACATACCACGCAGTCATACAAAACAAATCGTACTTTCGATTGTTTACAGTACCATTACATAGTTGTACATTCATCACCTAAATCAATCCCTGACACCTTCATTAGCACACACACAAAAATAACAAGAATAATAATTAGAGTGAAAAAGAGCAATTGCAGTAAAAAAGAACACTGGGTACCTTTGTCTGTTTGTTTCCTTCCCCTATTTTTCTACTCATCCATCCATAAACTAGACAAAGTGGAGTGTGGTCCTTATGGTTTTCCCAATCCCATTGTCACCCCTCATAAGCTACATTTTTATACAACTGTCTTTGAGATTCATGGGTTCTGGGTTGTAGTTTGATAGTTTCAGGTATCCACCACCAGCTACCCCAATTCTTTAGAACCTAAAAAGGGTTGTCTAAAGTGTGCGTAAGAGTGCCCACCAGAGTGACCTCTCGGCTCCTTTTGGAATCTCTCTGCCACTGAAGCTTATTTCATTTCCTTTCACATCCCCCTTTTGGTCAAGAAGATGTTCTCCGTCCCACGATGCCAGGTCTACATTCCTCCCCGGGAGTCATATTCCACGTTGCCAGGGAGATTCACTCCCCTGGGTGTCTGATCCCATGTAGGGGGGAGGGCAGTGATTTCACCTTTCAAGTTGTCTTATGCCCTCTTATGTGGCTAAACAGGAAAGGAACTCAAAAATATAGAAATAGTGGTTTCCATATTATATCTAGGTGTTCTGGTGAAATTTTTATCACAAAATCATAAAAACAGAGTTCTTTAGCAGGCTAAGATAAGTGGAAAGCAGCTACCAATGCTGTGCCTTTCGGGTCGTAGTTGGAAGCAATGCTCTTAGTCTAGCTAGAGCTTGATTTTGTGGAATATTATTTTTTTCAACAGAAAAAAATCGAAAGCCCCATATTCATGATAATCTATTCCTCCCTCCACATAGTGTTAGGTGAGTTGGGAAACTAACTTTTTTACAAATGCCAGATTTGCCAGGTTTTGCATCGGACGATGGCTTAGAAAGCTGCAGAGCGGTGATCCTGCGTTTCTGGCTGAACTTCTGGTTCGGATGGGACTGATGTCTCGGGCAGGGTGTGGCCGGGCTTCTCGGTGAAGGCGCACGGCTGCTGCACACAGAGCGTGTCTGGGAGGAGGCTGGAAGAGGTGCAGGAAGGAAAGGGATGGTTTTCCCCTGAAGTCGCCAGCAGACCTGCCCTGAGGGTGTGTTTGGAGTCAGGGGAACTTTTGCAAGGGGAGGCTGAAGGTGAAGCACTCAGTTAGTCACCCTTACTTACTTGGAGGTGGAAGTTTAATCTACGGCTTTGAACAATCTTTCCAGCCGTCACACGAAACTCGGGCATTACGTATAGATTAGATGTCTGTCCTGGGATAGGGTACAGAAATCTGATAATTAATTTTCTAGTTCCTTGGCCCAAGCAGGAAACTAAAGCAGGTTCCTTTCGAATGTCCACTCGCATCAACATGGCCAAAACCAAGAAGTCCTCTTCTTCCCTTGCCTTCCCAGGAACTTTTCCAACTTTCCCATCCGGCAGTGCTCAGCCACTCTTAGAGTCCTGCTGGGAACCTTGGCGCTCTTCTTGGCTCTTCTCTCTGTCTCATTTCAACCCCAGAGTTTACCATCTCTATCCGTTCCTTCTCTGAACTGCTAATCAGAGCCACCAAGAGCTTTGTCCTTTCCTGTTGTCCCCATCCCACCCCTCCTTTCCCACCCTGCCAACATCTAATAGTTTGTTTCTCCAAAAATTTATTTCTTAATAATTTATTTCATTCCTGTCAGTTTCCTTTAGTTCATTAGTTGCCATTCCAACTGTCTTAAAACCATCGCTTCCTAGAATTGACAGATTAAATACATGTAGATTTACCCACCAGGTGCTCAAGGTTCCTCAGCCTTACCTCCTCAAGCTCACTGTCCCCACTCCCCGGGACCCTCATCTTCTACTGGACCCTCCTTCACACACTCCTCCTCACATAGCTGACTTTTTTTTTTAATCCCCTTTTCTTCCTTTCCAGATTGTCCTCTCCTCTCTGCTGTTATAAACCTGTTACTTCCTTCAATGCCCAAAGGCCAGTTTCCCAATTTAGTAATTGGTAATTCCTTTTAGCACTCATCCCACCTTGTTCTTACTTTTAATTGCCTTAGAATAGTTTCCTAATGTTTCATGTAAGTCTGGCCTTCTCAGATATACTATGAGGACTTCTAGGGCAATCAGTGTGCCTTCCGTGTTACTATTTTCAGCAGGACTGGCTCAGTATTGTGTGTGTGTGGGGGGGGGGGGGGCGTGTGCTCAAAAATTATTCACTGAACAAAAGGATACATGTTCTGGATCATACGTTGTGACATGAGCCCTTTCTTCCTGATGGCTGCACTGTTGGCCCAAGCTGGTGGAAGCTGCAGGTGTGGCAAGAATGACAATGGGTATCTGTGTGTCTGGAGAGAGTTACTTTGTGGGGAGGAGAGACAAGGTACTGAGTGTGTGTGCATCCAACTGGCCAAAAAACCTTCCAGTATCAAATTAAAATGGTTTTGGAATGACTTACAATGGTGAAATTGAATAATATTTTGTCGCTATTAACTATGACAGTTATGAAGTCTATATAGAAATCTGGAAAAATACAAGTGCTCTATATGAGAAAGACTAGAATGAAATTCACCAAGGTGGGCAAAGGGGCCACGCTGAGGTGATGGGATTATATGGGATTATGAGTCAGTCTTTACATCTTTTTAAAATGTTATATTTTGTAATTAAAACAGTGCATTAAAAGTAATGTAATATGGAAAAAGAATAAGGGGAAAAAGGCAATGGCTGGCAGTTAAGCACCAAGATAAAACTGACAAATTAGTTATTTATAATGATTAGATGGGCATTATACAGATTTTCTTAGCCTGCTGCTTTTCCTTTAGGTATTATTATCTTTTAGTTTTTGGCTTTTTTCTCCCCCATGATTCTGTAATTATTTGTCTGGACCTATTTTTTTTTTTTTCTTTTTTTTTACTTTCCTAGAATGCCTTAATAAAACCTATCTGCCTTTTTCCTCTTACTGGAACCATCAATTATTCTTAAATAATGGCATGGTAAGTCAAGTTCTTGACTTGCTGAAGTGCAGCCTCATCTGGTGAACATATATCCAGAGAAAATGACACAAAGGACCATCTGAGTCCTTCCTTGGTGTATTCAACCTCTACAGATTTCTTCATTCATTCGACAAGCTTCAACCCTAGTCAATGATTTTGATGATGATACAGAAGGCATTTTTTCAATATTTTGATAACTGTATTTCAATATAATTGATTTCCTTAATCAGTGATGCATGAAGGCAGGGTAGGGGGGCAAGGTGACAGGAGCAGTTGGCTCAGAAACAGGCAGTAAGTGGTGGGAGCACCAGCTAAAGAATTTTTTTTTTTTTACAGAAGGCATTTTTATCATATTTGTGGATAATCTGAAATAGGAATTATAGAAAATGTAATGCTTGGAGGAATCAGAGACCAAAATGATGTCAACATGCTGGGAAAATGGACCCAACCAAAAAAGTTTAGTAGGACTGAGTATAGGGTCTGCAGTTTGGGTTTTACAAGTACAGGCAGACAGGAGCACTTGTGAGAAAGCCTTAGGGGTTTTAACCAACAGCAAGCTCCATAAGAGTCCACGGTATGAAGTGGCCGACAGCAAAGGCTCCTCTGATTTTTAGATTGTGGTAACACACTAGAGCGTCTGTGTCACCATCCCTGGGGAGCAGACGGAGGAGCAGGGCCAACCAGGACTCCAGAACTGGGATACGCAGCCTCCAAAAGCAGCCATAAACCTAGATAAATCAAAACGAGATCTTAGCAACACAGCAGCAGCAGCAAGCAGCCTATGCAAGGGAGCAGGGAGTCAGGAACTGCTGAAGACTGTGGAGCCAAGGAGAGGAGGGAGGGTGCTCCTGGGGAGAGGAGGGAGGGTGCTCCTGGCTGTGGCAGCCCTCCATCAGACAGGTGGCTGCACGGTGGGCACCGACTGCATCTTTGACATCTCTAGGATGGGGCTCCTCCCTCACCTCCTTCATCCTCTGTGCTCTCCCCATCTGAGCTACTTTTCCTTCCTCTTTCACCTCTGCACTTTTCCATATACTGTTTTCTCTTCCGGGAAGAAAAAAAAATCTCTAGGAGTAGGAAAATCGTAGCTCTGCTACATTTTCAATCCTTCGGTGACACTGATGAGCTGGAACCTGCTCAGAGGAGCATGAGGGGATTTCAAGAACATGCCATTTGATTTGGGACAGAAGGAACCAGGATGATGAGCCTGGAGAGCACAGGTTGCCCGAGGCACAAGAGATGTGTTTTTGAGTGCTGGACACATTTCCATGTGAAGATATGGGGGTATAGCCGGACGGCTACTTAAAGAGGACGTGATAAAGGAAATCTAGGAATTGGCTCAGGAGATGGGTTAAATGTCTTTTAAGACCAGTTACCATGTGTTTATGTTCTTTGGAAACAGAGAAATTTTCAGCCATAGTGGCAGGTTCTTGAGAGGTTCAACAGTGGTATGTTCAATGAGTGAGATTCTTGCATTAATGGACTTATCCATGTCTGACAACTAAAACCATAGATGTGCCCGCCTGGTGAACTCAGCAGAGCTTTCTACAAGAGTCTTGGGAGTGTGTGCTTCTTAGATCAGGGAAGCCAAGCTGTCAAATGGACAGTGTTGTGAGTTATTTTTCATGTAACATGGAATGGTCTTATCAGATCATTTGGATCTTGTAATCTACCTTATATGCTTATACTATGGAGTAGGCAGCCATGGAGGACATTTTGTTCTTTTGTATAAAGCTGATTAGTCCAAGTGGGGATGACACTTGTGACTGAGCCCAAGTTGCTCAATTTCACCATGGGAAGATGAGACCCTAGGTCCTCTCCTGTCACACTGATGCTCCGGTACTGAATTATTAAAGCTGTTGGTTCTGAATAGGGACTAGGAACAATCCTCAAGAGAATGTTTGCAGCTGATAGCAAGAGAGTCTAGTTTTGCTAACCAGGCAGGAGATGAAATGGTCTTTTGTAAGTGAGCAGGAAGCTAGGAGATAGTCTACTTCAATGGCTTTTTTATACCCACCAGATGTGTTGAATTTGATCTTTGCTGTCACTATTATCTATACAACCTCTTTCATTTGTGGTTTAGTTAGAAGACTGCTGTAGCCTGTTCTCATTCAATGGTATTCTCTGTTTGGGGGCAGGTTTGACAGCTATACCTTTATTCCTTATAACTCAGGTAAATGAAATCACCAACAAAATCCCGTGACCACTTATAGCACTTTGAGTTCTTTGTTAGGAGGGTAATACAACTCATAAAAGAAGTAGTAAAATAAAAATGCTGACTATAATTAAAAGCCAGCAAATTTCCAAAAGGATAATTGGGGAATTGATAGAGGACCACTCTTCCTGCAGAATGGTCTTTGTGTAAATCTATGTTGGAGTTGACCATGACTCTTTTAAACTTAAATAACAGGGCAATATATTATCATTGTTGACTAGCATCTCAAATCTGCTTACCTGATTATAAGTTTGTCAAATATCTGTCCTGGCTTCACAATGTAGATTATTTCTGGCAGCAGGTTTGGAAAGTGTTGTCTTTCAGGTGTTTAAAACAAAACAAAACAAAACAAAACAAACAAACAAAAAAACACAGCAGCAGCGTTTGAAATTTTGTATTAAATCTTTGGTGATTGCACTATGGAAATAGGGACCAGAGGACCCCTTTCCCCACAGGCAGCTCAGTACCCCCTCCTCGTGTTTCTGTGCAGTGCTGTGTGCCCTGTCTTCTCTGCCCCGTTGTGTACTCGGCACCCTCCAGCATTGTAACTCTCACCCTGCACTGTCATTACCTCTTTATGTGTCACCCTCCCTGCCCATTCAAAGCCCATTCGAAGCCCTTTCGAAGGCAGAGAGGACGTCTTTTCCTCGGAGTATCTGAGGCCCTACCTCGACGCCTGGCCCCTGTTATGTGCTGGAGAAGGGAGATGCTGACAGCTGCACCTTTGAGAGGCGTTGGAAGTGACAAGCAGCTCTGAAAAGAGGCAGGACTGGCTCTGCCGGGAGGCTGGACTGGATCCTGAGCTGGAGCACCGACCGCGGGCGATCCTGTGGTTTTGGAGGCGACAGGTTTGGAGGTGGCAAAGAAAAGGAGCCGGGGAGAACTGGGAGGGTAGTAGCGTGGTGGGGCGCCTTGAGACAAGCTAGAAAGAGAGGGTGAAGCGAGCAGGCGAGCCACGTGGGTCTGCGCGCTCTCCCCTTCTGCGGCACCAGGAGCGCGTGGCGGGGGCGCCCGGGGCTCCAGGTGCGCAGACGCGCGTTTCCTGCGGGGGGGGGGGGGCGGGATGCTGCGGCCTCTCCTCTAGCTGTGCTGCCCACAGATGTGGCAACTTGGCATTGCCCAGCCTTCCCCAGGCGGGGCGGTGGTCTAATCGTTCAGGAAGAGTCGCTGGCCCCGTGTAGGAGCCAGTACGGTCCCTTTTTATCCTAACCCGGCAGGTTCCAAGGAGAACTAGTTTTTAAACCAGCCCTATATCCAGAGACAAGACTAGGCTGCCCGGTGGAGCCCCGAACGACTCTAGCCGTTGAGGTAATGGAGACCTCATGGAGGAACAACGTGGAATTAGTGTCATCGCGGATGATCTAGTGCCTCCAGTGAATTGAACTGGTTTGTTCGGAGAACCGCAGGCTCGTCTTGCGCAGGCAGCCGCCACCCAGCAAGATTTCTCGTTCGGAGAATTTAGGGAATAAACTTA
The DNA here is from genome assembly GCF_015220235.1 of Choloepus didactylus. Lineage (NCBI taxonomy): Eukaryota > Metazoa > Chordata > Mammalia > Pilosa > Megalonychidae > Choloepus > Choloepus didactylus. The sequence goes on from NC_051318.1 coordinate 11,315,237, forward strand.
AAGCGCTCAGTCCTTACAAGTTGCAGGAGCAGTTTCACGCCTCCGCTTTTTTGAAGGTATTATGTTATTCCTTGTTTTGCTTCCAGGAAGCAGAGGGTTGAGGAAATGACTTGGAAGGGGGAAGGAAAAAAAAAAAAAAAAAGACGCAGACGCGCTCCCCAGGGACCCAAGTGGGTTCGCACTGGGCTCCAAGGTGCCAGGCCGGCGTCGGGTTCCCTCGGGGCGCTCCCAGCCAAGTGCCCTGCGCCGAGGGTCTGAGGCTCCCCTTTACGCGGCTCCGGACGGTCTGGCGGGAGTGGGGGCGGCGGGGCGGCGCGGGACGAGCAGGGAAGGGGAGGGAGCCCGATTTGGCCCCACTCCTCGGTGCCAAGGACACCGTCGCGAAGGCGCGGCCCACTTCCCTTGCGCGGAGGGGCGGCCGCTCGGCCTTTCCGCCCCGGGCCGGGCGTGGAACTAAGGCCCTCTCCCCTCCCCAGCCCCGGCCGCCCCCCGAGCTGAGTAAGCTGGGGCGGAGGAGCCTGCAAGGATTTCCTGACTGCGATGGAAGGGAGGCGGGTGGGGGCCGGAGGCGGGAGGACGGACCCTGAACCTGCCGGGTCCGCGCTCCCGGCCCCGCGCGCGCCCCCGGTCCTCTCCCGCCCCTCCCCGGGGCCGTCGGACAGCGGGTCGCGGGAGGAAGAGGAGGGCAGGTGGGGAGGCGGATGAGGGGTGGGGGACCCCTTGACGTCACTGGAAGGAGGTGCCCGGGCTAGGAAGTGGGTTGGGGAAAGGTTATAAGTCGCCCCCGCCCTCGGCGCCTCTTAATTGAGGTCCGCGGGAGTTCGGGCAGAGCGCCGAGCGGACACTTCGCGGCTCCTCCCCGGCGGCGGCGGCGGCAGCGGCTCGGAGCGGGCTCCGGGGCTCGGGCGCAGCGGCCAGCGGACGCCGGGCTGCAAGGATTACCGGTGCATGGTGCTCGCCTCCCTGGCTGGAGCGGCGCAGAGGGACGCCGCGGGCGCAGGGCCGGAGCGCGGGGCCGGCGGCGGAGCGCAGGAGCGCGGGCTAGAGCGGCCGGGTCGTTGGCCCGAGGGTAGCGCGGGCACCGGGCGAGCAGGCCGCGTCGCGCTCACCATGGTCAGCTGCTGGGACACCGGGGTCCTGCTCTGCGCGCTGCTCAGCGGTCTGCTTCTCACAGGTAAGCCGCGGACGCGCGCCAGGGCCGGGCGGAGACGGGATGGGGCAGCCCGGGCGCCAGATACCGTGGGTCGGGCCAGGTTCCCGAGCAATTGGGGAACACACCGTGGGGTCCCGCCTGGATCGTGGCGCCCTTCTCCTCCGCAGTGCTGGTGGGAGCCCGGAGCCGGCGCCTGGAGAGCGGCTGCCGGGGGCCTCCGCATCCTCCCGGACCCGCCCGGCGCAGCGGCCGGATTCGCTGATTGCGCTGCCCGCTCCCGGGTCGGATCTCCCCGCGGAGGCTCCGGGCACCAGGGGTCGTCGCGCACCCGAACCTGCCGGCACTCCCAGCTGCTCCGCGACGACTTGGCGCGGTCCGCGGGGTCCGCGGGAGCCGGGAGGAGCGGCTCCTGGCTTGCCCGCGAGGTGGCGGGGCTAGGCAGAGGCCGGGCATTAGCGTTATTGGGCACCGGCCGTGACCTCCAGCCCCGACAGCGGGAAGGAGCAGAGCCGACTCGGAGGGGGTCGCGTGCCTGCGGGGACCGGACGGATCCCGGGAGAGGGCAAGTGCTGTTACCCTCGCCCCGTAGCCGGGGAGTCCGGAGAACTTGGAACGAGCTCCCTTCCTCCCCACCGCGGGCCGGAGCGCGCCGCGCGCAGCCAGGTCTGGAGCCTCGGCCCCGAGCAGGCGGTGAGCGGTCCGGCCCAGGTTGCCAACATGAGTGACCCGGACGGACGAGGGCAGCCGGGGACCCAAGAACCGCTCAGTTTCTGAACTGCGAGCCTAGCCTTTAAATTCCGAGCAAAGAAAGGGCGGACGATTTGGGCCAAAAGATGCGGTGAAGTCCTCTCCGCCTCTTAAGTTTGCCTTTGCCAGGCGTTAGGGAAGACAGGCGGCGGGACGCTCAGGGGCCAGGAGCTCGTAGGAGCAGTTCGTGTGGAGCTGCCCTCACTAAGGGGGCAAAGCCCGGGAGGATTTTGGGGCTCGGACCTGCCGTCTCTGCCCAGCGGCGCAGTGTGGCCGCGTCCTCTGTTCCAGTCCTCCTGGGCGCAGAGAATCAGATTTCGGAGCGCTTTTCTTATAAGCATCGTGGAGAAAAAGGTAAAATGTGAAATAAAAGATAGTAACAAAATAAAACAAGGCATCACGACGTTTGCCCGATGGAGCCAGTAAGGTTGAGATATTTAAAAAATAAAAATGTTAAACCCAGAAGGCAGTAACAGTTATGTTTTTTCTCAGTGGGAAGACTAATTAGTCCATCAGTTTCTAAGTAACAAGTAATAGTTCCAATTAGGTTGGTGAAAGTCTTAAATCGGGAGGCAGGGTGAAGTTGTAAAGTCTGAGAACTAACTGGCTACAGGTTGGGAATGTTCCTAAAATCACTATAATAAGTGGGAAATATTGTATTTTCTATTTCACAAGTACATTTTTGTGCGTTTAGAAAAGAAACTTATGTGGAAATGTATCATGTAGAGAATGTAAATAACTTGCCAAGGAGCATCTCTCTCACCTAAAGGAACTCTAGGCAAATTACTGTGAATGCAAAAAATGGGGGAAAATGGTATGTTTTTATGGATACATACCATCTTTATTTATGTTTCCAAAATGTGGTTGACTAGTTCTGTTTCTGACCAGGAGCAATTAAGAACTGAGGAAGCTTTACAAAAGCTTGGGTAAGACCCTCTAATGATTTCTCTCAGATTTTATTTTATGGGACAGAAATCTTGGAACTCTTTTGTGAGTTTAAAAATTTTGCATATGTGTTGCTGGAGGAAAGAGGGACAACATTGGCGAAGTGTGAACCCCTTTATCTGACGGTCTCTGGAATATTGTGTCTGTGGTGGGGGTTGTAATTGCCAAGTGCGCGCTTGTAAGGTGCAGGTTTCTCCGGCGGGTTGACAGATATCTCACGCTGGACAACCTAGTTTCTCAACCACGTTAAGGCTTTCTCACTGAAGAGAGGGACTGCATCTCTGGGCAGTCGTGTCCAGAAAGGAGCCACCTTTTGGCTCTTTGGGTTTATTAGGAATCAGCTTGCACCTATTGCTAAGTCCTTCGGGTGCTATAGCCTTTGAATATTTATCAGTTATTAGTAAAGTGTGAGCGCGCAAGTGCGCTCTGTCCCGAGATGTAAATCAGCAGAGTGTCGGTAAGGTGAAAAGATAATGCATTTTCCCCGACAGAATATTTCCCTTCTTTCATATATCCTGGGATATAAAAAGATGCCCATGTTTAGGGTCCTTTCAAATCCTCTATATAGCAGTCTCTTCCTCCTTAAAAGGTATCGGTCTTCCTTTTCTCCAGTTCAGTCTCATTATTATTTTCTTTACTTCTAGTCACCACGCCCTTGATTAAAGCCACTGAACTTTTTTTCTGCTCTCATTTTTATTGAGTTCTTGAGCAGCTGACATTTACAATTTACTATAATTTACTGGAAATGCTTAAATTGTGAATTTTGTCAGGGAAATCCAATTAATCATAAGTTATACCAAAATGTACGTGAAAATAGTATCCATTTGCAAACCGAATGTAAATAATCTTCTCATAAGAAACCTAATATTGTGAAACAATTTTTGCCTTTTTTTGTGTGTTTGCAAATTGCGTATTTAAAATGATAATTTTTTTAGCACCTTCAGCAAATCACAGTTTTCCAACAGGTGGAACGTGGCAGATGTCTTGCAGACAGCCACCTAACTACTCCCTCAATAGTTATTAAAATAGAGAATTGATGACTTAGTACCTTGTTAAATTTTTTTTCTTTCCCTGCTGAAAATTTTATGCCAGGCTATCCAGTTTCTTTTCTAGTGATCACCACGTGGGTTTTTGGTTTTCTTATGTAAAATGCAGAAGATAGACTTCTAAGGCCCTTTTCCAAATTTAGCATTCAGTGAGTGAATTCAAGAAATAGACTGAACACAGGGTCTGTCTCTAGCTTTTCTCTGCTTTCCTTATCTACATTTGCATACAGGATGGATGATAAACCACATGATGCAAGCCTGGGGCTAGAAGGATGAATGGGGGTTTCCCCAGCTATCACTAATCACATTGCATTTTCTTTTGCACCAGTGGAATGTACCTGACTAACCAATTAAGTTGGTCTTTAGTGGGCTCTGTTTTGCAAAGAGCTAAGTTGTTGAGGATGCACTAGCAGAATGTGTAACCCTACGAAGTAGGCTCCTCATAACTCTAGTTGATTTAACTCTTCTGAGGATACCAGTCATTTTATACCCCTATGTATTTTTTGCTTTTTTTTTTTTAGTTAACACTTACTTATTTGATCCAAAACTAACCTTATTCTAAAAGAACTCCAGAACCTATTTTATGTGACTTCTGAGAAGCAATCAAACAAAAAAACACTTTGTTCTCCTTTCCAAAAATCATCAAGACATTTTTAAATCTGCTCTGAATGTATATAATATAGTACATGAAAATATGTTGCCAAAAAATGGTTTTATATCGACCAAAAAATTTTAGCACCAAAGTTACTCCTGAGGTTTGCCTTGGCTTGCACCATTCAGCATTTGAATAGAGCTGTTTTTAATGGCAAGGCGAGAACAAACAACACTAAGTAGTTTCTGTAATGCTTTAAATTGAGATGTGTGTGAGAGGGAGCACACGAATGGAGAACGAGAAAAGCTTATCTTGGCACTTGGGGTTTTAAATGTTAAGCTTGCTGATTCATAAGAGAGCCCATTTATATCATATCCCTGGTTCCATTCCATGGTGTAAGGTATGTTGGCCAGCAAGTCAATATAATTTTTCAGTGTATTTGTCGTTGTGGATAAGAGAGGAAGATCATTTGAAATGACACCAGGCTTTATTTTTTTAAGTAAAAATATAGAACTATGAGTGGTTAAAAGCATAAAAACAGCTGTTGCGTTTGATTTAAGCAGTTTAATAGAACAATCCATTCTGCTTCCTTGACCTTAGGAGGTTAGAGAAGCCAGTAAAGGAATGACAAGTTCTCTTGCCAGATGCTTTCCAGGATCGTTTTGTTGATTCCTCGCACACTTGGGTGGCTTAGAAATCGTAGGCTGCTGATTAAATTACTGGATTTTCTATCACATTGAGGGAGCAAAAGGAAATGGGTGGAATGGGGTAATTGAGGGAGGGCTTGAGAAGAAAGCCTCTGGCTTAGCATATGGCGCTGCAGGGGGGTTGCACGAAGGAAACGGTTCCACTGAGTCTGCTGAAGATAGTGGACTAGATTTCCTGCCTTGCTCCCGGGCGGATGTGGGGAGATGTCAGAATTCCTGGGGATTTCCCATCAGTCTTGGTAAACCTGGATGCTTAAAAGCCATTCCTGATGACTGATCCTTTCTTTGATTCTGAGTCTTGAGAGACTTGATCTTGTCTTTTGACACATACATGATGACAGCCAGATAGGACCTCGGAGATCCAACCTATTTTCAGTGTTGAGAAAACCGGCCTAGAGAAGTTTTGTGAGTGTTTTTCTTCAAGGTCAACAGCCTTGGGGAAAAAAGTGGCAGACTGAGGAACAGAACCTGCTGTTTGTACTACAGATAACGTTTCTTCTTCATTTCTCTATTCCTTCTATCCCCGACAGAGTGGAGATACTCAAATATTTGTTAAATGGCATTATTACAGTGCTAAAATTTCTTTTGAAACTCCAGCATCTTTTATTTTTTAATTAATGGGTTTTATTTTTTTAGAACAGTTTTAGGTTTACAGAAAAATTGAGCAGAAAATACACAGTTCTCCCTGTGTATTCTCCCTCCACCCCACCCCACCCCCAGTTTCCCCTATTATTAACATCTTGCATTATTGTGGTACATTTATTACTAATACTGTTGATGAACCAATACTGATGCATTGTTATGACTAAAGTCCATAGTTTCCATTAGGGTTCACTCTTTGTATTGCACACTTCTATGGGTTTTGACAAATGCATTGCATCATGTATCTGCCATCACAATATCATACAGAATCGTTTCATAGCCCTAACCTCCCCACTCCCCAGCCCCTGGCAACCGCTGATCTTTTTACCGTCTCTATGGTTCTGGTATCTTTTCTGTATATAAAATTTTCTTCTATTTGCTTAAAGCCCATAAGGGGTTTTAAATTAAAATCAAAATTATGATTGCTTCGTAATACCAGGAGATTTGGTTAGAAGCTTAATTTTCCTTCCTTTCTTTTAAACTGCTGCTAAACCAATAGTTGTGTCCATGGTTTCATCTTTCACCACTTCCCTCCTTCATACCCTGTGTTCCTGCTACGCAAACTCTTCTCCAGTCAGACAAATTACTCACCATGCTTTAGATGGGACTTGTACTTCCGTCACTCTATGTTCATGCTGTTTGTCTGCCTGAAACACCCTTTTACTCCTTCTGCATCTCCTTCTCCTCTGCCTTCAAAATCCAGCTCAAAAATCGCCATCTCTGGGAGCTCTTCCTTGGAGCCCCCAGACAGAACTGATGGCTTCCTCTGCTCGCCTACAGCCCTTCTTGGTTTCCGCCACTTGCGTTCCTCACCTTGTAAGATTACTATTTTGTGTATCTGTGTCCTCTCTCTTTGGGGAGAGAGAACATGTCTCAGTTCTCTTTAGAGCCCTGACACCTGGACCCCTGCATGGCGCGGAGGCTCTCGGCACGGGTTGGAGTGAATGAATGAATGAATGAATGTTTAGCTACACTGTCATTTCAAAGAAGAAGTCTCTCATGGCCAGATAGGAATTTATTCCAGTAGATTATTGGGCTCTTGCCTGTCCATTTGATCTCGGTTTATGGTGGATCCCTTAGAAGGTGGCTGTTCTCAATAGAAGATGTTTGTCCTCTCTTGAGATGTAGGCAGTCGGCCTCAATTCTCTGAGCAAAGAAAGAAAACCATCCCATAGACTCCCCTCTTGTTTTGTCCTGTACCTCACTGGGGCCTCTGAGCCACCACGGCCAGGCCTTCAGCCTGGGCAGAAGGTCTGTCCAGAACAATTCAGCTTTCCCCTTCCATGTCTTACACAATGATTAGAGGCAATAGTACCCTCAGTTTTTGCAGTTTGACTTACTCTTAGACTCAAACCTGAGCCCTCAGATGGTGAGCTGGGATGCAACCTGGAGTGACAAGAACTAGTCGTGCTCAGAATCAACTCTGCTTCCATCTGAGGCTTTGTTGGGGACCAGGCTGGCCTGCCCGCTTCCTCTTAGGAGGCCCCTCAACCCTTCATGCAAACAGGGGCCTGGAAGGTCCATCCTGTCAAGGGTGAGATAGGCTCCTAAAAAAAATCCAAATCCCATGGCTTGGACTCAAGTTGGTCCCTCCAACCCTGCACCCCCATGCTCCTCTGCATTCCCACCACATCCCCCGGAGTGTGCTTCTCCAGGTGACCCTGTGCCCTAGCAGCAGCAGGATCTCCTGGGAGCTGAATGAATCAGAAACCGCCTTTCCCCTGCTGATTCCTCTGCACATTAATTCGCCTGAAGCACTGAGCTGAGGGCTGCAGCGCCAGCTCTGCTGTCAGGGTCTAGTTCCTCTTTGCTGTCTCCCTGGTGATGGCCTTTAACCCAAGTGACCCCGGGACTAGACCTGCTCCAGCCGGGAGCCTCTTCTGGCTCCCGCGTTGTTCTGGTTTCCTCTCTTCTGCTGGGACACCCGGGTCCTACTCCATGACTCTTCACACCATCCTGGACTCCGCTTGGGCCCGTCATCAAGTCGAGTCAAGGGTCTTTGACAGCAGCGGCTGTGGCCTTGTGGCCTTGAGAAGCATGACGTGGTTAACCCAATCCCGGGCGGCAAGATGGAAATACGAACTGGGTGAAAATGAGCAGAAATGGCATTAAATATATATGTTTTAACCACAAATAAAAATCGTACATGGCATTTGCTTCCAAAACAAAATTACTTGGTGATGAAAACCAATGGTGGGAAGTGTCCTCATTCCGAATCACCACTAACAGGGAAGCAATGTCTCATTGTGGCGTGCGGCTGCTGCTGACATGTTTTGTGTGCCTCTTCCTGACTTGAAATTCAGGGTCTTTTGCTCTTACGTGTTTCGCTGTCTGATCATTGCAGATCTTGGCAAATGCGCTTGTCTTTACCCGGATTATCACAGTGCCCACAGGCCCTGCCTCTTGGCCTGGTTTTGTAAGCTTCTATTTAACGCGCCTGGTGTAAATGGATTTCCTTTCAAGCCGTAGACCCACCCATGTGGTCAGCACCATCAAGCCTGCAAGGATTGGCAGAGTCTTCTGTTAAATGAGGACTGAAGTGAACCTTGTAGAAATGAAAAGCCGTGGCTTTTATTATTTACAAGTATAAAACCACTTAAACTCAAGGCCACCTTTAGCAAAACCCTGATTAGTAATTAGTCTGCCAGATGATGTCTGTGAAATGCTGTAGGCCTCTCTCTAGGGCCCCGGTCCGCAATTTTGGCTGCACATTAGCATCGCCTGGGGAGTTTTTAAAACTCCTCCGGCCTGGCTGCTCCCCTGGCCAATTTAACCAGAATCTCCTCCTGGCACCAATAATCTAGCACGGCCAAGGTTATGAATCAAATTTTAGCAGTCATCAGAAGCACCTGGAAGGCCCCATCCCCAGAGTTTCTGATTCAGTAGGTCTGGGGTGGGGTCAAGAATTTGCATTTCGAACAGGTTTCTAGGTGATGCTGATGCAGCTGGTCCTGAGAACGCTCTTTGAGAACCACAACTCTGGGGCTAGTTTGAGAGGCGTGGGCCCAGGAAAGCATGAAGTCCAGGTGCCCATCTGTACAGCATGGTGGGGGCTGCTAGAATACTGGAATCCCTGCCAGGAAGGTTATGTGTTGGCAGAGTGTGGCAGAAGGACACCGGGATAAAGGGCTCGGGGCGTTCCACGCATCCAAGGAACTAAGTTGCCTTCAGAGGAGAGTGGCTTTGCTTGGCCAAAGGGTGGGGTGGTATATTTGTTTGGAGCCAGAACTGAATTACTGGTCTAGACAATCGAGCTAATAGTCCTTCTTCTCTTCCTTCCCACACATAGTGCAGAGCCTTTCTTCTATCTAAATATTGACAGATGTCAACAGAGTCCTTTTGAATGGCCATGTTATTGGCGTGTCTCCTAGGTGCCCCCATGCCTCCATCCAGCTCTGCTTTCCTGCAGTCCACCCTGCAATGTGCCGTCTGAAGCCTCAGGATGCTTCACCTCTCTTCTTGGGCCTCCAGAGCTGTTTCCTTTGTTGGAATCAGCATCCCCCATTTGGGTGGCTGGATTCTTCCTGTCGGAGCAGGACGGTTCTGCCGGCTTTAGTGATGTGCCGGGATTCTGTACCCCATTGGTGAGGAAAGCCACTGCCTGGCTGGAGACTGAGCTGGCTGCCCATCGTGCAGAACCGTGGGTCCCGGGACCCTTCTGATGTAATTCTACGAATCCAAGCTGCTTCCCCACCGATAGCATCCTATGGGGCAGTTCATGCCTAATATTGGGGGAGCTCTGCTTTGGTGCTTTTATTTTCAAATACAGAAAGAGCATGTCCCTCACTCACCACCAAGTCACTGTTTCTGCCAGGCCACATCATGACAGCCTTTTGTATCTGTCATCTATTACTATGTAACAAGCCGCCCCAAAGCTTATGGCTTAAATCAATGATTTGTTTTTTTTTTCTCATGATTCTGTGGGTGAGAAATTTGGGCTGGGGCTCAGCTGGGTGGTTTCCTTTTGGTGTCACCTGGCTCTCTCCTGCAGCCACAGTCATCTGGCATTTTTTCCCTTAAACTTTTTATTCTGAAATAATTTCAAACTTACAGACAGTTGCAAAAATAATATAAAGCCCATACAGAAAACTCCAACATACCCACCCACCAGATCCACCAATGTTAACATTTTACCATATTTGCTGTATCATTCTATCTATCTACAACTATTTTTAATCCATGTGTCTATCCATCTATCAATGTCTTTATTTTCTAAACATTTGAGAGTTGGCGGTATACATTATGCTCCTTGAACACATAATACTTCATGCACATTTCTTCAGAACAAAGATATTCACTTAATGTACTACATTAAGTGCAGTTATCAAGTTCAAGAAATTTAATATTGCTATAAAGCTTTCAGTCTACATTCCAGTTTTTCCATATGTCCCAGTAATGTCCTTTGGGGCCTCTTCTCCTCCATCATCTAGCCTTTTGGCTGGGACTGTGGTGCTGGCTGCCAGCCAGACCTCCCTCCCATGTGTTCTCTTCTCATTCAGTGGTCTAGCCTGGGCTTCCTTTCATGGGGGCAGGGACGTTCTGGGAGGGCCTCCATGGGAGCTGCCGAGGCTGTGGAACTCATACAGCATCACTTCTGCCACATTCTATTGGTCCAAGCAAGTCAGCGCCCAGATGTAAAGGCTGGGGAGTAGACTCCACTCTTGTTGGGGGGAGCTATGAAATACTGCGACCGTGTTTTTCAGTCTCCCACACCACTGCTTAACACTGAGCATTTGCTTTTCAGTCTAGATTTTAGGCTGAAGTTTGGCCATGAAATTAAGAGTAAAGAACGCCCTTTTAAACAGTTCTTGTGGGTGAGACAAAGGGCCCAGTAGAAGAGCTTCCTTTCATAAATTGTGTGGGGTCCATGGGCCACATCCCACCTGGGGTGCCATGTGGGGACAGCTGGCCTCTTACCAACCTCCTGATACCAGCAAGGGAGGCCAGCAGGATCCCAGATTCTGAGAGTAGAAAGCTCCATAGCTTCTTGGGACTTATGTCATAGTACCTCTGACCTAACGTCTTCTTCTGAAGGATGTGCTGAGCCTGTAGGGAGAGAGATGCTCTGGGGGAGGGAGAAATGAGACAAATATCCCGTCTTTATTGTCAGGCACTTTGATGCACATAGATTATTTTACTCCATCCCAAGAGGGGTGCAGTACTCTTAAGCATGAGGAGTCGAAGGCTGATTCTGTCTGACTGCAAACCTCCCTCCCCTTACCACTGCCCATGGCCCGCAAGAAAGAGTGGAGACGGAGGAGGAGCACAGACGCCAAGTGTGCTTGTTTGTCCCTTGTTTCAAAACCACTCCATCCCTGGAGCTTTGCCACCTCTGAGGAATGTGAGAAGATACTGCTACTCCAGCTTAAAGTGGCCTTGGGAGATTCCACTGCTGCTTGCGGCAGATGCTGAAAGTCTCCATTAAAACAGAATTCTAATCATGTGGGTTCTCTTATCATAGGTTTGCAAAGACCTTCCAAAAAAGTAAAGTCAGAAGAGGGTCCCTAAAGCCATCAGAAACATGATTTCACAAGGGCTTCTAGATTGTTCTCCAGTATGTGGCTTTAAAATTGTTCACCTCACATATGGGGATAGGATGAGGCCAGGGCTTTGATTCTGTTACAGCCTCATCAGGCAGGACCAGGATCCTTTCCAGGAATCAAATTTCGACTCCTCTGTGCACCTTTTAGATCCCAGCAACTTCAAAGAGCTTGAAGCTTGTCCTTAGTGGAGCTGGGGTACCTGAGGGAAGGACCCCGAGACATGACCCTGAAGGCAGATGCTACGTGAATGGGGGGAGCACTATGATATGTCCCTGAGGGAGGAAGGAAGGTATTGAGCTTCTCCCAAGCACGGGAGGCTCTGTATCTGTTGCCTCAAGTCATCCTCTTCATAACCATCTGGTGGGGATTCACTCTGCCCCCCACATAGGACATGTGCAGGCCCCAACCCCTGGTCCTCTAGGTGTGAATCATTTGTAAATAGGACCTTGGAAGATGTCATTACTTCAGGTGTGCCCAAACTGAATGAGGGAGGGCCTTCATTCAATATGGCTGAAGGCCTTATAAGCAAAGGAAATCGGACGTAAAGAAGCCACGAGAAGTAGCCAGAACCTGGAGGTCAATGGAACCCGGAGGAAAAAGGAGAAGACACTGCCACATGCATTGCCACGTGATGGAAAAGCCAAGGGCCAAGGATCGCTGGCAGCCAGCCCAGAACGCCACAGTCTTTGGGGAGGTGCCTTGGTTTTGGACACTTCTCCTAGCCTGAAAACCGTGAGCCATTGTTTAAGCCAACCCATTATGTGGTATTTGTTCTAGAAGGCGGGAAACTAAGATACCTTCCAACATGCACACTTTTTAATTTTGTGTTATGGATCGAAACACTGAGACTCAGGGAAATATGATTTGCTGGGGATCACACGCTTATGGAGAGACCAGGCCAGGATTCCCAGCTAGCTCCTTCCGATTTTGAAGTCAGTGCTCTTTCCAGCAACATTTATCAAAAATATCTTGAATGACAGAGTCTAGGAATTAAGGAAAAGCAAAGAGTATTGTTTTCAGGATTTAGAATAAGAAGCTATTTGTATTTACAAGAAAAAGACAGCTATGTGAGAGCCTTTTCCTAGAGGGAGTTACTTTTCAATCTGGGGTGGCAGCCACCACAGGCTTTGGTTTTGCTGATGGATTGGACATCCTGGAAACCCTCACTGAAACAGCATCTCTTCTTTAGGCCCTGCTGCTCCTTGTAGCTCTGCTTCCTCCTGATGTCACTCCTTCAGATATTCAAACCTGCAAGAACACAAGAAAGAGAAAGTCACATTTTACTTCTTCTTGCTTGATCTATCTCTTGGAAAGGGACACTTTTCAATACTAGAATATGGTCCCGTTTATCAAAATCTAAGAAAAACCCTGTCCTATGGAAGGTGGGTAAGTGGGCAAATGGATACATGCCTTGGAGTGGAGTGGTGACATAAGGGCTGTTTGTTTCATGATTGTTTTCTTTTTCTAAGTTGGCGTTAGAGAAAGCAAAAATGTATGTAAACTGGTGGAAAGGCAGGGATATCTTAGAAGGGACCGCAAACAAACAATTTTAAAAGGCACTGTAAACTCTTGCTACGGCATTCTGTCTGTGATTAATGATATTGTTTTCTTTTTGGGAAACACTTAAGCTCTTTTTTTTCACTTTATGTCTCCTGCTGGTTCAGATTTTTGTCCTTGTTGTTCTTTGGAATTTTTTTATAGCTTCAAAATCTGGTCCACAGGGAGTTCTGCTAGAACTGGAGGGGGAACAAATGCATGGAAATTGAGTAATTGTATTGCCTAGAGTGGACTTGTGTGTCTGTAACTTCTTAAAGGTTACGGAATATTTGACTCAAGTTGCTTATATACAAATTAAAACTGGTTTTACTGCTCAAATCCCCCATCCCTGTCCCCACATTTGGTAAATGAAAAATAACCTATCCTGGGTCATGTTCATAACAAGTCATTTAGAAGGCAAATGGGGAAGTCTCAAAGGTGACACAAATGCTAATTTTCAGGGATTTATGTTTTGCTGTAGCCTTTCTGTATTGACATTAAACTTCGCAATTCTATATCCAGATATATCTCTTTTTAGGAGTTTCTAAATAAAATGTAGAAATAAAGTGAATTTTGTTTTGAGGAATGTGCTTTCCAGTCCAATCGGGGGGCATGTGATTGCTTTGCTGGAGAAATTTCACTCCCCATTTTGGGAGAATGTTAAGTACAAACTTGGGAGGGGAGATTTCTTTCAAGAAATACATTTTCTTATAGTGTTTTGGAATACTGTGTTTTCTGCCATGATCTCTTGAGGAAAAACATGGATCACATTGAATTTAATTCTCCTGACACCAATTGCAGAACTAGTCATCACTCTAGGCATAGAAAACGGTCTTGTTTTAGAACATTATAACATTTTCACTTAGAAGGTGCTCAGTTATCTTCGATAAATTATAATTTATTTCAAGATATAAATGTGGCTGCATTTACTGTGCGATATATATTTACCATCGATGAAGTGTCTTATCTTGCAAATTTAGTTGTGAAGCTTACTGAGGTGAATCGCTTCTGTTGGTGAAGTATTTATGTCTCCCTATACTTAAAACATGTTCCCCAAAAACAGAGTGTACTCTCTATTCATTTACTTAGATTATCTTCTACAATTTTTGATATTCACTTAATCTACTTGTGAAGGACTCATCTCCTAAGAGGCCAGTTTGGGGCTGAAATACTTTCAACACAAAGGGCTGTTCCTGATCCAGCTTTGCCCCATGAGTCCAGTCCAGTACCTGGTACATAGTTGCTCAATAAATGCTGCTGAACTGCCCGAAGCTGCCCCCCTGGGCCATTCCTCTGGGCCTCAGAAGCCTTTGTTCGAGTCATGGTTCCACAGTGGTTTAGTATAACCCTCTAAGAACCCCGAAGAGTGTATGTTCAAGGGGAGGAGGACAGCCGAAATATGACCAGGAGCTGGCCGCAGTTCACCCAACATCCATGTGGGGTTCTATTCTTTCCATTTGGGCCATCCTCAGGGCCCAGTGACCACTGTCCTGCCCTTGACCACGTGGGCCATGTTCTCCTGAATTGAATCTAGACTCAGTTTTCAGAATGAGGATGGAAACTGCCCAGCCACTGGAGAAATGGTTCCCAAGGCACGTTGTCCTGCAGATGAGCCCTTGTAGCTGGGCAGGGTTCCCAGCAGCCCACAGGACAGACAGCTGCTTGGGAACGTTAATGTCTAGGTACCTCCTCATAGCCTGAGTTCCTCGTGGCTGTGGACCATCCACGGTGTTGGTTAACATATCATATCTGACAGATTTATTTTATCCCTCTCAACTGCTGAGTCTCCATCCAGCCCTCTTCCATGATGCACTATTTTAGAAAGTACAACATTGACATGGGTATGTTTTCTACAGACTTGTGGCTTTTTTCCCAGTGGCAGGTGAAGTCAGATCCCAGGATAAAAAAATATATATATTAAAAAAAAATATATATATATATATATATATGTATGTATATGGACTAGAGCATTGTAAGAAGACAACAGGGCTTTCTCCTCTCAGCAAAGAGGTCAAAGAAAGCAGAGTTGCAAGAAGCAAAAGAATTTAAGGGCATTTGTCAAAAGAAAACAACTTTTTAAAAAAGTAAGGATGAAACTTTAGAGGGCTGAAGATCTGGCAGTCTTAGGAGAACACACTCCCAATCTTCAGGTTTTGCCTTCGAAGTCATTGTTCCGAGAGGATGCCCCTCACTTCCTAGGCGGGTCAGGCACCCCCGCGTGGGGCTCCCCCTGCATTTAGTACTTCCCCATGTAACACCCAAGTACAATGCAATTTTGTTCTAAACAATTCTGGATGTATAAAATTACATATATACTTATTAAGTTGTCTGTTTTCATGCTAACTTACAAACATTTTTTTAAAAATCTGGCTTGTCATATTTATTATTGTATCCTTCTCTTAGGATATGTTCAAAAATATTAAATGAAAGAATAAATGCTGAGCTTAAAGACTGGAGAAATCAACAAGGGGAGGGGTGAGGGGAAGGGATCATCCAGGGAATGGTCGGCTGGCAGGAAGGGAGCAAGAAGCAGAGGAGATCAATGAGGGAGCAGAAGCTTCCAGAGCCCGGAATCTTGGACAGGATCCGAACCCTACCCCATCCAAGGCAAGTGGTGGTGATTCCACGGAGGCAGCTCTGGAGTTGGTGACCTCACCGTCGCCCTGCAGATGTTAACTTCTACTTATTGGTGTTAGTTTTGTCTTCCAGCATGACCTGATTCATTAGTTATTTTAAAGGCTGTTAGGCTGGCAGCCAACTAGTAACAGAAATTTTTTTTTCTCTCCATCAGAGAAGTGCTATCTTGGATACGATCAAAAAGGCTGATTTCTAGAAACTAAGTTCTAGATAGAATAATGAAAGTATGTGGGTAAAATGTCCCGAGAATGAAAACCAAGTCTTCCCTGGATATTTATAAGGAAAGCTTTAATATCATATCCTGAAGCAAGTAGCAAATATACAGTAAATTATTTCTTTTAAAAATTGAGATACTTCTAATGGAAGCATACTGCTTTTAATAGTTTACTTTCCCATCCAGAACCTTGACTTTCAGCCAAACTTGTATAACATTAATTCCATACAGGATAAGATCAAAACACTGTTGTAAAATTTTAGAAAGGTACAGCTGTTATATTTACTATGTAAATTGAGTCTTCAGAAAACATGAAAATTAAAGAAATCTAGAATAAACAAGAACAGTTTAGCCAATGTCTACTTCATTGTCTAAGCAGGATTAATATCCAAAAATATGTGTCATGAAAATCAATTGTATTTCAAATTGTTTAATTTAGAAGGAAACTGGTTTTGACAACAGAAAACACAATGGTTAAAAATAGTATTTAACAGGCCTTAAAACGAATGCGGACATAGCTTTCAAAAATGCAATTTCCCTATGATGGATAACTGGATTGCACACTCTTGGCCATTTAAATCTCCAAAGGTCAGAGGGTTTGTGTACATTATTGGTTGCAAAGACAGAGAGCGTCTCAGCTTCCCTCTTTGTGGATGAATTTAAAGCTTCTCCTTTATAGACAGTCTAGAAGAATCCAGAAGAATATTTTCTATGTAGTTTGGACTTTATAAACTACATCAGAGAAACTTTAAACTTAACATGAGACTGTTATCACACTCAATTTTCCAATCTCATTTCATGCAAAGCTGAAGGTATTCTGTCGTTACTTGTAATCAACTTTAAAGTTGAAAGAGTTGAAGCTACCTGAAGAGAACTGACAAAACATTATGTTGGTTGTACTAATGTCTTTGACTTTTCCTCATACTGATAGCTATTGTGTTAAAATACTTGCCTGTCAACTGTGGAACTGTAACCCATAACAATTTTTGAAATTACCTATATAACTGCCTATTGAACTGTACATCAAAAGTTAACACCTTTCTGTATGCATGTTTTATTTTACAATAATGGAAATAGCTGAAGTTGTGGAACTGTGACTCATTACATACTTTGAAATTTGTGCCCTACTTGTTAAATCATACTTTGAAAGTTATCATGTTATGTATATATGTTAAAGTTCACAATAAAAAATGCATTAAAAAAAAGATGCTTGTCTGTCTGCCTACTTGCCTGCTTGGCAGCCTTTCTTCTCCACTATACTATACACAAATTTCTTCTTTGTGTTGTTTTGCATTCAGAAGTAATACTTGAACATGATGCATTTTATGGTTTCTTAATAGCAGTTTCATAATTACAATTCCATGCTATATTCTATTTTTTTCCAGAAAGAATTGTATGAGATTCTAAAGATTATCTGTGTCACACAACAAGTTTAAACAGTACCCAAACTAAAATTAAAAACTCCAGTTCCCACTCTTAAATGCTTTAACCATTGCCTGGCAAGCTTCTAGATTTAATTGATAATATATTTCCCATTTCTTCTCGGTAATGCTTTCCTTAGGGAATCCACAGGGTTGCAAATTGTGTGTCCATAAAATTTGGACACCTGCTACCATTGTCTCCATGGATGGCTGAAACTTTGGCATTGAACAGTAATAGACAGAATATTTGATAAATATATTTGGTCATAGACCAAACCATAATCCTAATGCCATGTAGAATGGAGAAAACTTTTGATTTAAAATTGTAGGTCACGTTGATCTTGTTCTGTGCTTCCAGACTAAGGATCTGGAGGACATTTTTGGCAGAACTGAAACTTGTAATCCTAAGGCAGTTCAAGCATTTCGTGACTATTACTCTGCTCCTAACAAAGAGACTCTTTATCCCAGTGCTCTTTCAGCTGTAAACATTCTGTCTCTAGATCACTGATACTGGATCATCACACAGCACTGTGATTCTGAAGAGGATGAACTGATTGATAAAAGATGAACCACTTACTTCCATTAAGCCAAGTGTTGTATATTTACACTTCTACATTCGGTGTGTGTGCTTATGGAAGCCACATCCCTACTGAGAAGTCAGTCAGTGTCTGCTTTTCAGGTGCCCATATCCTGAAAACACGTATATTCTGACCTCAAATAACTTGTGGATCAACTTGAACAATGGCATAGCACCATTGGTGACTGCGATCCATCCTGTAAGAGGTGACACCAGGGCCTGTTTCCCTTTGGTCCTCGGAAGGGTAACTTTCGATAAGAACACAGGGCAGAGGGGAGCGGGCTTCAAATGTCACGAGACCACAAGATGTGCCCAAGCCTTGCCTGGCAAACAAAACCTTCTTGTCTGCATTTTTATGGTGCAAACATCTTTTGTTCTATTCCTTTCCCTTTCCATAACTGGATGAAGGCCTACCAGAATTCTGTACCCAATACTTTATGAGTATGTCTTGTGCCCTGTCAACCAGATCTCAACCCTTGCCCCGGGGAAGCTCAGATAACGTCCATGACATTGTGCGGTAAATTGAGATGACACGTTGCTAGACAGCTCTACGGAGGTGGTGTTTGAACTCATTCAATAAAAGAACAGTCATGTGGGCGGAGAGCATTTTTGGGGAAAAGGTAACTCCTTGGTTGGCAGGAGATTAAACCTTATGGCTGCCTGGTGATAAATGAATGTGCCCTGTTCGCCCACGACCCCTGTGAGAAGCCAGTATTAAGTAAAAAGGCTAGAGAGGCCCACGAAGGCCTGCTTGCCTTGTAAACACTGGCTGCAGGAATGTGGAAGTTACGATAGCCTTTTCTTCCTGGTAAACACTATAAACCATGCAGTTTTTTCCTTTTAAATAACTTTTATAATGTTTAAGGAAAAATGAGTAAAGCCAATGACCCATGGTTGGATGGAATGAAAACTGTCCAAGTTCTAATCATTTCAGACACCGGCCGCTTTGTGGCTAACAATGTGTTCTTTTTGCCGCACACTGCAAAAACGCTTTATGGGTTTTGTTGGCAGATAATTAAAATATGAAGTATAAAACAGCTTTAAAAGAAACAGAGCAGAATAATGCAAATGAACAGTTCTGTGGCTGCGTGCCAATGGCTAACTGCTGACATTCAATGTTTAAATTAATTCTTGACTTAATTTTCTGTGGCCGGGTTCAAAAACATAAATGCCATATCAACAGTTCTTTAGAATTTTCTATTAAGGCTTTAAGATCAGAGACTTCACAGTTTAAATCTAGTGATTTGGGGAATACCTAAATAGCAAAAACTCTAAAGCGAGAAACCAGTGAATCACTTTTTGTGGATTCTGTGCGGTAAAATAGCAAGTTTAGCATAATATAAAGATGGAAAGGAAAATAGGCCCCCTGGGATTAAAAACTTTCTACCACCTAAATATACTGGTGCTGGACAGCAGCCACCTAAATTTGCAGTCCATTTGCAGACTACGAACATCAATGACACAATTACCCTAATCTAAAATAGTCTATGCTTGTAAATTGCCCATCTATAAAAGCCATAAATAATCTTATCTTCATAAGGGATTAGTCAGCAGTGAGCCAGAGCTTCATGCTACTGCCACATACAAATCAGTTTGTAAATTCCAGCCTAGCAAGAGCTTTCCCTACACTTAAGCCGAAAGAAGACTGCAAAGAAAATGCATGCACCAAAACCCTCTGCTGCTTCTGCACCTACCTCCCCACCACAGCTAAAACAGATGTGACGTTTTCCCAGAGAGAAAAGTGCTCACGTCCATGTGGACATGTATGTCTGGGTTTGTATGTTTGTGCACACATCCTTTCATTTCTTTAAGTTCGTCCTTGATGTAAGGCCAGCTGTTTTGGAAGAAAAAAAAATCATATTTAAACAATTAATGTCAGGGCTAATTGTGGGACTCGAGTTATGCTGGTGGCACACACATTCCCATGGTTTTAACATCTCCTATGTACGAGTCTGTTGGTAGTTGGAACATGAACCCTGTGGCCTTACGCCATCATCCTAGAATTGAAAGAAAATGCATATCACAAGGCCTTTCATCAAAGAGAATCTTGGTCCCTGTCAACTTAGCTGGCTTAGTCTTCATTCAATGCAATAATTCTCGTCACTGGATTTAGTTACAACCTGCACTTCATTTTATTTGATAAATAATTTAATAGAGGCATGACATAGAGGTTAAGAACAAGATTCGATTTTTGATTGAGTACAAACCTGGAGGAATTAACATCTCAAACAAAAATTTTGGTAGTTTCCAAAATTTGGTTTCTCTGCCATTGCATTCTTAACCTTTCTCCCACACTTGTCACCTACCAAAAAAGATTCTGTAGGATTAGCCTGAGTTAAGCTTGTAAGAAGCTACATCTCGAAATCTTTCTTCGTTATGAATTATGTTTAATTAACCTCACACAACCTTTGTAAAGGGTTCATGGTCTTAAATTCAAATTTCAGAAACATGATACCTGGGGATTTATATTTAGATAAAGAGGTAATTTATCATGTAGGATTATCTACGATTGAAAACACAGTATGCAAAATCAAAGACAGATGCATCTCATTTGACATAAATCTAATATACAGAACTTTGCATTAAAAACAAATGTTAGAAATCAATAATTTTTAATATAAAAGGAAACACCAGATTTCTTCATAGAGCTTTAGTAACATTATTTAACTCAATTTGTTAAAATTCCAATTTAAGGACTTGAAATTCAAAAGTTAGAAGTGATTTAAAATGAACACTCAATTAAATTTTAAAGTTTGTAATTTACGAGGAACAGCGTGTCCATTGTGGTGTTTATAAAACTTCTAATACATAAATAGTGATATTACTGACCATGAAGAAGAATTGTTTATGCAAAATCAGTCTTCTAAAACTTAACCTGGAAAAACAATGAGTGTAAAACCTAACACCGGTGTGGTCATATGTGGCAACAAGGTTCAAAATAGCTTGAGAGTCTAGGCCTTTGTTTTAGTTTCCTGGGCTGCTTAAAGCAAATACCGTGAAATGGGGCAGGTTTAACAATGGGAATTTATTTGTTGACAGTTTTGAGGCCAGGAAAATGTCCAAATCAAGGCATCGTCAAGGGATGCTTTCTTCCCAAACCTCTGCCGCAAGCGATCCTTGGCTCCTCAGCCACATGGCGGCATCTGCTGGTCTCTTCCTTCTCTTTCGTATTTCATTGGGTTCAGCTTCTTGCTTTCATGGCTCTCTCTCTTTCTTTCTGTCTCTCTCTCTCTCTCTCTCTCTCTCTCTCTCTCTCTCTTTCTGTATTCATTCCATTTATAAAGGACCCCAGGAACAGGATTAAGACCCATCCTGAATGAGGTAGGTCATGCCTTAACTGGAGTAACCTCATCACTAGGTCCTACTGACAATGGGTTCATGCATAAAGGAATGGATTAACTTTAAGAACATGCTTTTCTGGGTTATATACAGCTCCAAACCACCACAGGCCTTCAACTTACATTTGTGATTACTTCTGTCATAGGTTTACTTAACAACTGTTTTATTGAGATATAATTCACATACCATAAGATTCACTCATTTAAAGTGTATTTAAGTCAGTGGTTTTTAGTGTATTCCCAGAGTTGTGCAACCATCACCACTATCCAATTTTTGAAAATTTTCATCACCTCAAAGAGAAGCCCCCTACTCATTATCAGTCACTTCCCATTCCCCTCTCTCCCTAACCCCTGGTAACCATTAATCTACTCTCTGTCTCTGTGGATTTGTCTATTGTAGCCATGTCATATAAATTGAATCGCTCAATAAGTGTGATTGGCTTCTTTCCCTTGCATAGTGTTTTCAAGGTCCATCTATTTTGTAGTATGTATCAGTACTCAATTCCTTTTCATTGCTGAATAATATTCCACTGTACAGTTATACTACATTTTGTTTATCCATTCATCAGTTGATGGGCATTTGGGTTGTGTCCACTTTTTGGCTGTTATGAATAATGCTGCTATGAACATTTGTGTACATGTTTTTGTTGTGGGCAGATGTTTTCTTTTCTCTTGGGCACATACCTAGGAAGGCAATTGCTGGGTCATATGGTCATCATGTTGAAGAAACTGCCAAACTTTCCCAAAGTGGTTGTGCCTTTTCACAATCCCACCAACAATGTAGAGAGGTTCCAATTCTCCATACCCTTGTCAACACTTGCTATTATCTGTCTTTCTAATTTTAACTATCCTTTGGGTATGAAGTGGTATCTCATTCACATTTCCCTGACAATAATAATGTCAAGCATCTTTTCATGTGCCTGTTGGACATTTATATGTCTTCTTTGGAGAAATGTCTATTCAAATTCTTTGACCATTTTTCAACTGAGTTGTTGATCTTTTTACTAGTCATAAGTATTTTTAAAATGTGGTTTCTAACTTATACATTGTTATCAATTACTGTGATCTCAGAATCAAATTTTTTTTAGGCTGGAAGGGGTTATAAAAATCTAAGTTCAACCCCCTCCACTGGCAGATGAAGAATCTTGGATTTGAAATGGTTTGCCCATGGCCACCCCATAACTAGTTAGTAGCAAAGCTGGGGAGATTAATTACTCTAAATCAAAAACAGGAAAACGTTGGCATTTCATGATTTATATTTGAATGAGGCCCCTTTCTTACTGAGAAAAACCCTTTGATTTCAACAGAGTAGGGCTTAGGGATGGCATCTGGTAAGAAGAGGAGCGGAGGAACTTGTCTTAAGATTGTATGCAGTTAGCAAGAACACTGTTTTTACTTAGATCAATAAAATTAGCAAAGTTTTCTCAAGATACTTTCAGTCAGATTTCACAACAGATCTCTCATTCCTAAAAGACACTGGCAAGGCTGTCTGGTTCATAACGACCTCTAGTGGGAGTTGCTCTTTTATGGTGTCTATTGCAGCAGCTTTGAAGAGTTTGGAAGAAAGAGCCTCAATCATTATGCTGTGGATCTGGCTGTAAAAATGAACCCTACTGTACTTGGAAATTTACTCACTCTTCCCAAAGAAGCAAAAGAAAGCATTTCATTTGCCTAATGAAATTCAAGATGGGGGGGTTGGAGGGACTTTCTACCTGAGGTTTGGCATGTGGGGAGAGAAAGATGCTGCGTCAAAGAGTCGGAAAGTTCCATCCTCTCTCTACCCACCAAATACGACAGAACAGAAACACAGTGGAGAAAATGTGACCCAGACAAGAACAATACAAAGTTCCAGTGTTCAAATAAGAAGTCAACGTTCACATGTTGGTTTTTAGATTCTATTACTATTAAGGTCAAGCTTGACCTTAATGGTTTCCTTTCTAACAAAGAAGCATGTTTTAAAGCTCATTTCCATCACCTGAATTGGGTTTTTTATTTTGTTTAAATAGGAATTTCCCTGATAAAAGGAGATCTCTGTGCCCCCCACGACTGTGGTAGAGCTGACGTTGATGAAAACAATAGCTCGCAGACCACCTAGTTCATTGGGGGCACAAAAGAACTCATTTAAATCAGATTTCTAGGCTACCGTGGCAAAACAGTGGAAAGTTTTGATCCCCATCCAAGCTTTACAATGGGGCAATCATGGCTAAATTACAGCATCTCCACCCTTGGAAATGAAATATCCTGTAGATTTATTATCCTGAATCGGCATCGTGACTCCGTGAGCTTTGGAGTACAGTGAAGTGAGTGGCCCAGGTGTGAAGAGTTTCATGTCCACGTATGTGTGTGTGTGTGTGTGTATCAATTGTGAGACAGGAAAAGTGTCTGACATTCAGTAGAGATTCAGGAACTGTTAGTTGAATCATCATTATGCAGATAGGGCATTAAACTGCTTCAGAACTATCTTAAGGCCAAATAATGTGATTTCAAAGCATTTGAGGAATAAGTATATCACTTTCCTTTCTCTTTATTCATTTTCCCGTTAAGCTGTTGTCTTGGCACCTCCACTAATCTTTATGAGATTCTAGTTTCCTATTAACTGTAGAATAGTGATGCACTCAAAGTATCAAGTTACTTGGAAATGCAGTTTCCTTATACTTCTCTTTTCCTTTGCTTCAATCCCATTTGGAATGAGAAAGCAAATGCAAAATTGACTGACGGGGACAAATTATATAGCAAAATAGCTTCCTTAGCAGTTTCTTTCCTAAACTTTCCAATAATTCTATGTATCTCTGTATCTATTTTGCAGTGTCTTCTAACCACCTGGTTATGTTGTTTTCTCTCTGTTGGAGGACAGAATGGGGAGGATGGGGGGACGCATGGAGGGCATATCCTTGAAGGGCTCTTCTACATATGGCACTTTTCTCACCTGGGCTTTTGGTGGTTCTTTGGAGGTTAGGTAGGTTCTCTGCGATGAGGTTTGGAGCACTGGTATTGTAGATTGCCGATAAAGAAAGAGTCGTAAGATTTAGAAATAGTGGGCACTGGGATTCTCCTCCTGTCATGAACATGGAGGCTTCCTACCCATGGCTTTTCTTGGATGGGAAAGCTCGTCATCTCCATGCAGACCACAGAGATATCTGCAAGTGATGCCAGAATTTTCCGCAGGAAGCTTTGTTGGATCTTTCCCAGTCCATGAACAATTGCCCAATTAGCTCTGCAGAGTTCCATGCTATAAAGAAGGGCAGAAACTTCCAGGCTGGAAAGTTTTCAGGATAGGTGGTATCAGTTGCTGGCTGTGGCTTGAAAAAAAAACCTAGCATTCTCTTAGATCATTGATTTTGAGCTACATTTAGCCTCAGGAAACTCATAAAGATGAGTTAAGTACAAAATGTGTGCCCTAGGTACCTGGATGGATTGGCTTATTCTGTGGGGTTATTTGATCCACCCGTTGGCTCTATATGAGACAATGACTTTAATTTCTATTAGCAAATATTGAGCCATTTTTTTCTGGTAGTAGCTCTATACCTATTGCCTATAAAAGTTACTTTAAAATATTAATTTAAATCACAGCTACATCAGAAAAGTGGATAACGTTAATTTAATATCTTTGCTTTGACATGCCCAGAAAAATATTCTTCTGACAGAAGCAGGGATGGGGTGGGATGGGGAAACAACTCGGGTTGGGGGGACACAAGGTTAGTGAGCACCCACCTTTCAGCCAGGGAAGGCCCCCATTGAATTGCACAACCTGCTTTGAGGGAGATAGTGATTTTTTTTTTGTTTTTGTTCACATATGAGGCTACTAAGGCATAGAAGATGAAGGAAGCCCAAGGCCATTGGTTAGTAAGTGAGAAACACAGGTCCAAACACAGAGCTGTCCCTGAGCCATTTTCTCTGAGAGAAACCCTCAGTCGCGTTGCTGGACTTCTCTGTGGAATTTGGCACGCACATCTCATCTCACAGGTCCATGCTCCAGCTTTCAAACCTAGGGGAGCTTTCTCCTCCACCTTCTATGATGAATCCCACTGCATAAATCTACTTTTTTAAGCAAACATAGTTCCTAAGATTGGGCCAACACGTCACCTGCCGAGAATGTCTCCCCCTCCTCCCCGCCTAAGGAGCAGCACCCCGGGGTCCCGGGGCCTGTCCAGGGCCTGGCACAGCCTCAGCAGGAAGACAGGAGGAGAGGAAAAAGGGGGAGGAGAAACCCTTGCTGATCTCTACTCTGGTTAGTCGAGAGAGCTTTTAGGGGAGGCTCTAACTCTGTCGCACCTCTGGCTAAAAGAATCCTGGGATGGGAATGTTGGAAACGGAAGGTCAGAGGCCCAAGGTCATGGGGTGCAATTGTTCCC